>NC_088841.1:27950994-28391818 GCF_904066995.2 Poecilia reticulata
AGAGCGTCTTCAGTCAGAGGCGTCTGCAGGGTCGCTGCAGTACAGGCAGCTACAGGAGATCCTTCCTGCAGACAGCACTAACGCTGAAGAGTCGAATTAAAAACGTTTAATTTCCCTTTGGGATTAATAAAGTATTATTTATTTAAACTTAAATTCAGGTCGACTCCCAGGAGACACGACTGGAAGAAGATCAAGTTCTGGAAAATATTTACTTTTTAACATTAATTTTAATGTTAAAAACAAGTGTTTGAAAATAAACATAATATCAGATATTAATTATAAGCATCCAGATGCACTGCAGGCCGGATGTGATGTAGCATTATGTGCGCATGCGCATTCCCACAGGGTAGGACGGATCGACGGGCAGCAGCGCTGGACACCTCGGGTTAAATCCCTGTTCCGGACAGCAGGGGGCAGCAGCCGTCCCTCGGTCCTCCAGCTGCCGGAAGTGCAACGGCAGCGAGTGTTTCCGGTGGTAGGAGTGTGTTTTGCAGCGGGTCAGCTCGGTTCGGTCCATCAGGTCGTTCAGGTTCGAGTCCAGCCTCCCCCCCCCCGGCCCTCGGTCCCGGTCCATGCCCGCCTCTGCGCTCTGATCCGCGGTTCTCTCTCGGTCCTTGTTCCTCATGGCCTCCAGAAGGCCGGACAGTTTCGACGGGTACGGGTTCCGGAGCGACCAGCACGGAGCCGGATACCCGGCCCGGAGCTCCGGGACCACCACCGGGCTCTCCGGGGAGCTGCAGCACCACCAGTGGGTCACCAGCCCGCCGGACATCCCGGGCAGCCGGAACCTCCACCCCGGGGAGCGGACGCCGCTGTACGAGGAGGCCGAGCCGGGGTCCCGCTGGGAGGTCCCGCATGCCGCGGGCGTTCCTCCAGGTAGGTCGGTGTTCTGGCCGGAGGGTCCGTGAAGGCATCATCGCATGAATGTAGTGAGCCACAGTGAATCGGGTTGCCATGGCAACTGAAGGTTCCGAGAGGTTCCGCTTAGAAACGGTGTGATCTGTGATGTCATCGCGGTTACGTCATGTCGGGTCTCCTCTCTTTCAGAGCAGCTGAACCGGTTCGCTGGGTTCGGGATCGGATTGGTCAGGTCAGAGTTCATCTGCTTCCACTGGTCGCTGTTTTTAGTCCAGAGTGAGAGTCCTGTCCGTAGACCAGCTGCGGTGGCCCACAGGTTCTGGTTCTGATGGTTCTGTAGGTCCATCAGAACATTCAGTCTGTATTTACCCGGACCCCTCAGATCTGGTTCTGGACCAGAACCAGATTCTGGTTCTGAGAACCAGGGTCTGGTTCTGGACCAGACTCTGGTTCTGGACCAGAACCGGACCCAGACCCGAGGAGCTGGACCCCTGACCCGGTGTGTCTGTGTCTCAGCAGTCTGGTTCTGATCCAGAACCGGACTCTGGTTCTGGATCAGACCCAGACCCGAGGAGCTGGACCCCTGACCCGGTGTGTCTGTCTCAGCAGTCTGGTTCTGGATCAGAACCGGACCCTGGTTCTGGACCAGAACCGGACCCTCAGATCTGGACCCCTGACCCGGTGTGTCTGTGTCTCAGCAGTCTGGTTCTGATCCAGAACCGGACTCTGGTTCTGGATCAGAACCGGACTCTGGTTCTGGACCAGACCCAGACCCTCAGATCTGGACCCCTGACCCGGTGTGTCTGTCTCAGCAGTCTGTTCACGGAGAACGTCTTGGCCCACCCCTGCATCGTGTTCCGGCGCCAGTGCCAGGTACGTCAGCAGCACCTCAGGTCACATGGTGTCCGTGCTTAGCTCTGATTGGCTGTCTGCCTCAGGTCAACTACCACGGCCGCTGCTACCACCTGACCCCGTTCAGCGCCGTCGGCGTCATGTACGCCATCACCAAGGCCCAGGTGAGCTGATCTGCGTCCTGATTGGTGGCTGAGGGATCATGTGACCAATCAGAGGCCTGCTCTGTCTGCAGGGGCTGAAGGCTCTGTGGAAGGGCATGGGCAGCACCTTCATCGTCCACGGCATCGCCCTGGGCGCGGAGGGCGTCATCAGCGAGTTCACGCCGTTACCACGGTAACCACCCCGCCGCCACGCGCTGCTGAGGCTCTGCTGAGGTTCTGGTTCTGATTCTGCTGCTCTGTTCCTGCAGGGAGCTTCCTCACAGCTGGAGCTGGAAGCAGCTGGCCGGACACCTGCTGCTCAAAGGGTCGGTACTGCCGGGCCGGGTCGGGTCGGGAGGTTCTGCTGGGCCAGACTAAAAGTCCTGTAGCAGTCTGTGTTACTGCCACTTGGACTGGGCCTCTGACTGAAGGCGCAGAAGCTCGTCTTTCACTGTAACACGAATTGGTCAGCGTTCGGTTCAGATCTGGTCCCGGTTCTGACCCGGCCCGTTTCCCGGGTCCAGCCTGCTTCAGAAGTTTTCACCAGTTTCACTGAGCTAGCATGTCTGTGTCCTGCAGGCTAACCGCTGTGGTGGCGCTGCCGTTCTACTGCGCTAGCCTCATCGAGACCGTCCAGGTGAGTCCTCACCTGACCCCAACCTTCACTTCCTGTAGCAGGTGACGGGTGGTTCAGGGCCCGACCTGACCTCTGACCCCATCCTGACCTCTGTCCCCAGAGTGAGATCGTCCGGGACGAGTCGTCGTCCGGCCTGCTGGACTGCGTCCGCGAGGGTCTGACGCGGCTGCTGGGCGTCGGCGCCCCTCACAGCCGCCGCCTGCTTCCTCTCAGCTACCTGCTGCTTCCTGTGGCCGCCCACGCCGTCCTGCGCTACGCGGTGGCGGCCTCCGTCCAGCGGGCGGTGCTGTGGCTGCAGCAGCGCGGCGAGAAGCGGCGCCCGATCCCGTCCGACCCGCTGGACGCCTACTTCCCGGAGCTGGCGGCGGCGTGGGCGGGGTCTCTGGCGGCGGACGTGCTGCTGTTCCCCCTGGAGACGGTGCTGCACCGCCTCGGCCTGCAGGGGACGCGCACCATCATCGACGCCACGGACGGGGCGGCGGCGGCGAGCGGCGGCAGCCCGCTGGTGCTGCCGGTCAACACGCAGTACGACGGCCTGGCGGACTGCCTGCACGCCATCCGGAGGAAGGAAGGCGCCGCCGGCTTCTACCGCGGCTTCGGCGCGCTGCTGGCGCAGTACTCGCTGCACGGCGCGCTGCTGGCCGCCGCCAGGACGCTGCTCAGGGTGGTGCTGCTGGACGCCAAGGCCTGCTGAGGCGTCGCCATGGAGACCACAGGACTGGCTGGTAATTAATCTGCACACTGGAGGTTGATCATCCTCTCCTCTGATCACCATGGAAACCATTTGTTGTCTTCCTATTGGCTGCTGGGAAACACACCTGATGTATAAAAGTGTAAAAATGAGATGTTGTCTGTGAAAATGTGGATTCAGATTAAATTATTTGTGATTCGTTGATGAATAAATACAGAATTTAAAATAAATCGGTTGTCAGGTGTTGACCTGCGAAACAAACACATACGTACAGTGGAGCATTCTGGGTAATTACCCAGTCAGATTGCTTAGTAAGCTGACTGGATGGGGGAGGAGCCGTCAGGAGTCTGATCGACCAATCAGGAGAGTCCGCTCCTCCTCCAGGTGTTTCCTTGGTGCCGGTTTGTTCTCCGGAGCCCAGAGAGCCGCAGGTTGGCGGTCCGGCGGCGTGGGCGGGCCGTGAGGGTCGTGACCCGCCCACAGAGTCACCGCGGCCCCCCGACTGGAAGCTGTTGTTGTTTTTACCTCGGTGGAAAACGAACCGTTTAGCTTCCGCACTTCCCAGATCTTCCCAGATCTTCCCAGATCTCCGTCGTTCCAGCTGTTAAAACTGCTCAACACGTCGTAACCTGGTTTTCCGAGCCGCCTTCAAACGCAACGCGAACGCTGAGACGCTCGGAGAGCAGCTGCTGGGCGGAGCTGCTCAGGTGTGATCTGATCAAGCTGGTTCGGTTTCTGAGAGTTTCAGCCAATCACATTCAGACAGTCAGTAAGATTCACCCTAATTGGCTGAATCTTAAACTGAAAGCACCAAATCAGATTTAGTTTTGTATAATATGAGGGTGACATCGTGGTCCACACCGAGACCAGCTGGTGGCGGCGGCGTGACAGCGGTTTGGAGCAAAATGGGGGCGGCTGGTGACGTCATCGGCCAACATTATAACTTCTCATATCTCATAAGGGGAAGCTGCACTAACGGAGCAGAGGTCGGGGGACGCTGACCTCTGGATGACCTAAAGAATCATTTTTAATATCTCGGAAACAAACGGAGCTCTAACCATGGACCTGGGTGTGGAGTCACAGCTGTAGGAGCCGCTGATCCTTCCTGGTGTTTGTCGCCACCAGGGGGCGTGTTTAGTGTCCATCCATCCATTTTCTTACACCTGGTCCCTCAGTGGGTCAGGAGGGGTGCTGGTTCCTCTCCAGCTGGCGTGCCGGGTGAGAGGCGGGGTCACCCTGGACAGGTCACCCTGGACAGGTCACCTGGACGGGTCACCAGTCTGTCGCAGGGCAACACAGAGACACACAACCATGCACACACACACTCACACCTAGGGACAATTTAGACAGACCAGTTAACCTGACAGTCATGTTTTGGACTGTGGGAGGAAACCGGAGTACCTGGAGAAAACCCACCATGCAGGGAGAACATGGAGACTCCATGCAGAAAGACCGGGAATCGAACCCAGAACCTTCTTGCTGCAAGGCAGCAGCTCTACCACTTCACCACTGTGCAGCCCTGCGTGTTTAGTGTCTGACGGGTTATTTGGGGTCAACCTGTTCAGGTGTTGATAGGTCAGGTTTTCTACTGGGCTTGGTTTGGAATACTTTATGTGGATCTACATCAGGGGCCCCAAACCTTTTCCTGAGGGCCCCATAACGTTTCCCTTCTCAGCTGGGGGCCGAGTCAGTTTGTACCAGAACAACTGAGACGACTGCAGGAGAGCCTGGATGGAAAAATGTGTTGTTTTCCAGAAAACACAGCCAAATAATCCTCTCTGGGTTCTTCACAGAAAAAATCCAGGAAGGATTATAATCCATATTTTCTGGACTATAAGCCACAACAACAAAGTTTTTATTTAAAACCAGTAAACATATAAGCCTCAGATTTCTCTGCAGCTCCAGGTTTTCCACACGATGCAGCAGCAGCAGAGGGGAACGAACAGCAACATCTGAGTCACTACAGGTCGACTGAATATCACATTTATTACAGTGAAAAAGAAAAAGTTTCCAAGTTTAGATTTAACTGAACTGATTAGTTTCTGAACCGTAACAAAGTTCTGATCCTTCGTGTTGCTACTAGCTAAATGTGCTAAATGAAAATGGGCGCTTTCTTCTTCTTCTTCTTCTTTAGATTTCAACAGCAGCTTGCATCCATTATTGTTGCTCTACTGCCACCTACTGGATCCTAATATCTACACCTCAGATTCTCATAATGATCCCAGGATTATTTAAAAAGCTGTTAATGCTATTTAACTGATCTACAACATTCTCAAATTTCAATTCCCTATTAAAACCTAATTCCGTTTTAATGGCCGCTTTCTACTTTTATTTCCAATTCACTTCCTGGTAAAGCGAATCATTGGAAAAATCCACATATAGTCCAGAAAATACGGTAAATGAAAAAAACAATCTGTATTGTTCAGGGGGCCGGACCAAATGTGGAGGCGGGCCGGATCCGGCCCGCGGGCCGTAGTTTGGGGACCACTGATCTAAATGGAAACAGTGAGACAATGGACATTGTTCTGACAATAAATGACTTTATTTTATGTCAAACGGAAGATCGGCATCATGAATTCAGCCTTTCAAGAACAACCACCAGTAAAATACCGGATGTTAGCAGTAAAATACCGGATGTTAGCAGTAAAATACCGGATGTTAGCAGCTACAGCAGCAAAACGCAAAGGATTTTTCACAGTTTTTCCCCAAACTAACCGACTGAGGTGAGTTAAACTGTTGGCTGTCAGCTAATGTTGGCTAAAAGGTGCCTAGCTAATACCTGAAGCTTGTTAGCCATAGCTGTACCGCCGCCTCTCATTGTTTATAGTCATATAATTTACTGATTTTATTCATCACCGTGACAGACGCCATTTTTATCATCAAAAGGGACGGAAGCGTGTCTCACCGAAATGTTTCCCCCTCGGGGCGGAACCCGTGTTCTGTCCCGCTGTGTTTCCAGTCGGACAGAGTTCCTCGGCGCTCCTCCATGTGTGAGCTGGGCTCGCGCTCCGCTCTCGGTTCTTCCCGGTTCTGTTTGTTTGTTTGTTGTTTCTTAGCGGGACTGAGAACATGCCGCGCGCCGGAAGCGCCCTGTTCTCCGGGTTCCGGGTTCTGGGTCTCTACTCCAACCACGTGCCGCACGCGCTCCGGTACCACCAGAAGCACCGGGAGTTCTACGTGGTGACGTCAGTGGGGAAAAGCTTCCACACGTTTAACGTAAGATAAAAGTGATCGATGCTGATTATTGGAGTTTAATCTGATGGTGATCCGTAACTATTGGCAACCAAGCAGGGGAGAGGGGTGACGTCACAGTGGGAGGATGGATGGGGGTTGTATGTTTGTCAGATGGCTAGTGATGATGTCACAGCTCACCTGTCCTGGTTTCCTGCAGGTGAGCCGCCTGGGGATCGTTTGTGTCAGTGAGTATCGGAACTTTGCTCTGATGATGCGGCGGATCGATTCCCTCTGATTGGCTGTGGTGTAACACTGTGGTCGCCTAGGTAACAGCCTGCCCGATGACATCACGTGTCTGGCGGCTGACCGGATGCTGGTGTTCGCCGCCAGCGGAACGACGGTCTGCGCCTTCGCCAGGAGCAAAGAGGCAGGAGGAACTTCCTGTTGCTGCTGCCGCGTCACTTCGCGGCTGCGCATAAAGCTCTGTTTGAATCTCCGCCCAGGTGGTGATGCGTTACCATGGACACAAACAGGAAGTGCGGCTGCTGCTGCCGCTGGGCGACCACCTGGTCTCCGCCGACAGCAGTGGTGACGTCATCGTGTGGGACGTACAGGGAGGAGGTGAGCAAAGGGGGCGGGGCTTCAGCACTCACCTGAGCTAGCTTCCATCACGGTCTGCTTTGTGGCCCGCAGACATCTACCTGCAGCTGAACTTTGACCCGGCGACCTTCGACGTGTCGGCCATGATGCACCCGAGCACGTACCTGAACAAGGTGCTGCTGGGCAGCCGCCAGGGGGCGCTGCAGCTGTGGAACATCAGGACCAGGTGGGGGGGGGGGGCCGCCGTCACCACTCTGCTCTGTGTTGCCATGGCGATGCTCACCGGCCTCCTTTTCCTCCTCAGTAAGCTGCTGTTCACGTTTCCCGGCTGGTCGGCGGCGGTCACCGTCCTGCAGCAGGTCAGAGGTCGGCTGCTTGATCCTGATTGGTCGGTGGTCTGTGGGGGCGGGGCTTGCTTTGGTTCTACTGAATGTAATGAGTTACTGTGGCTAACGTGAAGCTCAGCGCTGTTCGCGTTCCTGACATTGAGTGAATTGAGTTTTCTGGAGAGGTAACCCTAGCAACCGTTGTCATGTCCATCTGCTCCCCCCCCCCCCAGAGTCCAGCAGTGGATGTGGTGGGCGTCGGCACGGCAACCGGACGCATCATCATCCACAACATCCGCCTGGATGAGACGCTGATGAGCTTCACCCAGGACTGGGGACCAATCAGCACGCTGGCTTTCAGGACAGGTAGGCTCACCTGAGCGGGTCCAGTAGCTGGTCCGTTAGCATCCGTTAGCGGGTCTGTTGGCTAACAGACACGGAACAGCTAACGCTAGCATCCGTTAGCGGGTCTGTTGGCTAACAGACACGGAACAGCTAACGCTAGCATCCGTTAGCGGGTCTGTTAGCTAACAGACACGGAACAGCTAACGCTAGCATCCGTTAGCGGGTCTGTTAGCTAACAGTCACGGAACAGCTAACGCTAGCATCCGTTAGCAGGTCTGTTAGCCTCCAACATTTAGTGTCTGTTAGCGGGTCGGTTAGCGTCTGTTAGCATTAGTGGGTCTGTTAGCACGTCCATTAGCACATGCTAGCGCGTCTGTTAGCGTTATCGGGTCCAGGCATTCCAGGTGTTCTGCTCTCCCCCAGACGGGCCTCCCATCATGGCGTCTGGCAGTCCGCAGGGACACATTGCATTGTGGGACTTGGAGCGTCAGCAGTTGGTCGCCCAGCAGAGACACGCCCACCGAACTGCTGTTGCCGCGGCGACGTTCCTTCATGGAGAGCCGCTGCTGGTCACCAACGGAGCCGACAACGCTATCAAGGTAAGCGACCTGAAGTGACCAGTCGCTCTGTTTTGGATGCTGTGACCTTTAACCTTTGTCTTCATCAGGTCTGGATATTTGACCAGGAGGGCGGCGGGGCCAGACTGCTCCGGTGCCGACAGGGCCACAGCGCTCCGCCCACCACCATCCATCACCACGGCAACGATGGGAAGAACATCCTGAGCGCAGGTAAGAGAACCAGCTGGTTCCCAGTCGGGTTCCCAGTCTCACCAGAGCCTCTGCTGCCCCCCGCAGGTCAGGACGGCTCCCTGCAGTCCTTCTCCACCGTCCACGAGCGTTTCAACAAGAACCTGGGTCACGGTCAGTCCAGCACCAGGAGCCGCTCCGGGGTCACCTGGTTGCCATGGCTACAGTCCGCTGGGTCTACAGCAAATGCTTTTCTGTTTCAGGATCCATCAGCAAGAAGAAAGAGAAGAAGAAGAAAAAAGGGTTGACTTACGAAGAGCTGCGGCTTCCTGCTGTCACAGCGCTGGCCTCAGGTGGGATTTACCTGGCAGCTAATGAGGCTAATGGTGGCTAATGGCAGCTATTTTTGGCTAATGGCGACTAATGATGGCTAATGATTGCTAGTGGCGGCTAATGGTGGCTAATAGCAGCTAATAGTGGCTAATGGCAGCTATTTTTGGCTAATGGCGACTAATGATGGCTAATGATTGCTAGTGGCGGCTAATGGTGGCCAATAGCAGCTAATAGTGGCTAATGGCAGCTATTTTTGGCTAGTGGCGGCTAATGGTGGCCAATAGCAGCTATTGGTGGCTAATGATGGCTAATGATTGCTAGTGGCGGCTAATGATGGCTATTAAGGGCTAATGGTGGCTAATAGAGCCTAACGGTGGCTAATGGTGGCTAATAGAGCCTAACGGTGGCTAATGGCGGCTAATAGATGTAGCACTATTTAAAGTGTAAAAGGACTGGATGGAAGAAATCAGAAGACTAGAATTCGTCTACTGGAGCTGTTGTCAGTAATCAATAAAACCAATGCAAAAGAACTGCTTTCAATACCATGTATTTTTAAAAGAAAATTAAAGTGAACAGCACAAGACAAACATACATAGAACCCCAAATTAAATATACACAGTACTGCAGTAGATCTTTCATTAAGTTGTGCACAACTGGTTTAAATTTCCCCACTGGTCAGCACAGTGTCTGACCTACACACATTCAAAAAGTCCATGGTTGAATTGTCCAGATATTTGAGATGACAATGTCCTAGCGCAAGTCGTTTCAGATGAAGAGATGAATAGTGGATTGTGTGTCCGAATGGTGAGATGGAGGGGGAAATGATACAGACCAGCCTCCTACCAGACCAGTATGGAGTGATTCTCAAGTTCTCCTGGCCCCAGCCAGTTTTCAGAAGCTCGCCATCCTTTTACCCTACAAAGGGATCACCTGGCCTGTATTAAAATAAACAGGAACAGTAAATTTCCAGCCTGCTAGTTAACTAGACTCTTTTCAGTTATACATAGAGATAAATGCAATAGATCTAATCTGTCAGACCAAATAACGTAATATTTATCTCATTTTCTTAAACATGTTAAATTTAAGACATTAGATCATACAACAATTAGCATTGGCTACCACCAACATGCTAAAACAACAAAACAACATTGTGTCCACTACTCACCAATTCCATTAACAGTAGAGAGCATGGCAGCTTCAGGGCTCCAAACTCACTGGATCTTTTCAGATCTACATGATTTTATATTGTAAGGTTAAAAAAAGTGCATAACAAACAAAGAGGTAACCGATTGTTTGGAAACACCAACCTGTAGCTCCTTTGTCTCCAGCTCCCCCCCCTCACACCTGACTGGGGAAAGCTGGAGCCTAATAATTACATCAGGTGTGTCAATTGGCTGCATGCACTGTGTGACTGACTGTCACTCTTAACCAATGGGGCAGCAAGGCGGGACTAAGGGCAGTTTTTTCACCCCGGGTTACATAGAGCCTAACGGTGGCTAATGGCGGCTAATAGAGCCTAACGGTGGCTAATGGCGGCTAATAGAGCCTAACGGTGGCTAATGGCGGCTAATAGAGCCTAACGGTGGCTAATGGCGGCTAATAGAGCCTAACGGTGGCTAATGGCGGCTAATAGAGCCTAACGGTGGCTAATGGCGGCTAATAGAGCCTAACGGTGGCTAATGGCGGCTAATAGAGCCTAACGGTGGCTAATGGCGGCTAGTGGCTGTTAACGGCGGCTAATGGCGGCTAATAGAGCCTAATGGCGGCTAATAGCGGCTAACGGTGGCTAATGGCGGCTAATAGAGCCTAACGGTGGCTAATGGCGGCTAATGGCTGTTAACGGTGGCTAATGGCGGCTAGTGGCTGTTAACGGTGGCTAATGGTGGCTAATAGAGCCTAACGGTGGCTAATGGTGGCTAGTGGCTGTTAACGGCGGCTAATGGCGGCTAATAGAGCCTAACGGTGGCTAATGGCGGCTAGTGGCTGTTAACGGCGGCTAATGGCGGCTAATAGAGCCTAACGGTGGCTAATGGTGGCTAATAGAGCCTAACGGTGGCTAATGGCGGCTAGTGGCGGTTAACGGTGGCTAATGGCGGCTAATAGAGCCTAACGGTGGCTAATGGCGGCTAATAGAGCCTAACGGTGGCTAATGGCGGCTAATAGAGCCTAACGGTGGCTAATGGCGGCTAATAGAGCCTAACGGTGGCTAGTGGCGGCTAATAGAGCCTAACGGTGGCTAATGGCGGCTAATAGAGCCTAACGGTGGCTAATGGCGGCTAATAGAGCCTAACGGTGGCTAGTGGCGGCTAATAGAGCCTAACGGTGGCTAGTGGCGGCTAATAGAGCCTAACGGTGGCTAATGGCGGCTAATAGAGCCTAACGGTGGCTAATGGCGGCTAATAGAGCCTAACGGTGGCTAATGGCGGCTAATAGAGCCTAACGGTGGCTAATGGCGGCTAATAGAGCCTAACGGTGGCTAATGGCGGCTAATAGAGCCTAACGGTGGCTAATGGCGGCTAATAGAGCCTAACGGTGGCTAATGGCGGCTAGTGGCTGTTAACGGTGGCTAATGGCGGCTAATAGAGCCTAACGGCGGCTAATAGAGCCTAACGGTGGCTAATGGCGGCTAATAGAGCCTAACGGTGGCTAATGGCGGCTAATAGAGCCTAACGGTGGCTAGTGGCGGCTAGTGGCTGTTAACGGCGGCTAATGGCGGCTAATAGAGCCTAACGGTGGCTAGTGGCGGCTAGTGGCTGTTAACGGCGGCTAATGGCGGCTAATAGAGCCTAACGGTGGCTAGTGGCGGCTAGTGGCTGTTAACGGCGGCTAATGGCGGCTAATAGAGCCTAACGGTGGCTAATGGCGGCTAATAGAGCCTAACGGTGGCTAATGGCGGCTAATAGAGCCTAACGGTGGCTAATGGCGGCTAGTGGCTGTTAACGGTGGCTAATGGCGGCTAATAGAGCCTAACGGTGGCTAATGGCGGCTAATAGAGCCTAACGGTGGCTAATGGCGGCTAATAGAGCCTAACGGTGGCTAAAGGCGGCTAATAGAGCCTAACGGTGGCTAATGGCGGCTAATAGAGCCTAACGGTGGCTAATGGCGGCTAATAGAGCCTAACGGTGGCTAATGGCGGCTAATAGAGCCTAACGGTGGCTAGTGGTGGCTAATAGAGCCTAACGGTGGCTAATGGCGGCTAATAGAGCCTAACGGTGGCTAATGGCGGCTAATAGAGCCTAACGGTGGCTAATGGCGGCTAATAGAGCCTAACGGTGGCTAATGGCGGCTAATAGAGCCTAACGGTGGCTAATGGCGGCTAATAGAGCCTAACGGTGGCTAATGGCGGCTAATAGAGCCTAACGGTGGCTAATGGCGGCTAATAGAGCCTAACGGTGGCTAATGGCGGCTAGTGGCTGTTAACGGTGGCTAATGGCGGCTAATAGAGCCTAACGGCGGCTAATAGAGCCTAACGGTGGCTAATGGCGGCTAATAGAGCCTAACGGTGGCTAATGGCGGCTAATAGAGCCTAACGGTGGCTAATGGCGGCTAGTGGCTGTTAACGGCGGCTAATGGCGGCTAATAGAGCCTAACGGTGGCTAATGGCGGCTAATAGAGCCTAACGGTGGCTAATGGCGGCTAATAGAGCCTAACGGTGGCTAATGGCGGCTAGTGGCTGTTAACGGCGGCTAATGGCGGCTAATAGAGCCTAACGGCGGCTAATAGAGCCTAACGGTGGCTAATGGCGGCTAATAGAGCCTAACGGTGGCTAATGGCGGCTAATAGAGCCTAACGGTGGCTAATGGCGGCTAGTGGCTGTTAACGGTGGCTAATGGCGGCTAATAGAGCCTAACGGTGGCTAATGGCGGCTAATAGAGCCTAACGGTGGCTAATGGCGGCTAATAGAGCCTAACGGTGGCTAATGGCGGCTAGTGGCTGTTAACGGCGGCTAATGGCGGCTAATAGAGCCTAACGGTGGCTAATGGCGGCTAATAGAGCCTAACGGTGGCTAATGGCGGCTAATAGAGCCTAACGGTGGCTAATGGCGGCTAATGGCTGTTAACGGTGGCTAATGGCGGCTAGTGGCTGTTAACGGTGGCTAATGGTGGCTAATAGAGCCTAACGGTGGCTAATGGCGGCTAATAGAGCCTAACGGTGGCTAATGGCGGCTAATAGAGCCTAACGGTGGCTAATGGCGGCTAATAGAGCCTAACGGTGGCTAATGGCGGCTAATAGAGCCTAATGGCGGCTAATAGAGCCTAACGGTGGCTAATGGCGGCTAATAGAGCCTAACGGTGGCTAATGGTGGCTAATAGAGCCTAACGGTGGCTAATGGCGGCTAATAGAGCCTAACGGTGGCTAATGGCGGCTAATAGAGCCTAACGGCGGCTAATGGCGGCTAATAGAGCCTAACGGTGGCTAATGGCGGCTAATAGAGCCTAACGGTGGCTAATGGTGGCTAATAGAGCCTAACGGTGGCTAATGGTGGCTAATAGAGCCTAACGGTGGCTAATGGTGGCTAATAGAGCCTAACGGTGGCTAATGGCGGCTAATAGAGCCTAACGGTGGCTAATGGTGGCTAATAGAGCCTAACGGTGGCTAATGGCGGCTAATAGAGCCTAACGGTGGCTAATGGCGGCTAATAGAGCCTAACGGTGGCTAATGGCGGCTAATAGAGCCTAACGGTGGCTAATGGCGGCTAATAGAGCCTAACGGTGGCTAATGGCGGCTAATAGAGCCTAACGGTGGCTAATGGCGGCTAATAGAGCCTAACGGTGGCTAATGGCGGCTAATAGAGCCTAACGGTGGCTAATGGCGGCTAATAGAGCCTAACGGTGGCTAATGGTGGCTAATGGCGGCTCGCTGTTGGGCTGCAGCAGCACAGAAATAGTCGCCAAATTTTTCACTAGTTGTTTCGATCTCTGAAAAGCAAAATGTTGACGGTGTGGATAAATTGAAACATGGCTTCTTTCCTCCTGATAACCCCGCCCCCCGTGACTCTTGGCCCCGCCCAGTTTTTTTTAGTTAGTTACAATAATTCCATTTATCCTCCCTCTCTCTCTCTCGCTCGCCCCCCTCTCCAGCCGTCGCTCGCCAGTCGGACTGGGACGGCATCGTGGCGCTCCACCGCGGCCGCCTCGCCGCTTCCACCTGGAGCTACCACAGGTGCACCATGGGAGCTCATCACCTGAAGCCTCCTGCTGTCAGGAAGAATGCTGTTGCCACGGTAACGGTGTGACATCGACGCTTGTGCGTTTAAGCCCCGCCCCTGTTGGTTTACCCAATGACTTCCTGTCTTTCCAGGCTGTTGACATCACTTCCTGCGGGAACTTCGCTGTGATTGGCTCGTCCTGTGGACGTGTGGACGTCTACAACCTGCAGTCTGGTCTGCACCGTGGTTGCTACGGTGACGAGGAGAAAGGTGAGCCTGGTCCGTCTGATTGGTCGGCAAAATGCCTGTCCCTTTAACCCCGCCCCCTGTCCTGCAGCGCACAGCGGCGTGGTGCGAGGCGTCGCCACGGATACGCTGAACCAGCTGACTGTCAGCTGCGGCTCTGATTGGCTGCTGAAGTTCTGGCGCTTTAAGACGAGGAAGCAGGAAGTGGTTCTGAGGCTGGGCGCCGCGCCGGCCGGCCTGAGGCTTCACAGAGACAGGTCAGACACGAACTGAGCATGCTCAGTGCGCGCCTCCGCGGCCGCTCACTCACCCGCCCCCTGCTTCCCCAGTGGGATGGTCGCCATGGCGATGGACGACTTCACGCTGGTGGTGGTGGACGTGGAGACCAGACGGATCGTCAGGAAGTTCGCAGGTCACCATGGCAACGTCACTGACATGGTGGGCAGCTGCTGATCACTGATTGGTTCTGGTTGGTTCTGACCCGTTCTGACTCGCTGTCCTCCATCTTGGTTTCCTCCTAAGACCTTCAGCCCAGATGGCCGCTGGCTAGTTACCACGGCGATGGACTGCACCGTCAGGACCTGGGACCTCCCCTCTGGCAGGTGAGCTGTGACATCATCGACTAGAAGCAGGAAGTCCCGCCCTCTCGTTAACTGATGGTCTTCCTCTCTCCTCAGTCTGGTCGACTGCTTCCTGGTTGCCATGGCGCCGGTCGGCGTTTCCATGTCGCCGACCGGAGACTTCCTGGCGACGGCGCATGTGGACAGTCTGGGCGTTTACCTCTGGTGTGGACCAATCACAGAGCAGCGTCTGGTTGGGTCTTGTTTCAGCCAATCACAGTCCAGCTCTTCTTCTCCAGGACCAATAGGAGCCTGTGTGGGCCGGTGGGGCTCCGCCCCCTCCCAGCTGACTACCAACCGGAGGAGGAGACGCTGCCCAGCGCCGCCGCCGCCCTGACTGAACAGGAAGTGACCTCAGAGGAGCCTGATGATGCGTTCCAGTCAGCTGAGCAGCTGGGGGCGGAGCTTGTGACGCTGTCACTGATGCCCGAGTCTCGGTGGAAAAGTCTGCTGCACCTGGATGCCATCAAGGTGAGCTGGGTGGCGACGGCTGCAGGTGAGACCAGCTGACCCCTCCCTCACCTGTTGCTGCTGCTTACAGAGGAGGAACAGACCGCTGGCGCCCCCTGCTGCTCCGCCCACCGCCCCCTTCTTCCTGCCAACACGTCCTGGTCTGACGCCTCAGTTCGCGTTGCCCTCGACAACCAAGGAGGACTCACAGGTAAGCCAATCAGAGGCCAGCCCCTCCCCAGCCTGTTTCTGTCACCTGAGCCGGGGTGTCTAAACATGGCCGTGTTTCCTGTCAGTCCAAGGTGCTGCCCTGGGGTTCGCTGGCGCAGAGGTCAGAGTTCGCAGCGGCTCTGGAGTCGGCTCTGGACACCGGATCATGTGAGTCTATCTTTACCCTTCAAAATAAAAGCATCATTCTAACTAACTCCAATTTGAGGTTTATTTGAATTAGAAAGATGTTTCAGTTAGACTTTTATTTTGATAATCTGTGGTGAACTTCCTGTATCCGTGGTTCTAGTCGATCGGCCGCTGAGGCTCCTGAAGGATTGTGGGCCGGCGGGCGTTTCCGTGGAGCTCACCTGTCTGACGTCAGCAGGGGGCGGAGCCAACAGCCTCCTGCTCGCCTTCATCCAGATGGTGGACGGCATGCTGGCCGGTGGGCGGGACTTCGACCTGGCTCACGCTTACCTGGCTCTGTTCCTGAAGGTGAGCCAGTCGGAGCACAGCTTTTATTGTGAAGGAGCCCCCCCAGCTTCCTGTTTACCGGCAGCCTTGTTTTTGTTTTCAGCTCCATCTGCGCACGTTGTCGCAGGACGCTGTTGCCATGGAGACGCTGCTCCGCCTTTCCTCCAGACTGGAGTCTGGGTGGGCGGAGCTTCAAGCATCGTTCGACCAATCACTGTGTCTGCTGTCGTACACAAAGAGCGCACTGCTGTGACACGCACACACACACACACACACACACACACACACACACACACAGTTTGTACCTGAATAAAGTGTTTCCTGTTTCTGCTGGTTGTTGCTCTGTGATCGATTGATCTGGGCTGATGAAGCTCGTCTGCAGAGGTCAGAGGTTATATAAGTGATGTCATGAAACAGAGACCATCATCATCATCATCATCATCATCAGCAGCTTCCTGCCTGGAAGGGAAGCAGAAACTGATTCCTTTCTTTTGTGGTTTGGGGATAAATGTAATGTTTTTCCTCTGGGTCAAAGGTCACCTCCTGGCGATCAGGGCTGGTTTCCATCTGAGGGAAGCCGCAGTATGAATGCAGCTTGTTCATGTTTATTTATCGGATAGAAATAAGTTAATCAGAGCCGTAAATACGACAGGAAACTGATCAGAAAGCCAATAATCGATCGTAACAGCTGGATTTCTAACATTTCTACCTGCTCTGAAAAGGTGTGACCTTTGACCTGTGAGCGCCCGTCTCAGGTCGAGTCAGGAGCCACAGGCCGGTTGCCCCTGGTAACAGGAAGCCCTGAGGTTATTGATCATCTGGTAGAAATGATTTCTGTAATCAGAACCAAATGATATAAATATTTTTATAAATTAACTCTTTATTCGCCTCATTGTTGAGTTTTCAGTCTTCATGTCGTGATTCTGCTGCGTTTTTACCTCTAAAACCTGACGGATTACATCATCTGCCCAGGTGGGAAGTTGGCTTTGAATGATTAACTGGTTAAAATCCTGGATTAAAAATTCTCAACTGTTTTGGTTGTTTTTAACACAACAGGTGGTTTAAAACTTGGAGCTGATTTCAGTGTGCATAAGATGCTGCATGTGCACAACGACTCCGTCATACGGAGCAACAGCATCGACACAAATCCTTCATTTACAAACACTGGATGGAGAAGAACATCTGGTCTGTTATTCACTTAACGTAGCGGTTCTCAACGTGGGCGGTACCGCCCCCCAGGGGCCGTTCAGAGGACGGCAGGGGGCGCTGGCGGACATTTTTACAAAGGGGGGCGCTGGGATGCCTCTGGGGGGCGTTTGGTCGAAGGTAAACTTTACACCTTAAATCCACAACAACACCAGTTTAGACTTTGAGCAACTTGGTAAAACTGTATTGTGAAACATAAAATCATGCTTGGCTGCAACTGTATCGATGGCAGCTCTTCTTCTATTCAGTGTCTGTTAGCTTCTGTTAGCTTCTTGGCGCAGCTCCGGCTAGTAGCTTCACCGCATCAGTTCAGCGTTTCACCGGCTGATGACGCTGCTGTGATTCACTTTGTCTGGTATTTATGTAGCTACATATGTTTTGGCAGTTCTGTGATCATGTCAAAGCAGCAACTTATATTAAAAAGTGTTTTATTTCCGTTTGAAAGCTGCCCGCTACCATGGAAGGACAGCAGAAAATCGCTCTTATAAACATGTAATTACTAAAATCACGATACCCTCACTTTGTATCCCTCTGAAAAATGAACCCATTTAAATAAAGAAATCCCTCCATGGGTGATACCTCGATAGAGAGCGTTCATTTTATAGCGTTAACACGGAGCTGTAAGTGGTCCGGTATGAAACGGGGTGATAGAACAACACAGCACTTTTAAATTTCAATAATCAGAATGCAGAAATTGTTTCCGTTGTTTTAAAAGGTTTATGTCAGTCTGCCTTTTCCCCATCGATACGCTTCCCCACCGCCCTGCACCTTAGGGGTTAAAAAAAGACGTTCACATTGCGCTAAACTCTGAAACAGGAGAAACGGGACATAAAACGGAGCGACGAACTAGATGTGAATTATGGCATAAAAACAGAGAATCTGATGCTGAACAGTGAAAAAATCAACACATGATGTGAAACACATGACGATTGGGCGGCGCAGCAGGTGATGAGTGAAGATTACTGATGGTCAATAAATGATAAAATAAATGTAGCAACAGGAAAGAAACTAAAGTGAACATAGCAATAAACCAAGAGAGGATAAAACTAATCAAAGGAAACTAAATGGAAATGAATGAAGAACAAAATGAAAGAATAAACTAAGAAACTAAAGTAAATACAGAGGAATAAACTGGTATGGCAAGACCTTTAGAGCAATAATTAATACAGAGACTGTATGGCAAGAATAAACAGACACTATTTCCAGATAAAAGGGGTGAAACTACACATTATTCAGGTGGATGCGAAAACATCCCCCCCCCCACGAATCGGTGCGCAGATTCAAAACATCTACAATAGTGATAATAACATTAATAATAAAATAAGTAGCCTGTAGATTCTTTGGTGGGGGGCGGGGGGGGACCTGGATAAAGGCTGGGGGGGCGCTGGGCCGAAACAGGTTGAGAAACACTGATCTAATGAATGTTAATGGTTGGATGTTAAACTACGAACAATTCTGTGCAAAATATCAATTCTTTCCCCCACAAGTTGAGTTTATGAAAGTATATAATGCCAAAACAATTTATTAATCAGTTTAAAGATATAATGACGTACAAACCCAATTTATTAATGAATGGAATATCACTCCATATTCAATAACCACACAATTAGAAACTGTTTAAATGACTTTATTCCCTGGGAAAACAAATCAAATAACATTCTTAGTTGATAAAATAACAATTGAAAGGTTGAGAACTCTTTATATTAAACTCCATTTTAAATTTATCCCTCAGAAGAAGAATTCGCTTCAACATGGATGACAATAGAAGCTCATTTTGTGAAAGTGATGCTGAAGCAATAGAGCATATATAGAGAATTCCTGTTTAGAAAAGTGGGTCAAACAGACGTGGTGACCTGTGACCTGTGACCTGTGGAGGAAAACCAAACAATGTAGAAACTTAATATTCATTCATGAACAAAGTGCTGAGATCATCTCCACTTTTTAAACCGTTTTATCTAAATTCCAGTTAAATCTCTGAAATTATTCATGGAAATATTTAAAAAAAAAAAGTTTCCGCCCAGGCAGTGACGTCAGCGCTGCGCTGAGTCAGCGCGTGCAAACCGGAAACAAAACAGAGCGCAGCGCGCAGCCGCAGTAGCAGGCTGGGCTCGTGACGTCCTGCGGGTGAAACTTCTCAAACTTTTGTTTTAATTTGGAAAAACTTTAGTTCCCCCCGTTTCCTGTCTTCATGATCAGTTAACCTATTCTGACGTCACACAGGTGAAGGAGCGCGAGGGCTGCTGCCGACTGGACCAAACCGGAAGTGAGCTGCAGGTAAAGTTTGGAAACCAAATTCCATCCCATAATTAAGGAGGAGCTGGCGGCGTTATTACTAACTTCACTATGAGCGGAAACACCTGGTACCTGCGGTACCACAGCCTGGACCCGCCAGAACCAGAACCAGAACCAGAACCGGCTTCCAGCTCCAGGAATCCTCACGTTTCCAGCCGCAGTGCAGATCTAGAAACCTAGATCTGCAGCTCAGGACTGACTGAGGCGCAGTGTGACGTCATAGCGTCACACTATACGTCATCACCCGCACGATGACATCACAGGCAGAAAACCAGACCAAATCCTCTGGAACACCGGAATGGAGAGTTCTGCATGGTTCTGGTTCTAACTGGTTCTGGTTCTGGTTCTAACTGGTTCTGGTTCTAACTGGTTCTGGTTCTGGTTCTAACTGGTTCTGGTTCTAACTGGTTCTGGTTCTAACTGGTTCTGGTTCTGGTTCTAACTGGTTCTGGTTCTAACTGGTTCTGGTTCTAACTGGTTCTGGTTCTGGTTCTAACTGGTTCTGGTTCTGGTTCTAACTGGTTCTGGTTCCTGAACCTGCAGTTCTAGTGTTTTACACATTCCAGCCCCTGAAGTTCTGATCAGAACCAGAACCGGTCCTCAGCTGTCGAGTTCTTCTCCTGCCTACGTTTCCCATCATGCACCTGCCCATTCTAACCTCTCTTGGTTGCCATAGCAATGAAGAGGGGCCGGGTGCTGCCGGTCCTAGTGGGCGGAGTCTTCTGCCTGGCTGTGATGTCACTGTACCGCATGCTGGAGCTGATGCAGGGGGCGGAGCCTGACCGCGGCGGGGGCTCACCTGTCCACCAGGTGGAGGAAGTAGGTTCTTGGTTCTGTGACGGTCTGGGCGGGTCACGACTCAGTCAGCCAATCAGGTGTCTGTGTGCAGGATTTGTCCCGCCTCCAGCTGAAAATCGACAGGTTGGAGCGCCTCCTGGTGGACAACAACCGGCTGGTCGCTCGGATGCGGGACTCGCTGCTGGTCAGAGAGTCACCTGAGGGAAGGGGCGGGGCCAACGTCAGCTCAAACTCCGCCCACAGCCGAGCCGCTGCGCCTCCAGGCTGCCGGAAGGCCGAAGAGCTGAAGGACGGCGCCGATGGAGTGCAGGTGATCTGAGCGTGCTCAGAGCTGTTTATGACCTGGATGTGTGATCTGATTGGCCGGTTGCTGATCCAATCAGATCTGTCTCTTTGCTCCTCAGCTGCTGGACGTCTACGACCTCCTGCCCTTCGACAACCCCGACGGCGGCGCCTGGAAGCAGGGCTTCGAGATCAGTTACCGTGGAGACGAGTGGGCGGAGCAGCCGCTGGAGCTCTTCCTGGTTCCCCACTCCCACAACGACCCAGGTGAGTGGGCGGAGCCTGACCTCCAGGTGGAGCCTGAGGTGTGTGAAGTGACCCACTGCTGTGGGTTTCAGGCTGGGTGAAGACGTTTGACGGCTACTACCAGGACCAGACCAGACACATACTGGACAACATGCTGGTCAAACTGGGAGAGGACAGCAGGTAGGCCACTGGGCCAGACTGGTCCAGAACTGACCGGCAATGGTCGCTAAGCTAGCGGCAATGGTCGCTAAGCTAGCGGTGTCAGCCTATCACTGATCAGATCAGTATTGTCTGAATGGAAGTAGCCTCTGCTGGGTGAGCGCTAACAGATGCCATGCTAACGACGCTAACAGCTGCCATGCTAACGATGCTAACAGCTGCCATGCTAACGATGCTAACAGCTGCCATGCTAACGATGCTAACAGCTGCCATGCTAACGATGCTAACAGCTGCCATGCTAACGACGCTAACAGCTGCCATGCTAACGATGCTAACAGCTGCCATGCTAACGATGCTAACAGCTGCCATGCTAACGACGCTAACAGCTGCCATGCTAACGACGCTAACAGCTGCCATGCTAACGACGCTAACAGCTGCCATGCTAACGGCGCTAACAGCTGCCATGCTAACGACGCTAACAGCTGCCATGCTAACGGCGGTAACAGCTGCCATGCTAACGGCGGTAACAGCTGCCATGCTAACGATGCTAACAGCTGCCATGCTAACGATGCTAACAGCTGCCATGCTAACGGCGCTAACAGCTGCCATGCTAACGACACTAACAGCTGCCTTGCTAACGATGCTAACAGCTGCCTTGCTAACGACGCTAACAGCTGCCATGCTAACGGCGCTAACAGCTGCCATGCTAACGACGCTAACAGCTGCCATGCTAACGATGCTAACAGCTGCCATGCTAACGATGCTAACAGCTGCCATGCTAACGACGCTAACAGCTGCCATGCTAACGACGCTAACAGCTGCCATGCTAACGACGCTAACAGCTGCCATGCTAACGACGCTAACAGCTGCCTTGCTAACGACGCTAACAGCTGCCATGCTAACGGCGCTAACAGCTGCCATGCTAACGGCGCTAACAGCTGCCATGCTAACGATGCTAACAGCTGCCATGCTAACGATGCTAACAGCTGCCATGCTAACGGCGGTAACAGCTGCCATGCTAACGACGCTAACAGCTGCCATGCTAACGACGCTAACAGCTGCCATGCTAACGACGCTAACAGCTGCCATGCTAACGACGCTAACAGCTGCCATGCTAACGACGCTAACAGCTGCCATGCTAACGGCGCTAACAGCTGCCATGCTAACGGCGCTAACAGCTGCCATGCTAACGACGCTAACAGCTGCCATGCTAACGATGCTAACAGCTGCCATGCTAACGACGCTAACAGCTGCCATGCTAACGATGCTAACAGCTGCCATGCTAACGACGCTAACAGCTGCCATGCTAACGATGCTAACAGCTGCCATGCTAACGGCGCTAACAGCTGCCATGCTAACGACGCTAACAGCTGCCATGCTAACGATGCTAACAGCTGCCATGCTAACGACGCTAACAGCTGCCATGCTAACGATGCTAACAGCTGCCATGCTAACGATGCTAACAGCTGCCATGCTAACGACGCTAACAGCTGCCATGCTAACGACGCTAACAGCTGCCATGCTAACGACGCTAACAGCTGCCATGCTAACGATGCTAACAGCTGCCATGCTAACGGCGCTAACAGCTGCCATGCTAACGATGCTAACAGCTGCCATGCTAACGATGCTAACAGCTGCCATGCTAACGATGCTAACAGCTGCCATGCTAACGACGCTAACAGCTGCCATGCTAACGACGCTAACAGCTGCCATGCTAACGGCGCTAACAGCTGCCATGCTAACGATGCTAACAGCTGCCATGCTAACGATGCTAACAGCTGCCATGCTAACGATGCGCTCTGCTGGTGTGTTGGTCCCAGGAGGAAGATGATCTGGGCTGAGATCAGCTATTTCTCCCAGTGGTGGAACGACATCGACGACCAGAAGAGGGCGCTGGTCAGACGGTAACCTATCAATGCTTTAGGCTGTGGTCACATGTTTCCTGTCTGCTCTGATTGGTCGGCCTGTGGTCACGTGTTTCATGTCTGCTCTGTGATTGGCCGACTGTGGTCACGTGTTTCCTGTCTGCTCTGATTGGTCGGACTGTGGTCACGTGTTTCATGTCTGCTCTGTGATTGGCCGACTGTGGTCACGTGTTTCCTGTCTGCTCTGTGATTGGCTGACTGTGGTCACGTGTTTCCTGTCTGCTCTGATTGGTCGACCTGTGGTCACATGTTTCCTGTCTGCTCTGTGATTGGCTGACTGTGGTCACGTGTTTCCTGTCTGCTCTGTGATTGGTCGACCTGTGGTCACATGTTTCCTGTCTGCTCTGTGATTGGCTGACTGTGGTCACGTGTTTCCTGTCTGCTGTTTCCTGTCTGCTCTGTGATTGGCTGACTGTGGTCACGTGTTTCCTGTCTGCTCTGTGATTGGCTGACTGTGGTCACGTGTTTCCTGTCTGCTCTGTGATTGGCCAGCCTGTGGTCACGTGTTTCCTGTCTGCTCTGTGATTGGCTGACTGTGGTCACGTGTTTCCTGTCTGCTCTGTGATTGGCTGACTGTGGTCACGTGTTTCCTGTCTGCTCTGTGATTGGCCAGCCTGTGGTCACGTGTTTCCTGTCTGCTCTGTGATTGGCCAGCCTGTGGTCACGTGTTTCCTGTCTGCTCTGTGATTGGCCAGCCTGGTGGGGGCGGGCCAGCTGGAGCTGGTGACCGGCGGTTGGGTCATGGCGGATGAAGCGAACTCTCACTACTTTGCGATGCTGGACCAGCTGATGGAGGGCCACCAGTGGCTGCAGACTCACCTGGGTAAGGCTCACCTGGCTGCCCGGCTGAGGCTCCGCCCCCCCGTCGCTGACGCTGTCTGTCTGTAGGCGTGAAGCCGAGCAGCGGCTGGGCCGTCGATCCCTTTGGCCACTCCCCCTCCATGACGTACCTGCTGAAGGGGGCGGGGCTTAGCAACATGCTGATCCAGAGGGTGCACTACTCCATCAAGAAGCACTTCTCCCAGCAACGGACGCTGGAGTTTCTATGGCGACAGAGCTGGGGTGAGAGAGGGCGAGGGACTCTGAGCGCGCTGATGTACAGGTTCTGACTCCGCCCACTTCTTGTGTTCCAGACTCCTCCCCCCGCAGTGACATCACATGTCACATGATGCCATTCTACAGCTACGACGTCCCACACACCTGCGGCCCGAACCCGGCCGTCTGCTGCCAGTTTGACTTCCACCGCCTGCCCGGGGGGCGGGTCTTCTGTCCCTGGAGGATCCCGCCGCAGCCAATCACAGAGCAGAACATCAAGGAGAGGTGAGCAGGGGGCGGGGCCTCAGCCACACACCTCATTACCTTACGTACCTCATGTTTAATACCTGGCAAGGTCAGGAGGAATGTTAATGGAACCAGGCTTTTATTTTGAAAGGCCAACATCCTCTCTAGTCACCTCAGAGTTGTTGGCCGTGCAGCCGTGGCTCTTACTGAGCATGCTCAGAAGGGTGATGCCCCGCCTCCAGGAAGGAGGCTGAACACCACACTTCCTCTTCCTCCCAGAGCTCTGCTCCTATTGGACCAGTACCGGCAGAAGTCCCGCCTCTTCCGCTCCTCGGTGCTGCTGGTTCCTCTGGGAGACGACTTCCGCTTCGTGGAGTCAGAGGAGTGGGACGCACAGTTCAGCAACTATCAGAAGCTGTTCGACTACTTCGACCAGCATCCCGAGCTACACATCAAGGTGAGGGCTCACCTGGCTGGGGGCGGGGCTTAGGGCTGAGTCCGGCTGGGGGCGGAGCTTAGGGCTGAGCCTGGCTGTGGGCGGAGCTTAGGGCTGAGCCTGGCTGTGGGCGGAGCTAAGGCTTGAGTCTGGCTGGGGGCGGAGCTTAGGGCTGAGCCTGGCTGTGGGCGGAGCTAAGGCCTGAGCCTGGCTGGGGGCGGAGCTTAGGGCTGAGCCTGGCTGTGGGCGGAGCTTAGGGCTGAGCCTGGCTGGGGGCGGAGCTAAGGCCTGAGCCTGGCTGTGGGCGGAGCTTAGGGCTGAGCCTGGCTGTGGGTGGAGCTAAGGCCTGAGATTGGCTGTGGGTGGAGCTAAGGCCTGAGCCTGTCGGTGGGTGGAGCTAAGGGCTGAGCCTGGCTGTGGGTGGAGCTTAGGGCTGAGCCTGTCGGTGGGTGGAGCTTAGGGCTGAGCCTGTCGGTGGGTGGAGCTAAGGCCTGAGCCTGGCTGTGGGTGGAGCTAAGGGCTGAGCCTGGCGGGGGGCGGAGCTAAGGCTTGAGTCTGGCTGGGGGCGGAGCTTAGGGCTGAGCCTGGCTGTGGGCGGAGCTAAGGGCTGAGCCTGGCTGTGGGCGGAGCTTAGGGCTGAGCCTGGCTGTGGGCGGAGCTTAGGGCTGAGCCTGGCTGGGGGCGGAGCTAAGGGCTGAGCCTGGCTGTGGGCGGAGCTTAGGGCTGAGCCTGGCTGTGGGCGGAGCTTAGGGCTGAGCCTGGCTGTGGGCGGAGCTTAGGGCTGAGCCTGGCTGTGGGCGGAGCTTAGGGCTGAGCCTGGCTGTGGGCGGAGCTTAGGGCTGAGCCTGGCTGTGGGCGGAGCTTAGGGCTGAGCCTGGCTGGGGGTGAATCTTATGGTTGAGTCTGGTACCAGGCCCGGTTTGGGACGCTGTCGGACTACTTTGCTGCGCTGCACCGGCGGCTGGCGGAGGCGAGAACAGCGTTGCCCACGCTGCGTGGAGACTTCTTCACCTACGCTGACCGGGACGACCACTACTGGAGCGGATACTTCACCTCGCGGCCGTTCTACAAGCGGCTGGACCGGACCCTGGAGTCCACGCTCAGGTGGGCGTGTCCTGATGGGTCGAGGGGCCACGGCGCCCTCTGCCGGTCAATCTCACCGCTTCTCACCTGCTTCCCTTCTCAGAGCCACAGAAATCTTTTACACTCTCACGCTGGCTGAAATGCGTCGTTTCCGTGACGACGGTCGTCTGGTCGAAGGGTTTCCGGCACGCGAACATTACCAGCGGCTGACAGAGGGGAGACAGAGCCTGGGGCTGTTCCAGCACCATGACGCCGTCGCGGGAACAGCACGGGAACATGTGGTGATCGACTACGGAACCAGGTGACCACTTCCTGTTTCAACATGGAGGCTCTTTGTTTAGATAATCACAGTAAAACTTTATCAGTGGGGTAAATGAAACCAGCTGCTAAGGTCAGGCTCAACAAATCCAATCCTCCATTTAATGAGATGTTCTTGAGCTACGCTAGCAGCTACACTAGCAGCTATGCTAGCAGCTACCGTAGCAGCTACGCTAGCAGCTATGCTAGTAGCTATGCTAGCAGCTACAGTAGCAGCTATGCTAGCAGCTACCGTAGCAGCTATGCTAGCAGCTACCGTAGCAGCTATGCTAGCAGCTACACTAGCAGCTATGCTAGCAGCTACCGTAGCAGCTATGCTAGCAGCTATGATAGCAGCTATGCTAGCAGCTACGCTAGCAGCTATGCTAGCAGCTACTCTAGCAGCTATGCTAGCAGCTACTCTAGCAGCTATGCTAGCAGCTACCGTAGCAGCTATGCTAGCAGCTACCGTAGCAGCTATGCTAGCAGCTACTCTAGCAGCTATGCTAGCAGCTACTCTAGCAGCTATGCTAGCAGCTACTCTAGCAGCTACGCTAGCAGCTACGCTAGCAGCTACGCTAGCAGCTACGCCTACTTCTGCCAGCATTTCACTCATGCAGCTGCTTAAACCAACGATTAGAACAAAACAACTTGTAATTTGTATGCGCTGCCACATTTTACGACAGAAATAATTTCTACGTTCTTTTCTACTTATGCAATTCAATCCAAATCGATTTAGAATAAAGTATTACTTCGTTGGTGTACTCTCACAGACTCTTTGTGGCTAACTCTTGCTTGTCAGTCATATTTTAAAGTTGAAATATTAAGTGAAGAATTAAAAACACTATTTACCAAAATAATAATTTTTATTTAAAATGTATTACTATTCTGTTCTAAATTAAAATGAAACATAGTCTATGAATAAGGCTGGTAACAGTCCTGTCTTAACATCATATATCTACATTTTTGATGTATTTATTCTCGTGATGAAAACCTTGTAGCTTATTTTCGCTTTAGCCTGTTTGTGTCTTATTTTTCCCTCCAAACTCTCTGTTGAAGATGCTGTCAACATGGAAAATGCTAAGAGGTAACTTCCTGTTCGACGTCAGCAGATAGCTTTTAGTATTAACATCACATCCCTTCAGTTAGCGTTAGCTTTCAGAATTAACTCCCATTATTATTAGCATTTTATCGAGCTTGTTCACTTGGTTCATGTTGTTTCCATGCAGATTATTTCACTGACATTAACATGCTAGTGGCCTTGTACTACTTTCACAGCCAGTTCTTAGCCCCGTTACCTTGTTAGGTTATTAGCATGTTTGCATGTTATCACTTTGTTAGCCTGTTGTTACATCTTAGTTTTTTTTATGGCTGCTGCTACTATTATCGTCTGGTTATTCTGTTGCTATAATGCCTGTTTTAATTTAATATTAGGAAGTTGTTAGCATATCATCACCTTAGTAGCCTGATTTTAACATCTAAGCCGTTTGTGACCTTGTTAGCCAGCTATTAGCATGTTGATACACTCTTAGTGTTATCTGGTTAGCCTTTTGTTGTTAGCATGTCACTCTGTTGTTGCTCCGCTGTCAACCTTTGTCAATGTGTTGCCAACCTGCTCTAAAGATGATGTAGCATGCTGAGTCTGTTGTTGGTCTGTGTGTGACCTGTTCTTATTATCCTGTGGTGACGTTGCTAGCTTGTTGTTTTTATCATGGGACCTGAATCGTTAGTCTGCCGTATTTATTCTGTGGAATGAAAGAAAAGATGACAGCAGGTTTGTTTTACAGGTTGTTTCAGGCCATCCTGAATCTGCGCCAGGTGCTGCTGAGCTCCGCCCACTGGCTAATCCTGTTGGACAAGAGCCAGTACCACGAAGACCAATCAAAACCCTTCTTACAAATGGTGACTGAACCGCTACCTCACCTGATTGATCTATAAGGACTGGATTAATAATGACAACACCTGAAACTTAATCATTATTTTGAAGTCTAATTTTTACATGACTGCTGCTCTGGTTGCACACCTGAACTCACCTGAACTCACCTGAATTCACCTGAATTCACCTGAACTCACCTGAACTCACCTGAACTCACCTGAACTCACCTGAACTCACCTGAACTCACCTGAACTCACCTGAACTCACCTGAACTCACCTGAACTCACCTGAACTCACCTGAACTCACCTGAACTCACCTGAACTCACCTGAACTCACCTGAACACACCTGAATTCACCTGAACTCACCTGAACTCACCTGAACTCACCTGAACTCACCTGAACTCACCTGAACTCACCTGAACTCACCTGAACTCACCTGAACTCAGCTGATCTCACCTGAACTCACCTAAACTCACCTGAACTCACCTGAACTCCCCTGAACTCACCTGAACTCACCTGAACTCACCTGATCTCACCTGAACTCACCTGAACTCACCTGAACTCACCTGAACTCACCTGAACTCACCTGAACTCACCTGAATTCACCTGAACTCACCTGAACACACCTGAACTCACCTGATCTCACCTGAACTCACCTGAACTCACCTGAACACACCTGAACACACCTGAACTCACCTGAACACACCTGAACTCACCTGAACACACCTGAACTCACCTGATCTCACCTGAACTCACCTGAACACACCTGAACTCACCTGAACTCACCTGAACTCACCTGAACTCACCTGAACTCACCTGAACTCACCTGAACTCACCTGAACTCACCTGAACTCACCTGAACTCACCTGAACTCACCTGAACTCACCTGAACACACCTGAACTCACCTGATCTCACCTGAACTCACCTGAACACACCTGAATTCACCTGAACTCACCTGAATTCACCTGAACTCACCTGAACACACCTGAACTCACCTGAACACACCTGAACTCACCTGATCTCACCTGAACTCACCTGAACACACCTGAACTCACCTGAACTCACCTGAACTCACCTGAACTCACCTGAACTCACCTGATCTCACCTGAACTCACCTGAACTCACCTGAACTCACCTGAACTCACCTGAACTCACCTGAACTCACCTGAACTCACCTGAACTCACCTGAACTCACCTGAACTCACCTGAACTCACCTGAACTCACCTGAACTCACCTGAACTCACCTGAATTCACCTGAACTCACCTGATCTCACCTGAACTCACCTGAACTCACCTGAACTCACCTGATCTCACCTGAACTCACCTGAACTCACCTGAACTCACCTGAACTCACCTGATCTCACCTGAACTCACCTGATCTCACCTGAACTCACCTGAACTCACCTGAACTCACCTGAACTCACCTGAACACACCTGAACTCACCTGAACTCACCTGAACTCACCTGAACTCACCTGAACTCACCTGAACTCACCTGAATTCACCTGAACTCACCTGAACTCACCTGAACTCACCTGAACTCACCTGAACTCACCTGAACACACCTGAACTCACCTGATCTCACCTGAACACACCTGAACACACCTGAACACACCTGAACTCACCTGATCTCACCTGAACTCACCTGAACACACCTGAACTCACCTGAACTCACCTGAACTCACCTGAACTCACCTGAACTCACCTGAACTCACCTGAACTCACCTGAACTCACCTGAACTCACCTGAACTCACCTGAACTCACCTGAACTCACCTGAACTCACCTGAACTCACCTGAACTCACCTGAACTCACCTGAATTCACCTGAACTCACCTGAACTCACCTGAACTCACCTGAACTCACCTGAACTCACCTGAACTCACCTGAACTCACCTGAACTCACCTGAACTCACCTGAATTCACCTGAACTCACCTGAACTCACCTGAACTCACCTGAACTCACCTGAACTCACCTGAACTCACCTGAATTCACCTGAACTCACCTGAACTCACCTGAACTCACCTGAACTCACCTGAACTCACCTGAACTCACCTGAACTCACCTGAACTCACCTGAACTCACCTGAACTCACCTGAACACACCTGAACTCACCTGATCTCACCTGAACACACCTGAACTCCCCTGAATTCACCTAAACTCACATGAACACACCTGAACTCACCTGAATTTACCTGAACTCACCTGAACTCACCTGAACTCACCTGAACTCACCTGAACACACCTGAACTCACCTGAACTCACCTGAATTCACCTGAACACACCTGATCTCACCTGAACACACCTGAACACACCTGAACACACCTGATCTCACCTGAACACACCTGAACACACCTGAACTCACCTGATCTCACCTGAACACACCTGAACACACCTGAACTCACCTGAACACACCTGAACACACCTGAACACACCTGAATTCACCTGAACTCACCTGAACTCACCTGAATTCACCTGAACTCACCTGAACACACCTGATCTCACCTGAACACACCTGAACACACCTGAACACACCTGAACTCACCTGAACTCACCTGAACACACCTGAACACACCTGAACTCACCTGAACTCACCTGAACTCACCTGAACACACCTGAACTCACCTGAACACACCTGAACTCACCTGAACTCACCTGAACTCACCTGAACTCACCTGAATTCACCTGAACTCACCTGAACTCACCTGAACTCACCTGAACTCACCTGAACTCACCTGAACTCACCTGAACTCACCTGAATTCACCTGAACTCACCTGAACTCACCTGAACTCACCTGAACTCACCTGAACTCACCTGAACTCACCTGAACTCACCTGAACTCACCTGAACTCACCTGAACTCACCTGAACTCACCTGAACTCACCTGAACTCACCTGAACTCACCTGAACTCACCTGAACACACCTGAACTCACCTGATCTCACCTGAACACACCTGAACACACCTGAACTCACCTGAACTCACCTGAACACACCTGAACACACCTGAACTCACCTGAACTCACCTGAACTCACCTGAACACACCTGAACACACCTGAACTCACCTGAACTCACCTGAACTCACCTGATCTCACCTGAACACACCTGAACACACCTGAACACACCTGAACTCACCTGAACACACCTGAACACACCTGAACTCACCTGAACACACCTGAATTCACCTGAACTCACCTGAACTCAGCTGAACTCACCTGAACTCACCTGAACACACCTGAACTCACCTGAATTCACCTGAACACACCTGAACTCACCTGAACTCACCTGAACACACCTGAACTCACCTGAACTCACCTGAACTCACCTGAACACACCTGAACTCACCTGAACTCACCTGAACTCACCTGAACTCACCTGAACACACCTGAATTCACCTGAACTCACCTGAACTCACCTGAACACACCTGAACTCACCTGAACTCACCTGAACTCACCTGAACTCAGCTGAACTCACCTGAACTCACCTGAACTCACCTGAACTCACCTGAATTCACCTGAACTCACCTGAACTCACCTGAACTCACCTGAACTCACCTGAACTCACCTGAACTCACCTGAACTCACCTGAACTCACCTGAACTCACCTGAACTCACCTGAACTCACCTGAACTCACCTGAATTCACCTGAACTCACCTGAACTCACCTGAACTCACCTGAACTCACCTGAACTCACCTGAACTCACCTGAATTCACCTGAACTCACCTGAACTCACCTGAACTCACCTGAACTCACCTGAACTCACCTGAACTCACCTGAACTCACCTGAACTCACCTGAACTCACCTGAACTCACCTGAATTCACCTGAACTCACCTGAACTCACCTGAACTCACCTGAACTCACCTGCAATGTGTTTTTTCAGGATGAGGTGATTTCGGCGCAGGACGCTTTGCCTCAGAAGACGACGTTGGCGCTTGGCGATGAGCCCAGGTGAGGATGTGTGCCGCTGTGTGAGGGTTCAGGTATATATAGATATTGATTATTGGTGATTGCTGCAGGTCGTTGATCGTGTTGAACCCGACGGAGCAGCTCCGTACGTCTGTCGTCACGCTGGCGGTGGATTCTCCAGACGCTCGCGTCGTCGATGCAGCAACTGGTCGACCAATGGCAGTGCAGGTCTCTGCTGTGTGGGCGGAGCCTAGTAAAGTGTCTGCAGAAACCTTCCAGGTGAGGGATTGATTGATTATTGATCACAGCAGCAGCAGCTCTCTGACCTCCTTTCCTCCAGCTCTCCTTCGCCGCTGAACTTCCTCCTCTGTCGCTCACCGTGTATCATGTGATCAAAGCTCCGGCTGGCTCCGCCCCCCGGGCGCGCTATGTCGTTCATCGCCATGGCGACCCACCAACCGTCCACTCTGAGCACTTCCAGGTGTCCCGGCTCCAAGGAGCTGAAGCCGACTTGCCTCTGTCGCTTAGCAACAAGCACCTTCGGATATGGAGCTCCCCGGAAACTGGCCTGCTGCAGGTCTGGCCCTTCAAAGTAAAAGCCCAATCAACGAGGAAAATGAAATAAAATGAAATGTTTGTTTTCATTCTGGAGCAGAAGGTGCAGCTGCAGTCCGGTCCGGTCCGACAGGTCCAGGTCCGCTTCCTGTGGTACGGAACCAGAACCTCAGGGGATCGCAGTGGAGCGTACCTGTTCCTGCCGGGAGGGGAGGGGCCTCAGGTGAGTCAGGACAACAGGTCTCTCTCCACCTTTCCCTCGCTCTCTCTCTCATGGTGTCTCTCTCGCCCCCTGCAGGCCTACTCGTCCTCTGAACCCCCCCTGATCCGGGTCACTAGGGGCCCCATCTTCTCTGACATCACTTCCTGTTTCCCACACTTCACACACACCGTGCGGCTCTACCACCTGGACGGTATTCGTGTTTCTGCCCAGACAGGAACTTCCTGTTCTGTTTCAGGATTTTCACAATAAGAGGTTCCTGTGTGCTGCAGGGCATGCTGGGAAATCCATGGAGATCTCCAACATGGTGGACATCAGGTCGGAGACCAACAAGGAGCTGGTCATGCGGCTCGTCACTGATGTCGCCAGCGGCAACCGTTTCTATACCGACCTCAATGGCTTCCAGGTTCTAGCTCTTCCTTTATTGATCACCTTTTATTTTGAAGGTTTAGTCAGGCAACCAATCAGGAGTTTCCTTACTGACAGCTGAGTAGTTGCTGGTTGGCTGTTGGATAGCTGGTTGGTTGCTGACAGGTTGCTGACGTGTTGCTGGTTGGTTCCTGTGTTGCTGGTTGCTTGCTGTGTTGCTGAATGGTTGCTGAGTTGCTGGTTGGTTGCTGTGTTGCTGAATGGTTGCTGTGTTGCTGGTTGGTTGCTGTGTTGCTGAATGGTTGCTGTGTTGCTGAATGGTTGCTGAGTTGCTGAATGGTTGCTGTGTTGCTGACTGGTTGCTGTGTTGCTGAATGGTTGCTGAGTTGCTGAATGGTTGCTGTGTTGCTGAATGGTTGCTGTGTTGCTGGTTGGTTGCTGTGTTGCTGAATGGTTGCTGTGTTGCTGAATGGTTGCTGAGTTGCTGGTTGGTTGCTGTGTTGCTGAATGGTTGCTGAGTTGCTGGTTGGTTGCTGTGTTGCTGAATGGTTGCTGTGTTGCTGAATGGTTGCTGTGTTGCTGGTTGGTTGCTGTGTTGCTGAATGGTTGCTGTGTTGCTGAATGGTTGCTGTGTTGCTGAATGGTTGCTGTGTTGCTGGTTGGTTGCTGTGTTGCTGAATGGTTGCTGTGTTGCTGGTTGGTTGCTGTGTTGCTGGTTGGTTGCTGTGTTGCTGAATGGTTGCTGTGTTGCTGGTTGGTTGCTGTGTTGCTGGTTGGTTGCTGACGTGTTGCTGAATGGTTGCTGTGTTGCTGACTGGTTGCTGTGTTGCTGAATGGTTGCTGAGTTGCTGACTGGTTGCCGTGCAGATGCAGCAACGCCGCTCGCTGGAGAAGCTCCCCCTGCAGGCCAACTTCTACCCGATGACGTCGGCGGCGTTCCTGCAGGACGCATCGAGTCGTCTGTCGCTGCTGTCGGCGCAGAGCCAGGCGGTGGCGTCGCTGCGACCCGGTGAGTGCCGCTCTGGAACCGGTGGGACGGTTCTGGCTGAGAACTGAGCTCCGCGTTTACCTGTGCAGGTGAGCTGGAGCTGGTGCTGGACCGGCGGCTGCAGCAGGACGATAACCGCGGTCTGGGTCAGGGAGTCACTGACAACAAGCCGACCGCCACGCTCTACCGTCTGCTGCTGGAGGACCGGGGCGGGGCCAAGGTGAGGGGTCGGGGCTCCACCAGGTTACCATGGTAACAACGAGGAACAGGTTCCGTCCAGGAAAGCCAGAACCACCAACACTGCCCTCATGGTTCTGCTCTGGTCTATCCAACAGGAGGTGGGCGGAGCCGCAGTGGAACACCTGTCTCTGCTCGCCCACTTGGCCTCTCTCTCCCTCTCCCATCCTCCCATCACCATGGTCGGCCCGGGCGACGGCCAGCTGCCGAAGCTCCGCCCTTTCCAGGCGCTACGCTCCTCGCTGCCGTGCGACCTTCACTTGTTGAACCTGAGGACGCTGGAGGACCCGAAGGTGAGAGCTGAGGTCACTTCCTGTAGACACTTCCTGTCTTTCCTCACAGTAACTTGATCACACCATGAGTGTGAGTCTGGGACTGAGAGCGCCCAGGGTTCACCAGTCCCAGCGGTCTTATCCAGTTAAGATCCTTTCTGACAGGTCAGAACCGATCTGAACCGGTGGGTCCAACCGGCTGGAGGAAAGAGGTCTCACTCTGGTGGAAGTTTCCTCCCAGCAGAGTGACACCTCTGCTGCTCATAGAAGATCTTCAGGCTTCTGCCGGTTCTAGATCAGATCCTGATCTACATTCTGTCTCTGACAAACAGGAAGCTGGGAGCCCGTCACAGGAAGTGGCGCTCCTCCTCCACAGGAAGGGGTTTGACTGTAGCTCCGCCCCCGCCCCGCCCCCGGCCTGCTCCTGGAATGGCCTGGATGAGGTTGGACTTCCACTGGACTCAGGTTTTCCGTCAGTTTTTTTAGTTTACACATGCGTCTGTGTCTCCTGCAGCTGGACCTGGACGATCTGTTCGCTCCGCTGCGGTTCCGCTCGCTGCGCCGCTCCGGCCTCACGCTGCTCCGGGACCACGACCAGCCTGACTCCGCCCACCAGGCGCAGGAGCTCCGCCCCATGGAGATCAGCGCATTCCGCGTGGAGATCGCCTGATGAAGCTGCAAGCAGGAAGTCTGGCTCTTTCACAATAAAAGCCATCTGAGGTCAATCACTGCAACTGTCTTGTTACTGCTGCATCGTATGTGTAGAGTGTGTGTGTTTCCATGGAGACGCTGTGTTGCTGTTCTACCTGTGAGTGTGAATCTGGGTGGTTGTTGTTTTTTGTGACCAAGGGAATTCTGGGAAATATATTTTTGTAAATTTCTTTGTTTTCTGTGAAACTGATTAAGAAAATGTGAAGGGTTCTGGTTCTGTTCTGGGCAAATCTGGGCCAATAAAAATTAAATTATTGTTGAAATGAAAACATCTGGAGTCATTTTGTGTTTAAAGAAAGTTGTACCTTGTTGATCCAATCCACAGGTTCTGTTGGGTTCCAAGCAGAAAACTGAATCTTTCTAAATGGAAAATGGAGGATTTTTTTAAATCTATATTTTATTTTCGTATCCTGACACATTGAGTCACAAACATTCAGCCAACTTTTCAGTGAGACGGACTCGGGCCGAGCCGAGCCGGGCCTGGTCGGTCCAATTGAACCGGGTTCAGTACAGAAGGACTTCAATAAGAAACTTCTTGTTGCTGACAATAAAAAACTTTTTCTGGCCAACCAAGTAAAAAAAATCACATTAGGAGTCGAGACGCCTTTTATCTAGACCTGCAATAATGATTTTCTCTCTAATTTAAATAAAGTTACAGGTTGAAAAAACAACAAATAACACAAAATTGTAGCATAGCAGGAAATGGGCCATTTTCACTCCAGTGGCCCATAACAGCATGACCTAGAAGCCTCATCACCCAGGTGGTTCTGGACATCATGACCGGGCCGAGTCAGAACAGCAGGAGCTGCTGCTGACTGTGAAATCTGATCATAGGTTTCAGTTTCTCAGGAATCATGTGACCAAACGCCTCCAACCCTACCCTCAGAGAATAAACGGCTGAACTCTGATTGGTCCATTTCAGTCTTACATATCAGAGAACAGAACCAAACGGTCTCAGGGCGTTAACCTGCAGGCAGATAATCTGGATGTCTCTGTCAGACTGGGGGAACCGTCACAAAGTCAAAGGCCAACTAAACAATTGAAACTACTGAATTTAGTTGGCCTAGCAGCTGGCGTTAATCCAACTCTCACTGGTGAAACAGGTTCTGGTTCTGTGGGTTCCAGCTGGGCAGCCTGCTTCCTTCCTGCTTCCTGGTAGAGAGAAGAGTCTGCAGACGCGTTCAGCAACGTTCACTTTTCTGCGACCTTCAGAGACCATGGGCGTTACGGGAATGAAGACTCTGGTTGCAGAGTCAGACATTTTAGAGGATGTTGGCTTCAAGGACAGCGCCGTCATCATTGACGGTCCAAGTCTCTACTATTCTCTGTATTTTAACTCCAAGCCAAAGCTGGACCAGCAACACGGAGGAGATTACTCTGCATTCAGAGATCTGGTCTGTCAGTTCTTCAGCAGCCTGAAGAGCTGCAACGTCAAGCCGCTGGTCCTTCTGGATGGAGGCGCAGAACCCGTGAAGAACAAAACTGTTGGAAATCGTCTGAAAGACAAACTTCAGAAAGCCAAGAAACTTTCAGAGTCCATGGCCGGCGAGAGGGACAACATCTTGCCTCCTCTGGTCAAAGACGTCTTCATCCAGGTCCTTCAGGAGCTGCAGGTGGAGATCCAGCAGTGTTTCGGAGAGGCAGACCTGACAGCTGCTCTGAGGGCCAACGAGAGGAAATGCCCCGTTCTGTCCAACGACTCAGATTTTTACATCTTTAATGTGCAGGAAGGGTTCCTTTCAATTGATGGGTTCCAGTGGGAAACTGTGACACAAGGAGCCATTCCTGCTCAGCGCTACAGAGTCTCACAGTTTTGTAGATGTTTTAATGTAGACGAGGATCACATGCCCGTCTTTGCTGCTTTATCAGGAAACGATTACTCATATTTAGGAAAAGAAGACGGCAAAAAGTTCATCGAAAAATATCCTGAAGCTCAGCAGCCAGGAGGATCCTTTACTCCCAGTAAGGGAGCCAGTAAGGATGGCTCCCTTACTGGTATACAGCGAGCCATCCTCCGGTTTTTAGGAGAGTTCAGGGGGAAGACGCCCGAGGAGGCTGTGACAGCAGCTCTGCAGCTGGTTGGCAGATCTACGCAGGAGGACATCAAACTTTTCCTGAATTCAGCTCAACAATATGTCTTAAAGGAGCCACCTCGTCCCAACCTGCCTCAGTGGGTCATCCAGGAAATTCAGAGAGCAAGTCTGACCTCCTTCGTCACATCTGTTGTGACCCAGAAGTCGATGACCTTGACTCCACTGGTGGAGGACTTCTCCCAGCCCAGCAGCTACAGTGCTTCCCTCCGGATCCGACAGTTTTTCTACGGACTGCTGCTTGGAACGGAGCCATGCACAGAATATGACCGGGAGGGCGCTGAAGATATGCGTCCTAAACAGGTCACCCCTGTCCTAGCAGGTGTGACACCAGAGGAGCTGCAGAAACTGGAGCTGGAACATCTGAATGAGGTAAAACTGCTTCCCTCAGTTCAAGCTTTTCACTGATAAGATGTGGCTCCAGGTTACAAAGAAAACCAATCAGTTAAAAATAGAGGAGAACCAACATAATCACAGCATCTCGAAACGCCAACAGAGCTTTAGCATGCATGAGGTGCAACGAGTTACGGCTGTAATAAGATGTCAAGAGATCTTACACCCATAGCAACACGCTAGGAAATGTTAAAGAAATAAGTCTTACCTAAGGTGAATCACTGAGTCAATCAAGAACGAATCAAAGTTCATTTTATGAAGAAATTAAGCAAAGAAAATGAGCTGTGACCCCCTGCCGACATCAGGGAAGTGGAAAAGATGAAGGTACATCACTTTTAATATCCTCCAGCCCTCTTACAGAGATGGAGAAAAACGGAGAATCCCAGCAGTTTCACAACTCTGGTTTTTGACCTGCAGACTGTGACCCTGGACGGTTCAAAGGTCAGGAATACCTTTATTATGTGTTTCCAGCGAGCTGCCTCCACCATGGAGGGTGCTCTGATTTGATTAGGTTGAAATAAAACACAGTTTTGACATAACAGGAATTTAACACACTAAGCATGGAACACGCTAAGGATGTAACATGTTAGGAATGGAACATGTTAGGAATGGAACATGTTAGGAATGGAACATGTTAGGAATGGAACATGTTAGGGATGGAACATGTTAGGAATGGAACATGTTAGGGATGGAACATGTTAGGAATGGAACATGTTAGGGATGGAACATGTTAGGAATGGAACATGTTAGGAATGGAACATGTTAGGGATGGAACATGTTAGGAATGGAACATGTTAGGGATGGAACATGTTAGGGATGGAACATGTTAGGGATGGAACATGTTAGGAATGGAACATGTTAGGGATGGAACATGCTAAGGATGGAACATGTTAGGGATGGAATATGCTAAGGATGGAACATGTTAGGGATGGAACACGTTAGGAATGGAAGATGTTAGGGATGGAACATGTTAGGGATGGAACATGCTAAGGATGTAACATGTTAGGGATGGAACATGTTAGGGATGGAACATGCTAAGGATGGAACATGTTAGGGATGGAATATGTTAGGAATGGAACACGTTAGGGATGGAACACGCCAGGAATGGAATTCGCCAGGGATGGAACATGCTAAGGATGGAACATGTTAGGGATGGAACATGCTAAGGATGGAACATGTTAGGGATGGAATATGTTAGGGATGGAATATGTTAAGGATGGAACATGTTAAGGATGGAACACGGTAAGGATGGAACACGCTAAGGATGGAACAAGTTAGGGATGGAACATGTTAGGGATGGAACATGCTAGGGATGGAACATGTTAGGGATGGAACATGTTAGGGATGGAACATGTTAGGAATGGAACATGTTAGGGATGGAACATGTTAGGGATGGAACATGTTAGGGATGGAACATGTTAGGGATGGAACATGTTAGGGATGGAACACGCTAAGGATGGAACACGTTAGGGATGGAACACGTTAGGGATGGAACATGCTAAGGATGGAACATGTTAGGGATGGAACATGCTAGGGATGGAACATGTTAGGGATGGAACATGCTAGGAATGGAACATGTTAGGAATGGAACATGTTAGGAATGGAACATGTTAGGAATGGAACATGTTAGGAATGGAACATGTTAGGGATGGAACATGCTAGGGATGGAACATGTTAGGGATGGAACATGCTAGGGATGGAACATGTTAAGGATGGAACATGTTAGGAATGCAACACGTTAGGAATGGAACATGTTAGGAATGGAACATGTTAGGGATGGAATATGTTAGGGATGGAATATGTTAAGGATGGAACATGTTAAGGATGGAACATGTTAAGGATGGAACATGTTAGGAATGCAACACGTTAGGAATGGAACATGCTAGGAATGGAACATGTTAGGGATGGAATATGTTAGGGATGGAACATGTTAGGAATGGAACATGTTAAGGATGGAACATGTTAAGGATGGAACATGTTAGGAATGGAACATGCTAGGGATGGAACATGTTAGGAATGGAACATGTTAGGAATGGAACATGTTAGGGATGGAACATGCTAGGGATGGAACATGTTAGGGATGGAACATGTTAGGAATGGAACATGTTAGGGATGGAACATGTTAGGAATGGAACATGTTAGGGATGGAACATGTTAGGGATGGAACATGTTAGGGATGGAACATGTTAGGAATGCAACACGTTAGGAATGGAACATGTTAGGAATGGAACATGTTAGGGATGGAATATGTTAGGGATGGAATATGTTAAGGATGGAACATGTTAAGGATGGAACATGCTAGGGATGGAACATGTTAGGAATGGAACATGTTAGGAATGGAACATGTTAGGAATGGAACATGTTAGGGATGGAACATGTTAGGGATGGAACATGTTAGGAATGGAACATGTTAGGGATGGAACATGTTAGGGATGGAACATGTTAGGAATGGAACATGTTAGGGATGGAACATGTTAGGAATGGAACATGTTAGGGATGGAACATGTTAGGGATGGAACATGTTAGGAATGGAACATGTTAGGAATGGAACATGTTAGGAATGGAACATGTTAGGGATGGAACATGTTAGGGATGGAACATGTTAGGAATGCAACACATAGGAATGGAACATGTAAGGAATGGAACATGTTAGGGATGGAACATGTTAGGGATGGAACATGCTAAGGATGGAACATGTTAGGAATGCAACACGTTAGGAATGGAACATGTTAGGAATGGAACATGTTAGGAATGGAACACGTTAGGGATGGAACACGCCAGGAATGGAATTCGCCAGGGATGGAACATGTTAGGGATGGAATATGTTAAGAATGGAACATGTTAAGGATGGAACATGTTAGGGATGGAACATGCTAAGGATGGAACATGTTAGGGATGGAAGATGTTAGGAATGGAACATGTTAGGGATGGAACATGTTAAGGATGGAACATGTTAGGAATGCAACACGTTAGGAATGGAACATGTTAGGAATGGAACATGTTAGGGATGGAATATGTTAGGGATGGAATATGTTAAGGATGGAACATGTTAAGGATGGAACATGTTAAGGATGGAAGATGTTAGGGATGGAACATGTTAGGAATGGAACATGTTAGGAATGGAACATGTTAGGGATGGAACATGTTAGGGATGGAACATGTTAGGGATGGAACATGTTAGGGATGGAACATGTTAGGGATGGAACATGTTAGGAATGGAACATGTTAGGGATGGAACATGTTAGGGATGGAACATGTTAGGGATGGAACATGTTAGGGATGGAACATGTTAGGGATGGAACATGTTAGGAATGGAACATGTTAGGAATGGAACATGTTAGGAATGGAACATGTTAGGGATGGAACATGTTAGGGATGGAACATGTTAGGAATGGAACATGTTAGGGATGGAACATGTTAGGAATGGAACATGTTAGGGATGGAACATGTTAGGGATGGAACATGCTAGGGATGGAACATGTTAGGAATGGAACATGTTAGGAATGGAACATGTTAGGAATGGAACATGTTAGGAATGGAACATGTTAGGGATGGAACATGTTAGGAATGGAACATGTTAGGGATGGAACATGTTAGGGATGGAACATGTTAGGGATGGAACATGTTAGGAATGGAACATGTTAGGGATGGAACATGTTAGGAATGGAACATGTTAGGAATGGAACATGTTAGGAATGGAACATGTTAGGGATGGAACATGTTAGGGATGGAACATGTTAGGAATGGAACATGTTAGGGATGGAACATGTTAGGAATGGAACATGTTAGGGATGGAACATGTTAGGGATGGAACATGTTAGGGATGGAACATGTTAGGGATGGAACATGTTAGGAATGGAACATGTTAGGGATGGAACATGTTAGGGATGGAACATGTTAGGGATGGAACATGTTAGGGATGGAACATGTTAGGAATGGAACATGTTAGGAATGGAACATGTTAGGGATGGAACATGTTAGGGATGGAACATGTTAGGAATGGAACATGTTAGGGATGGAACATGTTAGGAATGGAACATGTTAGGGATGGAACATGTTAGGGATGGAACATGTTAGGAATGGAACATGTTAGGGATGGAACATGTTAGGGATGGAACATGTTAGGGATGGAACATGTTAGGGATGGAACATGTTAGGGATGGAACATGTTAGGAATGGAACATGTTAGGGATGGAACATGTTAGGAATGGAACATGTTAGGGATGGAACATGCTAGGGATGGAACATGTTAGGAATGGAACATGTTAGGAATGGAACATGTTAGGAATGGAACATGTTAGGGATGGAACATGTTAGGAATGGAACATGTTAGGAATGGAACATGTTAGGAATGGAACATGTTAGGGATGGAACATGTTAGGAATGGAACATGTTAGGGATGGAACATGTTAGGGATGGAACATGTTAGGGATGGAACATGTTAGGGATGGAACATGCTAGGGATGGAACATGTTAGGAATGGAATATGTTAGGGATGGACCCTGTTAGGGATGGAACATGCTAGGGATGGAGCACTCCAGGAATGCAACACGTTAGGAATGGAACATGTTAGGAATTTAGGAATGGAACATGTTAGGAATGGAACATGTTAGGAATGGAACATGTTAGGGATGGAACATGTTAGGAATGGAACATGTTAGGAATGGAACATGTTAGGAATGGAACATGTTAGGAATGGAACATGTTAGGAATGGAACATGTTAGGGATGGAACATGTTAGGGATGGAACATGTTAGGGATGGAACATGTTAGGAATGGAACATGTTAGGTTAGTGATTCACTCTTTGAAGCTGCCGGCTCCCCACGAATTGTTCTCAGCCCCCTTAGGAACCTCAAAGTGTTTGCACCCTCACTCGAGATCAGGAACCACCGTGGGCAACAGGAACCATCTTTTATGGTTGGTGTACTTTGCTTGCGGTGCGCTCCGGGGCGCCACCTCTTGGTTTGTATGTGCTGCGTGGGTTGCGTAGAATATGGTTTGCATATTCTGGTGGGTGTATTTGCTTCTTCTTAGCTTGTAGTGAATTGTTATGTTGGTGTTCATGATCAAAAAGAAGAACTGGGAAGTGAAAGGAAAAAAGGGGGGAACAAAAGAATGTAGAGTGATGGTTGGGGGGAAGAGAAGGGGGGAGGAAGGGTTAGGTAAGAAGAAGGGTGAGGTAGGGTAAGTGCTAAGATTTGGGGATGTACCAACATGTCACAAGATCCTGTTAATGAACAAGAAGTGAAACAATCTAATGTCTCTAAAAGTCTAAGTCTATTTATTTGCATCATCTGCATCTTTGTAAACTGAACGTTCTCTTTGGACGATGCCCCCCTCCAGAGGCGCTGCTACCCTGTGCAGCTGGCAGAGCCCCACTGACCCTGGGGCTGCGTGTCCTTTGGCTTTTGTTGCTCCATCGTGTCAAACTGCTGAGCTCAATGATCTGAGTGTGGTACCGACTACCGAGCATTCAGAGGTTAGAGGAAGGGAGTGATGGACCCTCAGGGGCAGAATGAAGGATGCACTGAGGTCCTCCGTGTCGCTGCGTGGTCCAGTGGGGGGGTCGCCTTTGAGCTCCAGACTGGTCACCAAGGTCTCCTCTAAGGATCAACTAAAACCGTGTAAAGAGATCATGACTGTAGTTCCTCCACAGGCTCCTGAGGATCTGCGCCGCTCCGTCCTTTACGAAGCTCTGGGATGTTCAGGCTCGGACGTTGAACACATCCCGGACCAGCTGAAGCTGCCACTCTGTGTGACCCGGTTCTGGTACCAGCAGAACCCCTCGGACGGGTTCAACATGTCCTGCCTCCAGGCCCTGGTCCTCGGCTTCCTGCAAGGAAACACCGACGAAGGTGAGACTCGGCTGGATGCCGTATGATGGTTGGATGACGGTTGGATGACGGTTGGATGACGGTTGGATGACGGTGGGATGACGGTGGGATGACGGTTGGATGACGGTTGGATGACGGTTGGATGACGGTTGGATGACGGTTGGATGACGGTTGGATGATGGTTGGATGATGGTTGGATGACGGTTGGATGATGGTTGGATGACGGTTGGATGGATGGTTGGATGACGGATGGATGACGGTTGGATGACGGTTGGATGACGGTTGGATGGTGGTTGGATGACGGTTGGATGACGGTTGGATGACGGTTGGATGATGGTTGGATGATGGTTGGATGATGGTGGGATGATGGTGGGATGATGGTGGGATGACGGTGGGATGATGGTGGGATGATGGTTGGATGACGGTGGGATGACGGTTGGATGATGGTTGGATGATGGTTGGATGACGGTTGGATGACGGTTGGATGATGGTTGGATGATGGTTGGATGATGGTGGGATGATGGTGGGATGATGGTGGGATGATGGTGGGATGATGGTGGGATGATGGTTGGATGATGGTGGGATGATGGTTGGATGATGGTGGGATGATGGTTGGATGATGGTGGGATGATGGTGGGATGACGGTTGGATGATGGTTGGATGATGGTTGGATGATGGTGGGATGATGGTTGGATGACGGTTGGATGATGGTGGGATGATGGTTGGATGATGGTGGGATGACGGTTGGATGATGGTTGGATGATGGTTGGATGACGGTTGGATGACGGTTGGATGACGGTGGGATGATGGTTGGATGATGGTTGGATGACGGTTGGATGATGGTTGGATGATGGTGGGATGATGGTTGGATGATGGTGGGATGATGGTTGGATGATGGTGGGATGATGGTGGGATGATGGTGGGATGACGGTTGGATGATGGTGGGATGATGGTGGGATGACGGTGGGATGACGGTTGGATGATGGTGGGATGACGGTTGGATGATGGTGGGATGATGGTTGGATGATGGTGGGATGATGGTGGGATGATGGTGGGATGACGGTTGGATGACGGTGGGATGATGGTGGGATGACGGTGGGATGACGGTTGGATGATGGTGGGATGATGGTTGGATGATGGTGGGATGATGGTTGGATGATGGTGGGATGATGGTGGGATGACGGTTGGATGATGGTTGGATGATGGTTGGATGATGGTGGGATGATGGTTGGATGACGGTTGGATGATGGTGGGATGACGGTTGGATGATGGTTGGATGATGGTTGGATGATGGTTGGATGACGGTTGGATGACGGTTGGATGACGGTGGGATGACGGTTGGATGATGGTTGGATGACGGTTGGATGATGGTTGGATGATGGTGGGATGATGGTTGGATGACGGTTGGATGATGGTGGGATGATGGTTGGATGACGGTTGGATGATGGTGGGATGACGGTTGGATGATGGTGGGATGATGGTTGGATGATGGTGGGATGATGGTTGGATGATGGTGGGATGACGGTGGGATGACGGTTGGATGATGGTTGGATGATGGTGGGATGATGGTTGGATGATGGTGGGATGATGGTTGGATGATGGTGGGATGATGGTGGGATGATGGTGGGATGACGGTTGGATGATGGTGGGATGATGGTGGGATGACGGTGGGATGACGGTTGGATGATGGTGGGATGACGGTTGGATGATGGTGGGATGATGGTGGGATGATGGTGGGATGATGGTGGGATGACGGTGGGATGACGGTTGGATGATGGTGGGATGATGGTTGGATGACGGTGGGATGACGGTTGGATGATGGTGGGATGATGGTTGGATGATGGTGGGATGATGGTTGGATGATGGTGGGATGATGGTGGGATGACGGTTGGATGATGGTTGGATGATGGTTGGATGATGGTTGGATGATGGTTGGATGATGGTGGGATGATGGTTGGATGACGGTTGGATGATGGTTGGATGATGGTTGGATGACGGTTGGATGATGGTTGGATGATGGTTGGATGATGGTTGGATGATGGTGGGATGATGGTTGGATGATGGTGGGATGATGGTTGGATGATGGTGGGATGATGGTGGGATGACGGTTGGATGATGGTTGGATGATGGTTGGATGATGGTTGGATGATGGTTGGATGATGGTTGGATGACGGTTGGATGACGGTTGGATGATGGTTGGATGATGGTTGGATGATGGTTGGATGACGGTTGGATGACGGTTGGATGATGGTTGGATGACGGTTGGATGATGGTTGGATGACGGCTGGATGACGGTGGGATGACGGTTGGATGACGGTTGGATGACGGTGGGATATGACGGTGGGATGACGGTTGGATGACGGTTGGATGGTGTGTCCGTGTTCCAGGCGGAGCGGTCCGGTCCAGGCCCGGTGAGGTGGCTGCTCGGCGCCGCCTGCAGGCCGGTGCGGTGGCGGTCCGGTCCAGACCCGGTGCGGTGGCGGTCCGGTCCAGACCCGGTGCGGTGGCTGAGCAGCGCCCCCTGCAGGCCGGTGCTGCTCATGCGTTCAGCCGCTGGCTGACCTGCCTGAGGCAGAGCCTCCACCTGAACCAGCTGCTGCGCTTCCCTCTGCCAGAGCCGCCCTGCTACAGGTAAACACCAGCTGATCGCCAGCCAGTCCTAGCTGACCTCTGACCCCTGACCCTGCCTCCAGGCTGTACTGCGGTCCGTGGCTCCACCAGCTGCAGAACCAGCTGCTGTCCGACGCCAACGCTTTCAGAGAGAGGAGGGAGCAGCTGCAGGACGGCGAGAGAGAGCTGCTGGACAGAGCCCTGACGGTCACCCAGTCTGCTGGACAAGGGGCACCATCAGGTGGGCGGGGCCCATCAGGGGGACGGGGCCCATCTGGGGGACGGGGCCCATCAGGGGGACGGGGCCCATCAGGGGGACGGGGCCCATCAGGGGGACGGGGCTTATCTGGTGGACGGGGCCCATCAGGGGACGGGGCCCATCAGGGGGACGGGGCCCATCTGGGGGACGGGGCCCATCAGGGGGACGGGGCCCATCAGGGGGACGGGGCTCATCTGGTGGACGGGGCCCATCAGGGGACGGGGCCCATCAGGGGGGCGGGGCCCATCAGGGGGACGGGGCCCATCTGGGGGACTGGGCCCATCAGGGGGACGGGGCTCATCTGGTGGACGGGGCCCATCAGGGGGACGGGGCCCATCTGGGGGACTGGGCCCAGGCGATGACGGGACGTAAACGCAGACGGAGGAAATGAAGCTGAGCGCGGACAGGAAGCTGCTGCTTTCATGTGTTGAGGTGACGTCTTTTCTGTGGGTTTTAACTAGGACGTTCTCCTCTGACGGGTTTTAACTAGGACGCTCTGCTCTGACGGGTTTTAACTAGGACGTTCTGCTCTGACGGGTTTTAACTAGGACGCTCTGCTCTGACGGGTTTTAACTAGGACGCTCTGCTCTGACGGGTTTTAACTAGGACGCTCTGCTCTGACGGGTTTTAACTAGGACGCTCTGCTCTGACGGGTTTTAACTAGGACGCTCTGCTCTGACGGGTTTTAACTAGGACGCTCTGCTCTGACGGGTTTTAACTAGGACGCTCTGCTCTGACGGGTTTTAACTAGGACGCTCTGCTCTGACGGGTTTTAACTAGGACGCTCTGCTCTGACGGCTGCAGCAGGCTGTCCTTTGTTTCACTGCCCTGCATGTTGCAGGTGTTTCCAATTAGCAGTTCGTTGCTGAACTGCCATCAGCTGAATGAGGGAAGTTTGTGAGACGGGGCCCATCAGGGGGACGTCACTGATGGGCCCCGTCAGGACAGGGAGCCTGGAGGACCAGAGCTGGGAAACACTGTTTTTATTTGAGCTGTTTTAACGACACATTTAGCAGCAGCTTCTCTGAATGAACCTTAATATTCCAGGTAAAATTAGTCAGCAGGAAGATCTCAGTTCAAAAACACTTTCAGGTCTCAGGCAGATAATTTATTACGTGTTTATCGGTTTATCATCTGATTCTTATCAGATAATTAATTGTATAATATTATATATTTCCTGAATGTTTTATTGACCCTGTTCTTGTTTTTATCTTGTCCAGTAAAACTGGCTGATGGTTTCCAGTAACTATGACCTTAATAAAGTGTTGACTGTTTATTTTCGGTGTGTTTTGACCTTTGACCCCAGCTCTTGCTGTGCCTGTTGGTTTGGCTCCTGGATGAACTGGGAATGTGGTGGGATTTGATTTCCTGGTTTTGTTTCGGTTCAGGAACGTTCCGTGTTCAGATCAAACCGATTTAATCATCCAGCTTTACATCTACACCCGGAGGCCCACAGCCCTGTGCTGCCACCACCGTGCAGCCCAGGAGGCCGACAACAGACTGCAGTCCACCAGGTGGCGACACCTGCTCGGTGTGTTGAGCTTTAGGGAGCAGAAGAAGAAGCGGGAGGCGTGTAAAACAGTAACTGGCCTCGGTCGGTAAGTTCTGTCCGCTGCAGGAGGATTCATGTCTGCGCAGGTGAGTTTGTTGCAGCTGTTTTCATCTCCACCAGACTCCTCTGACTTTCTGTCTGATTCTAGCTGACGTTTAACGGCTTAGACAGTTGAACCCCCCGCAAATATCGGCATGAATGGAAGCGATAAAAGGCTTTTTAGTGCGGACACATCGCGCCGAACTGAAGTCGGACTCCATATTAGTCAGGTCAGATCCTCTGCTCGTGTGTTTGTTTCGGTCAGATGCAGAAATACGTAAATCCTCAGATTTCCTAACGGAGTTCTGGAGCGGAGCGCGGGAATGACCCGCAGGACGAGCACGAGACCTCAGAGTCCGCCGCGTGAGGAGCGAATCGGGTCATAGGTCACATGCTGCATGTGGGGCGGGGCTCTGTGAAGCCCCCTGAACACAGTCGGAACCTCCCGGTCCAAATTCAGTCAGAATTTTAGGGCTTTAATTCTTTTAAGAGGTTCTTCTGGACGCGGTGAAACCGGTTCCAGTGTCCCGGCAGCAGGACGGGGCGACCCGCATGTCCGGAGCCGGAACCGGAACCAGAACCAGAACCAGAACCAGAACCAGCAGCATTCAGCTTCTATTCACCACAGATCTGGAACAAACTAACAGAAAACTGGAAAACGGCTGAAACACTGAGCTCCTTTACACCCGGACTAAAATCTGATCAATAATCTGATCAATAATCTGATCAATAATCTGATCAATAATCTGATCAATAATCTGATCAATAATCTGATCAATAATCTGATCAATAATCTGATCAATAATCTGATGCATCGATCAGATTAAGTGTTGCTGAAATAAAGTTGATAAAAACCTTTACAGATGCTAAAGGTCGTCGCCATGGCAACTGGCTGCTCGGCGCCTGTTTACCAGCTGGTTGGTGGGAAGTTGAGTGGAAGGAAAAACTGTCTCTTCCTCAGGTGACCGTGCTGTACTTCGCTAGGAGTGCCGAGCTGACCGGACTGAGGGAGGAGGAGTTGGTTGCCGTGCCAACGCCAATCAGCAGCGGGGACCTGTGGGCTCTGTTGCTACGGAAACAGCCCAGGTAGGCGGCGATCAGGCGGCGGCGCGACGCGCCGGCGGCGACTCTGACGGCGGCTCGTCGTGTCTCTGCAGGCTGGTGGCGCTGCAGGGCCGCGTGGTGCTGGCCGTACGCCAGCAGTACGTCGCCATCGGCAACCAGCAGCTGAGCCTGCAGGACGGCGACGAGGTGGCCGTGGTGCCGCCGCTGAGCGGAGGGTAGAACAGAACCGGAACCGGAACCGGACCCGTCGCTGCACATGGCGGAGCCGCCCAGGGACATCTTCAGGCTGAGCCGTGATTGGCTGTCGGTACAGGAAGTGGTGGACTCGGTCAGCAGCAGCCGCTGCGGCGCCGTCTCTGTGTTTATAGGTACGACCTTCATCATCGTCCTCCTCCTCTTCCTCAGGGCGGGGCTTCAGGTCTGATCAGCCAATCGGATCAGTGCCAGCTGGTCTGGAGCCACACCGCCGCCCCCTGTGGGCGGCCGGCTGTCGGTGCCGCTGACCCGCTTCCTGTGCAGGTGCGACCCGGGAGGACCAGGCGGAGGGCAGGAAGGTGATTGGTCTGCAGTACGAGGCGTACGAGGCCATGGTCCAATCAGAGCTGAGCCGGCTGGCGGCGGCCCTGAGGGCCCGCTGGCCCTCGCTGCTGCACGTCTGCATCCACCACCGCCTGGGGTGAGGCTCCGCCCACCGCGCCGTGATGTCATCGCCGCCGAGCCTCACCCGTTCTCTTCCTGCCTCAGGTGGGTGAAGGTGGGCGAGGCCAGCGTCGTCATGGCGATCTCCTCTCCGCACCGCCGGGACGGCCAGGAGGCCATCCAGCACGCCGTCACCCAGCTGAAGGCCAGCGCCCCCATCTGGAAGAAGGTGGGAACCGGGCCGGAACCGGGCCCAATAGTTACCTGTCATCCTGACTTCTGATTGGTTCTGGTTGGTTCTGATCCACAGGAGGTCTACGACACCCAGGAGTCGTCCTGGAAGGAGAACTCAGAGTGCAGCTGGTCACAGAGGGGAGGAGCTTCTGACTGACCCCTGACCCCTGACAGAATGACCTGTGACCCCAGAGGAGCACCTGGTGGGCAGGTGTTCTATTCTAACTGTGTAGTTAAAGTAAAAGCGACTCCTGCAGCTCATTCCTGATCTGGGTTTCTGGATAGAGTGGCACTCTGTCCTCATAGAGGATCTTTGATACGCTAAGAGTTCTCACTCCTTCTGGTTTTTGTTGCTGCTCCATATTTGGTCGTGACTTCCTGATGTGTTCAAGTCCCACCAATAAAAACGCAGATTCTCATTTTTTCAGTTTTAGTTTTTAATGAGAAACAGAATCAACCGGACCTGAGCAGAACCCAGAGACTGAACCGGGTCCAAACGGGGTCGGGTCATGACGTTCGGACAGGAAGTTCTGCTGCAGGTCGGGTCATGGGACAGGAAGTGATGTCATCATGGTGACCGTCCCGAAGCTGGAATCTCAGCAGAACCTCGGATCGGAACCAGAACCAGCCGGTTCTGGTGGTAGAACCTCAGCCTGGTTCTGGTTCTGGTCAGAAAAACAGAACCAGGTTCCACTGAGATCCTCTCACTGATTTCTATCTGATCCGGTTGGTTCTGATCTGGTCCATCGGACCTGATGGGGCCCTGTTCTCTGCTCCAGACCAGCTGGTGGTTCTGTTGGGCACAGCTTCCTGGACAGAACCACACAGATCAAAACGGGTCGGACCAGAACCGCGGAAGCGGGTCGGACTCCCTCCAACAGGAAGTCCAGACTCGGCTGGTCCAGAAGGTTCTGGTTCTGAATCAACAGCTGGGCCCACAGGGACCACCCGGTCGTGACCTCTGACCTCTGATCAGAACCAGCACTGGGAACCGGATCACCATGACGACAGACCGACCCCAGGGTCACTTCCTGTTTGGTTTGCTGGATCAGAACCAGAACTCCTGATGAACCAGCCAGCACCGAGGTTCTGCTGCTGGTTCTGGTCCCACTGATCCTCTCTGGGTCGGGAGGTTCTGGCCCGGTTTCAGGTGTTGAAACGTTTGTTTCCGTCTGAGTCATTCAGTCGGACTCACCTGTGGATGGGATGTGTCCATGGTGCGTTCAGGGCCCTCAGGTAAACTCACCTGCTCCATGATGCGTTCAGGGCCCTCAGGTAAACTCACCTGCTCCGTGGTGCGTTCAGGGCCTCCAGATGTGTGACTGGGTCAGACAGTGTGAGCTTTAAGCTAATAATGTTGGTAACTGTAAATATAAAACTATTAATTTATTCAGTTATATTTTAGATAATTATTCATACTGATCGATTCTATATTTGTATTATTGATTCAGAATCAATGAGAACTAAAATAAATAAATCAGTAAACTGGTCGGGTCTGACGGCAGATAAAATAAAATAAAATAAAATAAACCGTTTAAACCCAAACCGACCGGCTGAGGATCAAAAAGACGCTTTTATTATGAAATGCGGCATTTTATTTTGAAAAACGGAAACGCCGTCACCCCCGACGGCTTCCGCCGCCTCAGCCCCAGTTGGTCAGCTGACCGTCGGTCGGTCTGCTGACTGTCAAACAACCGAAACCGACTGTGAGCTGGACTCGGAACCTCCAGGGCTTCCAGAACCGTTTGGACCCGCCTGGTGGAGCTCCGAACCCCGCACTGGTTCCGGTTCCCTGTGCCCGGCAGGAGGCCCGATCTCCGGCCTGAACACACCCGCCTCTCCCCGCCGTCGTTTCCGCCGGGAGGCCGGTCAGCTGGTCGCCGTCCGACCGGAGCCAGAGCGACCCGAGGCGGCCTGCCAGCCCCGCGTCGCCCCGGAGCAGCATGGCCCCGCTGGATGTGGCCCTGCAGGGCCTCTCGGTGTTCGGCCTGGTTCTGTTCGCGGTTCTGTGGCTCATGCACCTCATGTCCATCATCTATGTGTGAGTAACCGCTGGGCTAGCAGCTAACAGCTAGCAGCTAACAGCTAGCAGCTAGCTGCTAGCAACTAGCTGCGGATCAATGCAATGTCTGTGCTGGGTGTTCGTTACCGGACCCGGGCCAGAACCGCCCCAGCGGGCTCCCAGGGCTCCGCGGCTCCAGGGACCCAGTCGGGCTTGAGTCGGTTCTGTGAGGAGGTCAGATTGGGCTTTGAATCGGTTCGAGCTTCGGAACCGGCGACGCTCATTTTGAAAAGCTGATGTTTGTTTTGGTTCAGTTTGCGGTAAAGGCTTAGTTACTCATCTGTGACGTCATCATCCTGCGGTTCGGTACCGGCCTCCTCAACGGATTTGACGCTCATTGCGCAAACCTGCAGGGGCGGAGGTTCCGGTTTCGGAGGTTCCGGTGACGGTGGGTTGTCCTCTGGGCCGAACCCGGTGGTTCTGACTGGTTCTGGACGCCGAGCAGCCGGAAGGAGTTTTGTTCCGAGTTCCTACCTGCAGACGGTTGCTGTCATGTGTATCCATGGCAACAAGGTGTAGAGCATCTCCATGGATACAGAGAGTAGGGGCCTCAGCAGCGGCTGATGACGTCAGTGAGCCGTCAGCACGTCAGAGGCGCCTTGAGAGTCGTTGCGGTACTGACTGCTGCAGCAACATTTCAGCAGGTGGTCTGATCACCATGGCAACGTGTTTACCTGCAGGAAGCTGAGAGAGCGGCTTCCTGCATCACTTCCTGCTGCTTCGGTCTTCCCACATTCCTCCTGGACTTTAAGGAGGTCAGAGGTCACAGCGGCTCCAGCAGGTGGCGTTGTTCTCCCCCAGCCGCAGGAAGTGAAGCGTCCAGCTTCCTGTTGAAGGTCATCTGTAGGCTGAGACCCAGAGCGACCCAGCAGAGCCCAGTAGAACCTGTACTGGTGGTTCTGAACAGCTGGTGGTGGGATCGGCAAGTTCTGATTAGCGTTAGCTGGTTCATGTTAGCATTAAGATGCTTTTCCAGGCTAGCATAGCTTCACTGGTAGCTAGGCTAACTCCTGTTAGCACAACTTGAACACGGCAGTAGTGTTTTCCAGCGTCCAATCAGATCGATTAGAACACAAACTCACCGAGAGAAGCCGTTAGCAGCTGTTAGCGGCTGTTGCTGTTAGCAGCTGTTAGCGGCTGCTGCTGTTAGCGGCTGTAGCTGCGCGTCAGATTTACAGGCGTACCAGAAACACACGAGTACAAAGGTTCCTGCTCAGGAATGTGGAATATTTAGCAAAAAAAAAAAAAAAAAAAGTGTCTGGTGTTAGACTCTGGTGTTAATGTGTGACCTATTGTTGACCCCTGACCTCTGTGTTCCAGGCGTCTCCACCTCCACAGGAAGAGGTCGGAGGTCAAGCAGCCGTTTGCTCAGGTCCTGGGCGTTTCTCTGCTGAAGCCGCTGAAGGGCGTCGACCCCAACCTGATCTCCAACCTGGAGACCTTCTTCACCCTGGACTACCCCAAGGTCAGCGCCTGACCCCTGACCCCCACACTAACCTCACCCACCACCAGGTGGCTGCTGAGGTTCCTCCACACTGAACTAACAGGAAGTTAGCATTTGATGTTTCCTGTTGTCTTGCTGGTTCCTGAACCGGCGTCAGAACCAGCTGGACCTCTTAACGAGGAGCCTTAACGAGCTGGCTCTGGTCCTCAGGTGTGTGTGTGTGTGTGTGTGTGTGTGTGTGTGTGTTTCAGTACGAGATCCTGCTGTGTGTCCAGGACCAGGACGACCCAGCTGTGGACGTCTGCAAGAAGCTGCTGGGAAAGTATCCCAACGTCGACGCCGGACTGTTCATCGGTGAGTCCAGAGGCGCTGCCTGGACGTCCCACACGGTCACCATATCCCATGATTCATTGCGGGTCCGTGGTATTCCAGTATGGCCGTGACGTTTCGGGGCGTCTGCTGGGAGTGGAAGCTAAACACCAACGTCATTCAGACGGATGAAATGTTTGATTTATTCCTGATCAAATCGGTTTGATTGGGTGAAGTTGAGTTTTATTTATAATAATAAATCTGGAGAAATCATGAATAGTCATGTCACGGTTGCTAGGCAACAACATGAGTTACGCTGAGGTGGGCGGGGACCAGTGAGGTGAGGCAGGTGAGGCAGGTGAGGCAGAGCCCAGCAATAATATATAATAATTAGGTTATTTATATGTTGCTGTATCCACCCTGTGGTTTGGACTATAAACTTTATTTAAGATCATCGTTTCTTCTAAATCTGCGTTTTGAATGTCCAGCAGCTCAGCAGGTGAGGTGGGCGGAGCCTCACCTGGACCGGCTGCCACTCGATGCTCCTCCTGTCTGCATGTCGATGTGAAAAGGATGAAAACATTTCATGTCTGAACCGTTTCCATCACGTAGCTCATGTATTGAATGAACTGAGTTTCTATCGTCACCAACTGTGTGACATCAGAAACTAGCTAGGAGAAACAGGAGCTAGCTAGCCAGGCAGAACAGACTGGAGGGGAGGCAGGCAGTTCTCTGGCCTCATGGCAGGGGGCGCTCATGATGCAGGCATTGGGCTCCACAGCTGCAGAGGGAGACGCAGCGAGCTAGCCGTGGGGCTAGCCATGGAGCTAACTAGCCATGGAGCTAGCTAGCCATGGAGCTAGCCATGGAGCTAGCTAGCCATGGAGCTAACTAGCCATGGAGCTAGCCATGGAGCTAGCTAGCCATGGAGCTAGCCATGGAGCTAACTAGCCATGGAGCTAGCCATGGAGCTAGCTAGCCATGGAGCTAGCCATGGAGCGAGCCATGGAGCTAGCTAGCCATGGAGCTAGCCATGGAGCTAGCCATGGAGCTAGCCATGGAGCTAGCGAGCCATGGAGCTAGCCATGGAGCTAGCCATGGAGCTAGCCATGGAGCGAGCTAGCCATGGAGCTAGCCATGGAGCGAGCTAGCCATGTAGCTAACTAGCCATGGAGCTAACTAGCCATGGAGCTAGCCATGGAGCTAGCCATGGAGCTAACGAGCCATGGGGCTGACTAGCCATGGAGCTAACGAGCCATGGGGCTAGCTAGCCATGGAGCTAGCCATGTAGCTAGCGAGCCATGGAGCTAACTAGCCATGGAGCTAACTAGCCATGGAGCTAGCTAGCCATGGAGCTAACGAGCCATGGAGCTAGCCATGGAGCTAACTAGCCATGGAGCTAGCTAGCCATGGAGCTAGCCATGGAGCTAGCTAGCCATGGAGCTAGCTAGCCATGGAGCTAGCCATGGAGCTAGCTAGCCATGGAGCTAGCCATGGAGCTAGCTAGCCATGGAGCTAGCCATGGAGCTAACTAGCCATGGAGCTAGCTAGCCATGGAGCTAGCCATGGAGCTAGCTAGCCATGGAGCTAGCCATGGAGCTAGCCATGGAGCTAGCTAGCCATGGAGCTAGCCATGGAGCGAGCTAGCCATGGAGCTAGCCATGGAGCTAACTAGCCATGGAGCTAGCCATGGAGCGAGCTAGCCATGGGGCTAACTAGCTATGGAGCTAGATAGCCATGGGACTAGCTAGCCATGGAGCTAGCCATGGAGCTAACGAGCCATGGGGCTAACTAGCCATGGAGCTAACTAGCCATGGAGCTAGCCAGCCATGGAGCTAGCCATGGAGCTAGCCATGGAGCTAGCTAGCCATGGAGCTAACTAGCCATGGAGCTAGCCAGCCATGGAGCTAGCGAGCCATGGAGCTAACTAGCCATGGAGCTAACTAGCCATGGAGCTAGCCATGGAACTAGCCATGGAGCTAACGAGCCATGGAGCTAGCCATGGAGCTAGCTAGCCATGGAGCTATCTAGCTAGCCATGGAGCTAGCCATGGAGCTAACGAGCCATGGAGCTAGCCATGGAGCTAACTAGCCATGGAGCTAGCCAAGTGCAGCAATCACTTATTAATGATGACAAATAAACATTGAGCCTCAAACCACAGCATCAGACTGAATGTTCTGCTCTCTGTGTGGGAAATACTTCTGTGTTTTTTTGTGGCGTTGTTGTCGGTTGCTATGGCAACGAGTCTGTGTGTAGCTGCGCTGAAAGACGTGGTTGTGAGTTGTTCTTCTCTCCCTTTGCTCAGCACGACATTAATAATATCTACATGTCCAAGTTTGACCGAGTCATCAGATTTATTGTACGGCGGCGGCTCAGGGTGGCATGAGGAAGAATCGACTGTTTGCCCTCCAGCGATGGCCGCCAGGCGCGAAATGTCCTCATGGACACGGTAACATGCAGGTGTCTATATAGTCTGATGGTCACTCAGTCAGGGCCTCACCAGGGTGAAGGTGGACATGTCCAGATTCACAGCTTTTCTCTTCCTGCCGTCTTTTATTCGTGAAGGACGCAGACACAGCTGAGGACTTCCTGCTTCCTGCTTCCTGTTGCTTGTTTCCTGGTATCTCTGCCCTCATCGCTCTTCCTCTTCCTCAGGTGGGAAGAAGGTCGGGATCAACCCCAAGATCAACAACCTGATGCCTGGATACGAAGCAGCCAAGTACGGACTGGTGTGGATCTGTGACAGCGGCATCCGAGGTCAGAACCGGAACCAGAACCAGAACCAGAGAGAGACTCTGTGTGGAGTCAGAGGAACCTTCTGATGAAGTTCTGTCGGAGACATGGTGGTCGGACCCGGCTGGGTCCAGGTGTGGGTCAGGCTCCGCCTCCAGCAGCTTGTGACTCCGCCCCCTTGTGTCCCACAGTGAAACCTGACACTCTGACCGACCTAACCAATCAGATGACGGAGAAGGTGGGTCTGGTCCACGGGCTGCCGTACGTCGCCGACCGTCAAGGCTTCGCCGCCACACTGGAGCAGGTGAGGTCACAGGGTCAGAGGTCAGCGGGCCTAGCAGCGGGGCCCGACGCTGACCGCCGCCGCCGTCCTGTGCAGGTATACTTCGGGACGTCTCACCCCCGCTCCTACATCTCGGCCAACGTGACGGGGATCAAGTGCGTGACGGGAATGTCGTGTCTGATGCGGAAGGACGTTCTGGACCAGGCGGGGGGTCTGGTGGCCTTCGCCCAGTACATCGCCGAGGATTACTTCATGGCCAAGGCCATCGCCGACAGGTTAGCACTGGGGCTAGCAGTAGCATGTTAGCAGTGGCATGTTACCATTGGCATGTCAGCTTTAACACCTCAGCATTAGGATATTAGCATTAGCACGTGGGTGTTGGCATGTTAGCATTAGAATGTTGATATTAGCATGTTTGCATTAGAGCGTTAATATTAGTGTTGATATTAGCATGCTATTACCACATTTGAATGATCATGTTGGCATTAGCAGATTGGCAATAGCATGTTAGCATTAGCATATTGGCATTAGCATGTTGGCATTAGACTATTGATATTAGCATGTTGGCATTAGAATGTTGATATTGGCATGTTTGCATTAGGGTGTTGATATTAGCATGCTATTACCACATTTGAATTAGCATGTTAGCATTAGCATATTGGCAATAGCATGTTAACATTAGCATATTGGCATTAGCATGTTGCCATTAGACCATTGATATTAGCATGTTGGCATTAGAACGTTATTAGCATGTTGTCATTAGCATGTTAATATCAGCATATTGGCATTAGCATGTTGGCATTTGAACGTTATTGGCATGTTATTAGCATGTTAGCATTAGCATGTTGGTATTAAAACTTTATTAGCATATTGGCATTAGCATGTTGCCATTAGACCATTGATATTAGCATGTTGGCATTAGAACATTATTAGCATGTTGGCATTTGAACGTTATTAGCATGTTATCGTTAACATGTTGGCATTAGAACTTTATTAGCATGTTGGCATTTGAACGTTATTGGCATGTTATTAGCATGTTAGCATTAGCATGTTGGTATTAAAACTTTATTAGCATATTGGCATTAGCATGTTGCCATTAGACCATTGATATTAGCCTGTTGGCATTAGAACTTTATTAGCATGTTGGCATTGGAACGTTGATATTAGCATGTTGGCATTAGAACTTTATTAGCATGTTGGCATTGGAACGTTGATATTAGCATGTTGGCACTGTAACGTTGATATTAGCATGTTGGCATTAGCATGTTGGCATTAGAACGTTGATATTAGCATGTTGGCACTGTAACGTTGATATTAGCACGCGCTTCAGCCCTCTTGCTTCGTCCTCAGAGGATGGAAGTTCTCCATGGCGACGCAGGTGGCGCTGCAGAACTCCGGCTCCTACTCCATTGGACTGTTCCAGTCCCGTATGATCAGGTGAGCGGCAGGCCGGCGCCTGATTGGCCGCGTGTCCGTGGCGGCATGCTAATACATGTTCTGAACCAGGTGGACCAAGCTGCGCATCAACATGGTTCCCGCCACCGTCCTGGAGCCCATCTCTGAGTGCTTCCTGTCCAGCCTCATCATCGGCTGGGCCGCACACCACGTCTTCAGGTACGGCCAATCTCGGGGCGGGGGCGGGGCTTGGAGCTGGAGGCTCTCTTTTCTGATTGGTCCGTGTGCTGCAGGTGGGACATGATGGTCTTCTTCATGTGCCACTGCCTCGCCTGGTTCATCGCCGACTACATACAGCTGACGGGAGTCCAGGTGGGTCAAAGGTCAAAGAGTGTTGGCGTTGTGACGGGCTGGTTGACTGATGACCTTCCCCGCAGGGCGGCGCCCTGAGCTTCTCCAAGCTGGACTTCGCCGTGGCGTGGTTCATCAGGGAGTCCATGTCGGTGCAGATCTTCCTGTCGGCGCTGTGGGACCCCACCATCAGCTGGAGAACGGGTCGGTACCGGCTCCGCTGCGGCGGCACGGCCGAGGAGATCCTGGATGTGTAGTTACCATGGTTACCAGAGACTGACGGTTTTACATGAGGCGCAGTGTGTGTGTGTGTGTCTGTGTGTGTGTTTTTTAACTATTTATGTTTCTGTCGGTGCTAAAAATAAAACGAGTCGATCACAGCGCAGCACCGAAGAACGACACACCTGAGCTCTGATCAGCCAATCAGGACAGAGTACCAGCCACTCTGGCTTCTCATTGGTCCTCACTGCTTTTTAACTTCCAGGAAATCAAGAGCAGCAACAAGACTTTTACTTTGAAATCCACGGGGAGTCTGACGCACTTCTAATCAGCTGATGTGGTTTACAGCGCCCCCTGGCGGCCAATCAGAGGCCAGCAGCGCTGTTGATTAAGTGATGCCTTTATTCTGAAGGTCCAAACATTTCAACAGAACCGGACCAAGACGAGGCGACACATTTCTCTGCAGCCCGTCATGCTGTGTGTGTGTGTGTGTGTGTGTGTGTGTGTGTGTGTGTGTGTGTGTGTGTGTGTGTGTGTGTGTGTGTGTGTGTGTGTGTGTGTGTGTGTGTGTGTGTGTGCGCGCGCGCTCAGCCTCGGGCGTTTGGTGATGACATCATCAGCTGTCGGATGAACCCCGTCTGAATGTTTGAGTGTTTTTGTACGTTTTGTTTCTCATTGTTACAAAACACCTGCTGTAAACGGACCAATCACGGACCAGGACAATAATCCGTTTCCAGCGATCGCGCTGTGATTGGCCCACGGGAGGGGCTGTGGGCGGGACTTTGACAGACGCACGGCAGCCATTGGTTGTAAGATGTATTTATTTATTCATGCTCCAACTTCCTGTCACACCTTCAGAATAAATAAAGATTTAACAAACTTTGTGTTGGAGTCCAGACTGACCCCCCCCCCCTCCTCACCCCCCTCATGCAACAAGGCCCCGCCCACAATGATGTCACATCCATCAGACGCATTCACCAAGTTTCAAAATAAAAGCCCAGCAGGCTGAGACATTGAACGGTAGTGAAATAAAATCGTTTTCACGTAAATATTTGACAGTTTTTATTAAAACTAAAAGCTTTTAGTGTTTAATAAGAAATAATTCTGCCGTCCGGTTCTGGTCCCACCGGGCCTGACCAGAACCTGACGGGAAGTGATGTCATAATGGGAACAGGTCGCCAGAATTTAAAGGCACAGAAACGTTGGCTTGGTTTTTAACCCCTCCAGACAGGGAAGTGGTGCTGACCTTTGACCCCTGAGCCGGCCAGATGGATCGTTGGCTCAGGTTTCAACATGTGAACTCACACACACACACACACACACACAAGTGGGCGGGGCTTCCACAGCGTCACGTTACACAGTATAAATAGAGCCGACGTTAAAAACCTCCCCGAACAGCAGAAACACACAAAGCGCCCCCTACAGGCCGTAAGAAAATCTGAAAAATAAGGCACAACAGACGGAGAGCCCGGACATCCACAGCAGGAATAATGATGACGACGATGAAGAGTTCAAACAAAACGGTTCCAGCAGGAACCGGAACATCCGGTTCTCCCGGTCCTGACTCCATTACCCACAATGCTCCGCTGCCGCCGCTCGAGAATGTGCTCAGGAACGTCCGTAGCCATGGCGACGAGGCCCGGCCAGGCCGCCCCCCTCAGCGCGGGCCGCAGGGAGGCCCTGCCGTCCGATTGGCCGCCGGGCGGCGGGGGGGCGGGGTCAGATGGTGGACTTGGAGAAGGAGACGCGGAGGTGCTGGTTGTGGTCCAGCTGCTGGTCGTGGAGGGCGATCAGCGCCTCCACCGCCTCCTCCACCGACGCCAGCTGCAGCAGCGCCATCTTCCTGTCCTTCCTGGGGATCACAGGAAGTGACATCACCTCTCATGAACAAGACACAGCAAGACTGGAAGCTGTACGTACTGGAAGAACTTGAAGGCCTTGACAGCGAAACCTCTGGAGGAGAACAGGTCCTTCAGGGCGTCTTCGCCCACCGACGACCTGGACACACACGGGAAGACGGTCCTCACAATGCACCAAAAACACACACAAAGACGGTCCTCACAATGCACCAAAAACACACACACAGGAAGACGGTCCTCACAATGCACCAAAAACACACACACAGGAAGACGGTCCTCACAATGCACCAAAAACACACACACAGGAAGACGGTCCTCACAATGCACCAAAAACACACACACGGGAAGACGGTCCTCAGAATGCACCAAAAACACACACACAGGAAGACGGTCCTCACAATGCACCAAAAACACACACAGGAAGACGGTCCTCACAACGCACCAAAAACACACACAGGAAGACGGTCCTCACAATGCACCAAAAACACACACACAGGAAGACGGTCCTCACAATGCACCAAAAACACACACACACAGGAAGACGGTCCTCACAATGCACCAAAAACACACACACACAGGAAGACGGTCCCCACAATGCACCAAAAACACACACACACAGGAAGACGGTCCTCACAATGCACCAAAAACACACACACACAGGAAGACGGTCCTCACAATGCACCAAAAACACACACACACAGGAAGACGGTCCCCACAATGCACCAAAAACACACACACAGGAAGACGGTCCTCACAATGCACCAAAAACACACACACAGGAAGACGGTCCCCACAATGCACCAAAAACACACACACAGGAAGACGGTCCCCACAATGCACCAAAAACACACACACAGGAAGACGGTCCTCACAATGCACCAAAAACACACACACAGGAAGACGGTCCCCACAATGCACCAAAAACACACACACAGGAAGACGGTCCTCACAATGCACCAAAAACACACACACAGGAAGACGGTCCTCACAATGCACCAAAAACACACACACAGGAAGACGGTCCTCACAATGCACCAAAAACACACACACAGGAAGACGGTCCTCACAATGCACCAAAAACACACACACTGTGAGGACGAGACAACAGACAGGAAGTGGGCGGGGCCAGCAGACAGGAAGTGGGCGGGGCCCAGTAAGTGGGTGGGGCCCAGCAGACAGGAAGTGGGCGGGACCAGCAGGCAGGAAGTGGGCGGGACCAGCAGGCAGGAAGTGGGCGGGGCCAGCAGAAGGAAGTGGGCGGGGCCCAGCAGAAGGAAGTGGGCGGGGCCCAGTAAGTGGGCGGGCCCAGCAGACTGGAAGTGGGTGGGGCCAGCAGACATTAAGTGTGCGGGGCCAACAGGCAGGAAGTGGGCGGGGCCCAGTAAGTGACTGGAAGTGGGTGGGGCCCAGCAGGCAGGAAGTGGGTGGGGCCCAGTAAGTGGGCGGGACCAGCAGACAGGAAGTGGGCGGGCCCAGCAGACAGGAAGTGGGCGGGGCCAGCAGACAGGAAGTGGGCGGGGCCCAGTAAGTGACAGGAAGTGGGCGGGGCCAGCAGACAGGAAGTGGGCGGGGCCAGCAGACAGGAAGTGGGCGGGGCCAGCAGACTGGAAGTGGGCGGGGCCAGCAGACAGGAAGTGGGCGGGGCCCAGTAAGTGACAGGAAGTGGGCGGGCCCAGCAGACTGGAAGTGGGCGGGGCCAGCAGACAGGAAGTGGGCGGGGCCCAGTAAGTGACAGGAAGTGGGCGTGCCCAGCAAACAGGAAGTGGGCGGGGCCAGCAGAAGTAAGTGGGCGGGCCCAGCAGACAGGAAGTGGGCGGGCCCAGCAGAAGGAAGTGGGCGGGCCCAGCAGACAGGAAGTGGGCGGGCCCAGCAGACAGGAAGTGGGCGGGCCCAGCAGACAGGAAGTGGGCGGGTCCAACTGACAGGAAGTGGGCGGGGCCAACTGGCAGGAAGTGGGCGGGCCCAGCAGACAGGAAGTGGGCGGGCCCAGCAGACAGGAAGTGGGCGGGGGCCAGCAGACAGGAAGTGGGCGGGGCCTTACGGGATGTTGGACAGGTGCAGCGTCGCTGACGGAGGGAAGATGTTGTTGAAGTTCTTGGAGCCGGGCTTCTTGAAGCGGTGGAGGGCGGAGCCTGAGAAGTCCTGCGTCAGCGTCTGCTCCTCTGGCCCCGCCCCCCCGCGCGGCAGCTGCACCACCGGGTGCTTGGACAGCGTCACCCGGATCACGTTTCCATGGAGACGCTGGCCGTTCAGGTGGCTCATCGCTGCAGGGGACAAATAAATAAATATTATTACATGTTGAAAGAATTCAAACATATTTACAAAACTATAAACATATTCTGAGCCGGTTCTGACCCAGCTGCGCCTGCGTGGCGTCGCTCATCTGGACCAGCGCGTTCTCCTTCTTGTTGAACAGGATCTTGACCCGCTGGACGTCGCCGTAAACCCCTGAAACACACAGATCGCAGGTCAGGCTCCCCCTGCTGGCCGCAGCCGGGACGGCGGCCGCCAGACTCACCGAACAGGACGAAGAGGCAGTGGGGGGAAACTCTCTGTGGACACAAACACACGCAGGTCAGAGCGCCGCGCCGCCATTGGTCAGCCGCTGCGGCGCCGCGTGACCTCTCACCTCCGGGTCCAGGTTGGACACCAGCAGCACCGAGTGGCCCGCAGGGGGCGCCACCTGCAGCGCCATGCGAGGAGGGGACATCAGCGAGCCGGGGACGGGGAGACCTGGGGACGCAGCACAGTGACACCTGGTGGCTCGGACGACAAACTGCAGCTAACTGCTAAACCAGTGGCGTCATGGCGTCTGATTGCAGGTGATCGAAGCCCCGCCCACCTGCAGGTCATGCGACTCACCCGCGTGCTGGTGGAAGGAGGGCGGGAACGCCGCGGCTCCGTATGGCGGCAGAGCTACACCTGAAACACACACAGGTGGAGCAGAAGCCCCGCCCACAGACAGTCAGAACAGAGCGGGACGCCTGCTGGCCGGGCAGGGAAGTGCGGCGGCGGGCTCCACCCACCGAAGGCGGCGGCGCCGGCGCCGGCCGGGTCCAGCTCTCCGCTGGGCAGGTCGGCTCTGGTGAAGTCGCGGCTCTTGTCGTTGTTGTACTTGACGTTGAGCGCGCTCAGTTTGGAGAAGTCGATGCGCAGCGTGCAGCAGCCGTTGTAGATGTTCTGGCCGTCCAGGGACTGAAACACAGCAGGCGGTTGGTGGGCGGCGCCCCCTGCAGGCCGGACGCCCGCTCTACGTGCGTCGGTGTGACTCACCGCCTTGGCGTGCTGAGCGCTGGCGGCGTCGCTGAACTGCAGCAGAGCCTGGAACTGGTTGTTCCTGGTGAAGGTGATGATCTTCAGGACGGAGCCGAACTTACTGAAGATCTGAGCAGGTAAACGAGCAAATAAAGACGTAAACAAACAAACAACCTGTCCGGCTGCGGCGGCGCAGCGGCCTGCCGACCTGCTGCAGGACCTCCAGGGTCACCGGGTAGAACAGGTTCTCCACGATGATCCTCAGAACCGCGCTGGGCGCCGGGATTAAGCCCCGCCCCTCTGGCGACACCAGGCTCCCAGAATGCACTGCTGCCGTGCTGATGGCCTGCAGCGCCCTCTGCTGGTACGGAGACAGATTACTAGCTGAGGCTCCGCCCACTCTGTCGCTCACAATGCAGTGGGCGGGGCCTGAGAGGCTCCTCTTCACCTGATTGGTCAGATTGTCAGTCTTCAGCTCTCTGTGGGTGGAGTACTGAATGAAGACTGGCTGGTTCCTGATGGTGGGCGGGGCTGAGGCGTAGTAGTTCACCATGGTAACGGCTGCTTCCTCTGACGCCATCTCAACAAACGCCTGAAAAAAAAAAGATTCATCAATGGAAACCAGATCAATTATTATTATTATTATTATTATTATTATTACAATCCTTCAGTAAAAACAGGACGGGTCCACTGGGACCAGTTACCTGGTTTTGGTCCACTGGGACCAGTTACCTAGTTTTGGGTCCACTGGGACCAGTTACCTGGTTTTGGTCCACTGGGTCCACTAGGACCAGTTACCTGGTTTTGGTCCACTGGGACCAGTTACCTGGTTTTGGGTCCACTGGGACCAGTTACCTGGTTTTGGGTCCAATGGGACCAGTTACCTGGTTTTGGGTCCAGTGGGACCAGTTACCTGGTTTTGGGTCCAGTGGGACCAGTTACCTGGTTTTGGGTCCAGTGGGACCAGTTACCTGGTTTTGGGTCCAGTGGGACCAGTTACCTGGTTTTGGGTCCAGTGGGACCAGTTACCTGGTTTTGGGTCCAGTGGGACCAGTTACCTGGTTTTGGCTCTAATGGGACCAGTTACCTGGTTTTGGGTCCAGTGGGACCAGTTACCTGGTTTTGGGTCCAGTGGGACCAGTTACCTGGTTTTGGGTCCAGTGGGACCAGTTACCTGGTTTTGGCTCTAATGGGACCAGTTACCTGGTTTTGGGTCCAGTGGGACCAGTTACCTGGTTTTGGGTCCAGTGGGACCAGTTACCTGGTTTTGGGTCCAGTGGGACCAGTTACCTGGTTTTGGGTCCACTGGGACCAGTTACCTGGTTTTGGGTCCACTGGGACCAGTTACCTGGTTTTGGGTCCACTGGGACCAGTTACCTGGTTTTGGGTCCACTGGGACCAGTTACCTGGTTTTGGGTCCACTGGGACCAGTTACCTGGTTTTGGGTCCACTGGGACCAGTTACCTGGTTTTGGGTCCACTGGGACCAGTTACCTGGTTTTGGGTCCACTGGGACCAGTTACCTGGTTTTGGGTCCACTGGGACCAGTTACCTGGTTTTGGGTCCAGTGGGACCAGTTACCTGGTTTTGGGTCCAATGGGACCAGTTACCTGGTTTTGGGTCCAGTGGGACCAGTTACCTGGTTTTGGGTCCAGTGGGACCAGTTACCTGGTTTTGGGTCCAGTGGGACCAGTTACCTGGTTTTGGGTCCAGTGGGACCAGTTACCTGGTTTTGGGTCCAGTGGGACCAGTTACCTGGTTTTGGGTCCAGTGGGACCAGTTACCTGGTTTTGGCTCTAATGGGACCAGTTACCTGGTTTTGGGTCCAGTGGGACCAGTTACCTGGTTTTGGGTCCAGTGGGACCAGTTACCTGGTTTTGGGTCCAGTGGGACCAGTTACCTGGTTTTGGCTCTAATGGGACCAGTTACCTGGTTTTGGGTCCAGTGGGACCAGTTACCTGGTTTTGGGTCTAATGGGACCAGTTACCTGGTTTTGGGTCCAATGGGACCAGTTACCTGGTTTTGGGTCCACTGGGACCAGTTACCTGGTTTTGGGTCTAATGGGACCAGTTACCTGGTTTTGGGTCCAGGGGGACCAGTTACCTGGTTTTGGGTCCAGGGGGACCAGTTACCTGGTTTTGGGTCTAATGGGACCAGTTACCTGGTTTTGGGTCTAATGGGACCAGTTACCTGGTTTTGGGTCCAGTGGGACCAGTTACCTGGTTTTGGCTCTAATGGGACCAGTTACCTGGTTTTGGGTCCAGTGGGACCAGTTACCTGGTTTTGGGTCTAATGGGACCAGTTACCTGGTTTTGGGTCTAATGGGACCAGTTACCTGGTTTTGGGTCCAGTGGGACCAGTTACCTGGTTTTGGGTCCAGTGGGACCAGTTACCTGGTTTTGGGTCCAGTGGGACCAGTTACCTGGTTTTGGGTCCAGTGGGACCAGTTACCTGGTTTTGGGTCTAATGGGACCAGTTACCTGGTTTTGGGTCTAATGGGACCAGTTACCTGGTTTTGGGTCTAATGGGACCAGTTACCTGGTTTTGGGTCTAATGGGACCAGTTACCTGGTTTTGGGTCCAGTGGGACCAGTTACCTGGTTTTGGGTCCAGTGGGACCAGTTACCTGGTTTTGGGTCTAATGGGACCAGTTACCTGGTTTTGGGTCCAGTGGGACCAGTTACCTGGTTTTGGGTCCAGTGGGACCAGTTACCTGGTTTTGGGTCTAATGGGACCAGTTACCTGGTTTTGGGTCCAGTGGGACCAGTTACCTGGTTTTGGGTCTAATGGGACCAGTTACCTGGTTTTGGGTCCAGTGGGACCAGTTACCTGGTTTTGGGTCCAGTGGGACCAGTTACCTGGTTTTGGGTCCAGTGGGACCAGTTACCTGGTTTTGGGTCCAATGGGACCAGTTACCTGGTTTTGGGTCTAATGGGACCAGTTACCTGGTTTTGGGTCTAATGGGACCAGTTACCTGGTTTTGGGTCTAATGGGACCAGTTACCTGGTTTTGGGTCCAGTGGGACCAGTTACCTGGTTTTGGGTCCAGTGGGACCAGTTACCTGGTTTTGGGTCTAATGGGACCAGTTACCTGGTTTTGGGTCCAGTGGGACCAGTTACCTGGTTTTGGCTCTAATGGGACCAGTTACCTGGTTTTGGGTCCAGTGGGACCAGTTACCTGGTTTTGGGTCCAGTGGGACCAGTTACCTGGTTTTGGGTCCAGTTACCTGGTTTTGGGTCCAGTGGGACCAGTTACCTGGTTTTGGGTCCAGTGGGACCAGTTACCTGGTTTTGGGTCCACTGGGACCAGTTACCTGGTTTTGGGTCCAGTGGGACCAGTTACCTGGTTTTGGGTCCAGTGGGACCAGTTACCTGGTTTTGGGTCCAGTGGGACCAGTTACCTGGTTTTGGGTCCAGTGGGACCAGTTACCTGGTTTTGGGTCCAGTGGGACCAGTTACCTGGTTTTGGGTCCAGTGGGACCAGTTACCTGGTTTTGGCTCTAATGGGACCAGTTACCTGGTTTTGGGTCTAATGGGACCAGTTACCTGGTTTTGGGTCCAGTGGGACCAGTTACCTGGTTTTGGGTCTAATGGGTCCAGTTACCTGGTTTTGGGTCCAGTTACCTGGTTTTTGGTCCTCAGTGTGATCAGTTTGGAGACTCTGCCGAAGGGAAGTGCCAGGTCGACCACTTCCTGTTCAGAGGTGTCAGCAGGAAGCTGCCGCAGGTGCAGCACTGGAGACGGGACGCACTGAGCGCGCTCAGAAACACACAGCCTATCAGTGCCATCCACTGGAAACAAAGTAACAGGTGAGGAGACACCTGACGGTGAGGACAGCGTCCCAGAGGACAGGAGGAGGCTGGAGATGGACGACTCACCTGTGGACAGGTGGGCGGAGCTCATGTTCTCACAGAAACCAACAGGTGATCTGAGCCTTGACTCCTGCAGGTAAACAGACATACAGGTGAGTCATCGACTGGATCAGCAGGAGAACTTCAGTCGGGTTCTGATCGGGTTCTGATCAGGCAGGTAATCCTGCTTCCTGGACCAGACTTGTCTGGGTCGATGGGGATCCGGTTCGGCTCATCAGAACCGGCAGAAGTGGGTTTGGACCCACCAGGTGACCAGGTGACTGAGACCTAACAGAACCTCCAGAACCAGAACCGGCCCCGCTCCCTGCAGCAGCTCACCTGGTCGAGGCGGAGACTCCGCCCACACGGGTCGGAACCACTTTATCCACCTGCTACCTGTTAATGAGCCGACCCACAGAGAGGTTCCGGTTCAGTTCTGTGGTCCTGGAGAACGTTCTTTAACAATCAGGTCCGAACCGGAACCGGAACCAGGTAGAGGTTATGAACCCAGTCAGGTCAGAAACCTCCAGAACCCGGATGGTTTCTGTCCAACTGGGTCAAACTGGTTTGACTGGAACCCAGTTACATCTATAGTCTCATCTTAGGGCGAAGCATCGCGAGATTTCAAGCCAGTCAACCCAACACTGTTCTCCGAACTCCGAACCGAGAAAGGAGCGCGAGCGCCAGCAGGGCCAGGTAAACAACAGCAGGTAAACAACAGCGGAACCAGGAGGGGGAGGGGGGGCTGCAGGTGGGGCTCATCCAGCGGGAAGCACGAGACGCGGGGTTCGGAAAGGTTCGGGAAGGTTCGGAAAGGTTCGGGACGGGCCCTGATCTCACCGGTCCATGGTCCGAGAGGAGGAGGAGGATGAGGATGATGATGAGGAGGAAGAAGAGCTGATTTGGTCCGCGAGCCTCAGCCGCTGCCACAGAGACCCGCGAGCTCACTTCCTGGTTGGTGACGTCACTGGACAACATGGCGGCGGGTGGACACGCCTCAGTATCAAAAATAAAGAATCAGAAAAATGCAAAATATCTATTGAAATAAAGAAGCTAATTAAATGTTAATGAAAAGAAAACATTGAGTTTAACATATAAAACAAAAACAATAAATTAAATGTAAATAAAATAAATTATAATTCTATGAAATATTTTAACAAAATTACATTTTATTGAAATGTACTGTATAGAAAACAAAAATAAATAATGAAAAAAATGGAGCATTTTTTTCATAAACGATGAATTTCACATTAAAATATGTACAAATATTTCACATAAATATTAAAAAGAAAAAAACAGAAGCAGCTAAAGTATATTAAAGATAAATTTGAAGCTAAACACGAAAATCATTTTGAGAGAAAAAGATCAAATTCAACACAAGCAGTTAAAAAACTAATTAAATAATTTACAGGCAAAAACAGATAAGAAATAAAATGGATAAAATTATAAGTTTTGAAATTAAATTGACTAAAAAACAAGAAATAAGCAAAATAAATACAAATACATGAAGCCAGAGCAAGAATTAAGTAATACAGTAAATAAATACTAAATGTACAGAAATGCTGTTTGTGTCACTTTAGTTTCACGTCATTTTTTATATTTCTATGTGTTTGTAAAAGTGCTTCTGCTTGAAATGTATAATTTAGTAATTATCTACATTCATAATTTTCTTTTAGTCCTTAAAATTCCAGATTTTGCTGATAATTTTCTATGTTTCTTCGTCAGATTAAAACCAGCTGCTGTTTTTATTCAGCTCATTTCTCGGATTTTATATTAAAACTTAAAAACGAGGAAGAACAGGATAAAATCAGCCCGTTGTGGTGTCAAGAGAATTTTTTTTTTGACCTTTTGACCTTTTGGTAACATGGAACAAAAGATTAAGACTTTAAATGTGGATAATATTTGCAAAAGATCTGCTGGAGAAAATAAAAAATGAGTGATTTATGGGACCCTCTAGACCAGTGGTGTCAAACTCATTTTTATTTTGGGCCGAATCAAAAATCTGAACGTTCTTAAAGGGCCGGTTGCACCAGAATCTATTGATAAAACCAATAAAACTGTTAAAATATCAATAAATAGCTGTTCCTCTGGGATTTGTGATTATTTTAGTGTTTATTTTTGCAATCAAAATGACAGATTTTGTGGTGAATATTAAGAAATATTTGTAATCGTTATTCTTTTACAATATTTACACTAATGTATGATGTCAAATGTGACTATCACTCGTCATATCGGTTACGGATTCAACGTTTTTGACCAATTTTGAGAAAATTAGCAGTAAAATCAGGAAAAAATTTGGAAATTTGTTGATTTTGTGTGATTTTTGCAGATTTGTGAAAAACTGGACGGACTTATTGATGTAATTTGGAGTCCAGAGGGCCACATAAAAAGCTGCGGCGGGCCAGATTTGGCCCCCGGGCCTTGTGTTTGACACCTGTGCTCTAGATGAAGATCTGGATAAAATGAAGAGAAGCGCTGCAGGTCGGAGCTGATGTACCTCCACCGCTTCGGTGTGTCAGAGGTCAAAGGTCACACAGCAGCAGTTTGTAAAGGGTAGCAGAGTCACGTCTGGAGGATGTGAAGGAAGCAAGAGGGAAAAGAAACGATCCAGATTAAAACGACTAAAAATAAAAGCAGCAGTTAAAAATGTGAAGGAACAGAAAACGAACGGAGCCAAAATACACAGTAGAGCGAAGAACAGGAGGAAATATCAGAATATCAATAGAGAAACTAATATTATTCTGTTATCAAACTGAAGATTAAAATAATGGTGAGGAGCTGAAAGGTTTGGGGCGAAATCAGGTCATATTACAATGGACGCTGGAAGTTTAATCTCTAACTGACAGGAACTTAAAGTTTTTATTGAACAACAACCAGAAACTATTTGTGTTCAGGAAACCTGGATAAAAACAAGATTAGATTCTGAGATTAAAGGAGGAAATATTTATAAAGTGAAGGAGAAAATATCAGGTTTCAGGGAAAGAAGTGAATATAAAGTAACTGAAATATGGGAAGAATTTAAAATACGTTTTTATAATCCATGTAAAACTGATGATAATGAGAGATGAAGGTCAAATGTCAATATTGGCAACAACATTTAGTAAAAGTCAGATAATATTAGTGAAGAAAAGATAAAAACAAATTAATTTATTACAGCGTTGAAGAAACTAATAATTTGTTGAATGTTGATTTGACAAAAACCAAATGAATTAAAATACAGCAGCAGGTATAATTTTACAATTATATCATAAAATATGATAAAATTATAACTGAACTGGAATCAACAGCTAAAATACAAACAAACCCAGAAAATCTATGAAAATAGTGGAAACATGATTAATAATCGGCTAATATATCATTTAAATGATAAAAGATAAATATGGAGGAGTAAAAATGATCCAACATCTGAAAATAAAAGTATTATTTATTAAAATAGATAAATCATAAGATCTGATGAGAGTCGAGCCGATTTAATTATACAAGTTTCACATTAAAGGGAAAATATTTAAATGGTTAAAGATTTTTTAACAGACTGGAAAATATAAAGTAGGAAATGGGAGGAGAATAATTATGATTATTGTTCTAAATTATGATAAATGACGAATTTAAGGACATGAGATGTTCAGTGTTAGATGTTTGGACGGAAAATGTTGATTTTACTGTAATTACAAGAAGTTATTATTGAAATGGGCGTTAAATCTGGATTAAAGTTCTCAGTTATGATATTTAAAAATCAACAAAGAGTTGGAGCAGGTAAAGTGTATAACATTTTTATGGCTATGGTTGAAAAGTTACAATGGAAAATATTTAAAAAGTTGTTGATAAATGTCAGAAAATGTTGAATATTTTGAGATGCTGGCAGATAAAAAGTCAGTAAAACAGATTTATAATAAGCAGCTAAAATCTGGTAAATTAGACATTAAATCAGGCACTAAGATTATAAACTGCAGCTTTTAAAAGAATAGAAATGATGTTAGATTAAAGAAAAACTACATTAGAAACTAATTATTGGTTAAATTGATCATTTTAAATCCATGTTGGGAAAAAGAAAAGAAAGAAATGAGGAGTTTTGGATGGAAAACTGAAAATAAAAACATTTAAAATGAGTCAAACACCAATATCGATTATTAAACCCTGGATTTTACCAGAAGCAACAATAAATATGTCAATAATGGAAATAAACCAGATCAATCTGACAGTTCAGTGCAATTATATTTACATAATTATCATCAATATGTTCACATTTATACTGATGCATCAGAAATAACTGGAAAATATGAATAATGTTAGTAGAACCAGAATTCAGTATAAAAATAGGAAAATGAATCACAGATGGAAATATTAATATTATTATTAGCTTTACAGTGATAGAAGACATAAAACGATAAAATGTTCAGATTCAAGCTCTGCATTAAGTTTAACACATAAACAGATGGTAGGACGGACATTTTATTAGAGATATTTCATTATATTTCATTACTCAGAATCCAAAACATGGTTTAATATTTATGTTTGTGTTTCATATTGGAAACGAGAAGGCAGATAAAATGGCAAATCAGAATAAAATTACAGTTAAATCTGAAGGAAAGAATGTTGTTGAAGAGAAACTGATGAAAGTTTGGCAAAAAGGAGGATGAAGATAAAACAGGAAGAGGTCAAAGGTCACAGACAGAACATTCAGAAGATTGAAGGAGAAGAAACAGAAACGAGGAAAGAGAGAAAACAAGGTGAAGATTTGGACATTCAGGACTTAATTATACACTTTAAAATACAAAAACATGAAAATGTGATGATTGTGGAAAAATATGAAACGATAAAACATGTTAGAATGTCATAAATATGAAATAGAGAGAAGATATACGAGGAGAAAGTTAATTTATTAGATATTTATTTGTGTTTATGATATAAATGGGTAATTACGGTTATGTATAAGTATGTAAATCTGTATATTTATATGAGTAAAATCAAGGAGAAGCAGCATCTTGTTCAGAGAAGATCTTTGTTGAACAACCCGGATGTTAATAAGACGTAACATCCGGTGTGACGGGTCCGTGAAGTGGGTGAAAGGTGAATAAAAGTCGCTGCTGGTGTTTGCTGGTTCTCTGCTCTGGGATCGTCATGTTGCAGAACTCGGGGTGAGTTTGAGCTCCGGGTCGGAACCGAGTCAGAACCGAGGCAGAAACCAGCAGGCCGCTGGGCTCCGTACTGGTTTTGCTCTGGTGTCACTGGGAAATGACCAGTAACTGGTTTTCCCGAGCCGAACTGACACAGGAGCAGTTCTGATCGTAATACCGGGTTTGACTCGGTTCCGCTCCTTCTGCCCGCTGACCTTTGAGCAAGGCAGTTTAACGTGGTTCTTTGAATGAGCAGTTAGCTTCTGTTAGCTTCGTGGCTAACGGCGCTTCCGGTGTCTTTTACCGGATTCCCGGTTGTTACATGAATATTTGACATTAAAATGATTAATTTTAGTTCGGATGTTTTTAAAATAATGTGAATATAGAAAAAAATAAAAAGCTGACGGGCAGGAAAAGCTCCTTCAAAATAAACGCTGGCAGTATTGTTGCTCTGCCGAGGCTTTTATTTTGAAAGATCAAAAATGTTGAACCAACAAAATTAGATTGAATAGTAAATCAGACCTAGTTATTTCTGTAGGTGAACTAACTAAGAGTAAATAATGAAATGCATAATAATGGTGAAGTTATTTTAATAATTGAGTTTGTTTCCTGCTGAAGTTGCAGCATTTCTCCAGTGACATTAATGCCTCCACCCAGCAGGGGGCAGCACTGTGTGACCCTCTCTCCTTCACCCCTTCTCTCTGAGTGGTTCTGGTCCGGTTGGGCCTGTTAGCTTAGCACCAGACTGTATTCAGGTTGTTTAGCCACTAGAGGGAGCTGCAGCGCAGCCAGAGGATCTTTGGCAGAGAGAGAGAGAGAGAGTCAGTTGGTTTACATTGGGCTGACCTCTGTCCTGGCTGACCTCTGACCCCCCAGCTTCTCCAAACGGAGGTCAGTTATTAGTAGTGATGATGTCACGGCGCTGCCGTCGCCCCACAGGAAGCTCGCCGGCTGCACGCTCTTCATCACGGGAGCGAGCCGCGGCATCGGGAAGGCCATCGCCCTCAAAGCCGCTCGGGACGGCGCCAACGTGGTGATCGCCGCCAAGACGGCGGAGCCGCACCCGAAGCTTCCTGGGACCATCTTCACGGCGGCAGACGAAGGTGAGGCGAGCTGCTGGGTCGGGTCCGGTTCAGCCCGGTTCTGACCAGTTGCTGCTGCTGTGTGTCCCAGTGGAGGCGGCCGGAGGGAAGGCGCTGCCCTGCGTCGTCGACATCCGGGACGAGCAGCAGATCGGGGCGGCCGTGCAGAAAGCCGTGGAAACGTTTGGGGGTAAAACGCCCGATTGGTTGGTTCGCCGTGATGTCAGCGGTGACGTCATCACTGATGTCGTTTGTGGTTGGCAGGCATCGACATCCTGGTGAACAACGCCAGCGCCATCAACCTGACGGGAACGCTGGAGACGCCCATGAAGAAGGTGGACCTGATGCTGGGGATCAACCTGAGAGGGACATACCTGACGTAGGAGCACTGGGAGCACTGGGAACACTGGGAACACTGGGAACACTGGGAACACTGGGAACACTGGGAACACTGGGAACGCTGGGAACACTGGGAACACTGGGAACACTGGGAACGCTGGGAACACTGGGAACACTGGGAACGCTGGGAACACTGGGAACACTGGGAACGCTGGGAACACTGGGAACGCTGGGAACACTGGGAACGCTGGGAACGCTGGGAACGCTGGGAACACTGGGAACGCTGGGAACGCTGGGAACACTGGGAACGCTGGGAACGCTGGGAACACTGGGAACGCTGGGAACACTGGGAACACTGGGAACGCTGGGAACACTGGGAACGCTGGGAACACTGGGAACAAAATGCAATCTTCCTGCTAATGTTCAAAGTGCCACAGTCTTCAGTCCTGCATCAGGTTCTGATGTTTGAGGCTGGAGACCAGCTGGTCCATTAGCATTAGCATGCTACCCTTATGAGCTAACGGAGCAAAATGGCCCCTGACAAGAGCTAAGTTCCCTTTGTCAGCCTCCATCTTAACTGCTAATGTTCCCTAACGTGGGAACGCCCACATTAGGCTTAGCTTTACACGTGTGTGTGTGTGTGTGTGTGTGTGTGTGTGTGTGTGTGTGTGTGTGTGTGTACACACATGAGTATGCAGCTAAAAGAGAAAGGAAAACACAATTATTTATTCAACATTACCATGCAGTTTGTGTGCTAAGGAGCCGCCGCTAACGAGTAGCCCTTAACTAGCTGCACTTAACAAGCCACTGCTAACGACCTGCACTTAACGAGCCACTGCTAACGAGCTGTACTTAACGAGCCACTGCTAACGAGCTGTACTTAACGAGCCACTGCTAACGAGCGGACCTTAACGAGCTAAACTTAGCGAGCCACTGCTAACAAGCGGACCTTAACGAGCTAAACTTAACGAGCCACTGCTAACGAGCTGTACTTAACGAGCCACTGCTAACGAGCGGACCTTAACGAGCTAAACTTAGCGAGCCACTGCTAACAAGCGGACCTTAACGAGCTAAACTTAACGAGCCACTGCTAACGAGCTGTACTTAACGAGCCACTGCTAACGAGCGGACCTTAACGAGCTAAACTTAGCGAGCCACTGCTAACAAGCGGACCTTAACGAGCTAAACTTAACGAGCCACTGCTAACGAGCGGCCCTTAACGACCTGCACTTAACGAGCCACTGCTAACGAGCGGACCTTAACGAGCTGCACTTAACGAGCCACTGCTAACGAGCGGCCCTTAACGAGCTGCACTTAACGAGCCACTGCTAACGAGCTGCACTTAACGAGCCACTGCTAACGAGCTGCACTTAACGAGCCACTGCTAACGAGCTGTACTTAACGAGCCACTGCTAACGAGCGGACCTTAACGAGCTAAACTTAACGAGCCACTGCTAACAAGCGGACCTTAACGAGCTAAACTTAACGAGCCACTGCTAACGAGCTGTACTTAACGAGCCACTGCTAACGAGCGGACCTTAACGAGCTAAACTTAGCGAGCCACTGCTAACAAGCGGACCTTAACGAGCTAAACTTAACGAGCCACTGCTAACGAGCTGTACTTAACGAGCCACTGCTAACGAGCGGACCTTAACGAGCTAAACTTAGCGAGCCACTGCTAACAAGCGGACCTTAACGAGCTAAACTTAACGAGCCACTGCTAACGAGCGGCCCTTAACGACCTGCACTTAACGAGCCACTGCTAACGAGCGGACCTTAACGAGCTAAACTTAACGAGCCACTGCTAACGAGCGGCCCTTAACGAGCTGTACTTAACGAGCCACTGCTAACGAGCGGCCCTTAACGAGCTGTACTTAACGAGCCACTGCTAACGAGCGGCCCTTAACGAGCTGTACTTAACGAGCCTCTGCTAACGAGCGGCCCTTAACGAGCTGTACTTAACGAGCCACTGCTAACGAGCGGCCCTTAACGAGTTGCCCTTAACGAGGCGTGTTTGTGCCTCTCAGGTCGAAGCTGGTCATCCCCCACCTGCTGAAGAGTCGCCGTCCTCACATCTTGAACCTGTCGCCGCCCCTCAACCTGAACCCCGTCTGGTTCAAGAACCACACCGGTAGCCATAGAAACCAGATGACTCCTCCCCCTCCATGTAGCCGTGGAAACCAGCTGGAGGCCCCACCGCCTCATCAGTAATTTATGTTGTCGTTTGGCAGCGTATACGATGGCGAAGTACGGCATGTCCATGTGCGTCCTGGGAATGGCCGAAGAGTTCAGAGGTCAAATCGCCGTCAACGCCCTGTGGCCCAGAACCGGTCAGAGCCTTAGCAACTCCTGGGAGCGGCGCATGCTAGCAGGCTTCGCTCTAACCCCGCCTTCTGTTGCCATAGCGATCCAGACGGCGGCCATGGACATGCTGGGAGGCGACGGCATCGGGAAGCAGTGCCGTACGGCAGACATCATGGCGGACGCCGCCTACGCCGTTCTGTCCAAGCCCAAGGACTACACGGGTCACTTCCTGGTGGACGAGGACGTCCTCAAGGAGCACGGCGTCAAAGACTTCGACCAGTACGCCGTCCAGCCAGGTGAGTCCCACCTCTCACCTGGGCGACTCACCGGCACCATGTGACGCTGACGGGGCCTCTGATTGGTCCACAGGCCACCCACTGCTGCCGGACTTCTTCCTGGACGAAGCGCCGGAGACTCTGGTCCAACAGATGGAGCAGCACGGTGAGTACTACGGGGTACTACGGGGTACTACAGGGTACTACGGGGTACTACAGGGTACTACAGGGTACTGCTGGGTACTACAGGGTACTGCAGCGTACTGCGGGGTACTAGAGTACTATGGGGTACTACAGGGTACTACAGGGTACTACGGGGTACTACAGGGTACTACAGAGCACTACAGGGTACTACAGGGTACTACGGGGTACTACAGAGTACTACAGAGTACTACAGGGTACTACGGGGTACTACAGGGTACTACAGGGTACTACGGGGTACTACGGGGTACTACGGGGTACTACGGGGTACTACGGGGTACTGCAGCGTACTACAGGGTACTACAGGGTACTACGGGGTACTACGGGGTACTACAGGGTACTACGGAGTACTACAGGGTACTACAGGGTACTACAGGGTACTACGGGGTACTACAGGGTACTGCAGCGTACTGCAGCGTACTACAGGGTACTACGGGGTACTACGGGGTACTACAGGGTACTACGGAGTACTACAGGGTACTACGGGGTACTACAGGGTACTGCAGCGTACTGCAGCGTACTACAGGGTACTACGGGGTACTACGGGGTACTACAGGGTACTACGGAGTACTACAAGGTACTACAGGGTACTACGGGGTACTACAGGGTACTGCTGGGTACTACAGGGTACTGCTGGGTACTACAGGGTACTGCTGGGTACTACAGGGTACTATGGGGTACTACAGGGTACTACAGGGTACTGCTGGGTACTACAGGGTACTGCTGGGTACTACAGGGTACTATGGGGTACTACAGGGTACTACAGGGTACTGCTGGGTACTACAGGGTACTGCTGGGTACTACAGGGTACTATGGGGTACTACAGGGTACTACAGGGTACTGCTGGGTACTACAGGGTACTGCTGGGTACTACAGGGTACTACGGGGTACTACAGGGTACTACAGGGTACTGCAGCGTACTACGGAGTACTACAAGGTACTACAGGGTACTACGGGGTACTACAGGGTACTGCTGGGTACTACAGGGTACTGCTGGGTACTACAGGGTACTATGGGGTACTACAGGGTACTACAGGGTACTGCTGGGTACTACAGGGTACTGCTGGGTACTACAGGGTACTACAGGGTACTACGGGGTACTACAGGGTACTGCTGGGTACTGCTGGGTACTACAGGGTACTACAGGGTACTGCTGGGTACTACAGGGTACTACGGGGTACTGCTGGGTACTACAGGGTACTGCTGGGTACTACAGGGTACTGCTGGGTACTGCTGGGTACTACAGGGTACTGCTGGGTACTACAGGGTACTGCTGGGTACTGCTGGGTACTACAGGGTACTACAGGGTACTGCAGGGTACTACAGGGTACTGCTGGGTACTATGGGGTACTGCGGGGTACTACAGGGTACTGCTGGGTACTACAGGGTACTGCTGGGTACTACAGGGTACTGCGGGGTACTATGGGGTACTACAGGGTACTGCGGGGTACTACAGGGTACTACAGGGTACTACGGGGTACTACAGGGTACTGCGGGGTACTATGGGGTACTACAGGGTACTACAGGGTACTACGGGGTACTACAGGGTACTACAGGGTACTACAGGGTACTACAGGGTACTACAGGGTACTACAGGGTACTACGGGGTACTACAGGGTACTACAGGGTACTACAGTGTACCCAATGCTAATGTGTAGCTCCTTGTTGCCAGGGGCAACGCCGGCCTTCAAAGCGCCCCCCTCGGACACGCCCCTTTCCGGCGGACCAATAGGAAACACCTTTGACATCATCAGAGGCGTCATCAATGAGGACGTCGTCAAGGCGACTCAGGGCGTGTACCGCTTCGACCTGTCAGGTAACAGGAAGTGCCCGTCCACATGCGGCCGGCCGGTCGGCGCCGGGCGCCTCCTGTAACGTCTTCCTGCCGTGTCAGGCGACCACAGCGGCGTCTGGTTCCTGGACCTGAAGAGCGGCTCCGGCAGCGCGGGTCAGGGGGAGCCGCCCGCCAAGGCCGACGTCGTCATGGCGATGGACTCCGGCGACTTCGCCAAGATGTTTGCGGGTGAGTTGAAGCGACGGGAGGCCCGGCGCCTGCCCGGTGCCGTCTCCATGGTAACGGCCGCCCGCTGTGCCTGCAGGGCAGCTGAAGCCGACCATGGCCTTCATGACGGGGAAGCTGCGCATCAAAGGCGACATGACGCTCGCCATCAAGCTGGAGAAGCTGATGGGCCGCATGAGCAAGGCCAAGCTGTGAGGCCCCGCCCACCGGGCCGAGGCCCCGCCCACCGGGCAGAGGCCCCGCCCACCGGGCAGAGGCCCCGCCCACCGGGCAGAGGCCCCGCCCACCGGGCAGAGGCCCCGCCCACCGGGCCGAGGCCCCGCCTCCTCGCCGTTTCCAGCTGTACGTGTTGCCTTAACGACAAACTCGCATCCCGTTGTGTAACGCACCGCCGTTGCCATGACGACGAACAGGATCCCACGGTAACGGCGCCGTCTGGATGTTTCTGAACTGATTTTCTTACCCGACTAACAGCTGATTGTGTTGCCACGGTAACAGAAAATAAAGGAATCAAACTGACATCGTCTCAGGTTCGGTTTTTACACAGATGTTTTATTCTGAGCAGATGCTCAACACTGACGGTGATTTATGACGTCATAAAGGGCCGCTGCTGTCCATGTTACCATGGAAACATAAAGCCGTCATCAGCACGGCGGCGGCGGCCACCGAGCTTTGACTGGATCTGGAGCAGGAGGAGCTGCAGGATGTTTCCAGGTCGTCTGGAGGGAAGGAAGCAAAATGGCGGCCGAGTTTCCTGCCAGCCGCTAAAGTAAAACCAGGGTTTAGGTTCCTGGAACCGTCTGCAGTAGGACAGACGTTGATCCGAGTGCTGAGGGTTTTCACTACAACAGGCTGCTGGACGGTAGAGCTGCTCTGACCTCTGACCTCAGTAAATCTGATGGCTGCTGCAGGGATGGACGTCTTGGAGCAGGAGGACAGTTAGATTTTACTCCTTCATTGATGCCATGAGGCAACGCAGGAGGATGTAAAACGTCCGTCTGTCCTTCTGTCTTCACTTCAACAGTGAAACAGCACTGTTTCACCTTGGAGCTAGGTCCCTGTTTCCAAGGACCTAGCTCCAAGGGCTAGGTCCTTGGAGCTAGGTCCTTGGAGCTAGGTCCATGGAGCTAACCAAGGACCTAGCCATGGAGCTAACCATGGAGCTAACCATGGAGCTAGCCATGGAGCTAGCCAAGGAGCTAGCCATGGAGCTAGCCATGGAGCTAGCCATGGAGCTAGCCATGGAGCTAGCCATGGAGCTAGCCAAGGACCTAGCCATGGAGCTAGCCATAGAGTCAGCAGAACTCCTGCGGTTCCCTGGAAGCGGTTTGGACCCGAGCCAGCGTCTGTCCTCTTCTGTGGAAGGAAACCAGACAAACAACAACAAGAGGCCGGATCCGGGCCAACATTCCTGAACAGCTGAGCTCAGGTGGAAGGAACCGGAACCGACTGCTGGCACCACGCCGGGCCGCAGAACCAACAGAACCAACCCAAACCAGACTTTGTGTCTCCAGAAAACATTTTTAGCTTTTGCTCAGATTCAGTTGCAAAAACATAAAACTGTGTCAGATTTTTGGTTCAGGTGAAACTAAACTTTGCCATAAACATGTCGGTGATGTGGGCAGGTGAGGTGGGCGGAGCCTCACCTGTCAGAGTGGAAAAACATAATAAAAAGGTCATTTATGTGTTGCTATATCTACCCTGTGGTTTGGACTATAAACTTTATTTAACCAAATTTGATCATCGTTTCTTCTAAATCTGCGTTTTGAATGTCCAGCAGCTCAGCAGGTGAGGCAGCAGAGAGCTGAGCTAGCTAGTCAAGGAGCTAGCCATGGAGCTAGCTAGCTATGGAGCTAACAAGCCATGGGGCTGCCCATGGAGCTAGCCAAGGACCTAGCCATGGAGCTAACCATGGAGCTAGCCATGGAGCTAGCCATGGAGCTAGCTAGCCATGGAGCTAACTAGCCATGGAGCTAACCATGGAGCTAGCCATGGAGCTAGCCATGGAGCTAGCTATGGAGCTAGCTAGCCATGGAGCTAGCCATGGAGCTAGCCATGGAGCTAGCCATGGAGCTAGCTAGCCATGGAGCTAACTATCCATGGAGCTAACCATGGAGCTAGCCATGGAGCTAGCTAGCCATGGAGCTAGCCATGGAGCTAACTAGCCATGGAGCTAGCCATGGAGCTAACTAGCCATGGAGCTAGCCATGGAGCTAACTAGCCATGGAGCTAGCCAATGTCCAGTTGGTTCTCCATCACCATCCTGTCTGTCTGGATCTGGAAGCTCCACAGGATCTATATATATGAACTGCTTCTTTGTGTGCTTTGGAGTTTCTCCATCCATTGGGGTCAGGAGGAGCTGCTGCCTCTCCAGCTTATGTTTCAGGTGAGAGGCGGGGTCACCTGGACGGGTCACCTGGACGGGTCGTCAGTCTGTCACAGGGCAACACAGAGACACACAACCATCCACACACACACTCACACCTAGGGACAATCTGGAGAGACCAATCAATCTGACATGTTTCTGGACTGTGGGAGGAAACCGGAGTACCTGGAGAAAACCCACCATGCACAGGGAGAACATGGAGACTCCATGCAGAAAGACCGGGAATCGAACCCAGAACCTTCTTGCTGCAAGGCAACAGCTCTACCCACTGCACCACTGTGTATTGTAAACTGTCAGGACTTTATGGTTTATTTTGGTTTATTCTTATAACATCCACATAAAGTACGTCCACCACCACATCATGACACCAACCAGGTGAAACAGCCCATCTTTACTGTGTAATGAAACAATCACACTTTAATACATATTTGTGGTATTTAACATGTTCCAGGTAAGTGAACATTTCAGGTGATGATCTCAGGTGATACATTTTGGTTTTTTAACGTTTTATTGGCTCTAGTTTCATTTATTTGACAGTTAATGGACATGAAGGTGGGAAATGAGAGACGGGAGGACACGGGGCAAAGGTCACCAGGCCGGGAATCGAACCTGCGACGGCCCTGTTGAGGACCAAGGCCTCCATATGTGGGTTGTGCTGAACCCCTGAGGTTCTGCGGCCCGGCGTGGTGCCAGCAGTCGGTTCCGGTTCCTTCCACCTGAGCTCAGCTGTTCAGGAATGTTGTCCCGGATCCGGCCTCTTGTTGTTGTTTGTCTGGTTTCCTTCCACAGAAGAGGACAGACGCTGGCTCGGGTCCAAACCGCTTCCAGGGAACCGCAGGAGTTCTGCTGCTGGTTCACTTCAACGAGGGACGAGAGCAGCAGCTGGAGGACAGAGAGACGGAGACAGAGGGACAGAAGGACAGAGATAGAGGTAGGACTGGACCTGTACTGGACCTGGACCTGGACCTGGACCTGGACCTGGACTGGACTGGACTGGACCTGGACTGGACCTGGACCTGGACTGGACTGGACTGGACCTGGACTGGACTGGACCTGGACTGGTCCTGTACCTGGACTGGACCTGGATTGGACCTGAACCTGGACCTGGACTGGACCTGGACCTGGACCTGAACCTGGTCCTGGTCCTGGACCTGGACCTGGACTGGACCTGAACCTCAGGGGGACGTTCTCGGCTCTGGGTCACCAGAGCTGGGATGCAGATCCAGGGTTCTGCTCCTCGGCAGGATTGGACAGACGGACGGACGCAGAGTTGGACCAAACTGGATCCGCCCAGGTCTTTACTGGTTTCCCCGTTTCATCCCAACAGAAGATGTTTGCAGACGAAACCAGCGCTGTGGTGAGGAGCGTGGGGGCGGATGAGGAGCTGATCTCCAACTCCAACCTGAACCACAAGGTGGAGCTGCTGACTCTGGTCCGGGTCAGCCAGGGCCGGTTCTTCAGCTACCCCAAGTACACGCCGCTGGACTGCACCCTACCGGAGCTGCTGGAGGACGACGGCTTCTCTCCAGGTGGGTTTCCTGACCGACGGCGGCGGCACCTGGAGCCTTTCTGTGACCTTTAACCTTCCTGCCAGAGGTTGAAGAAGAGCTGCTGGTGAAGGACTTCAAGACGTCGGTGGAGAGCAGCGGCGGCGGAGAGCTGGGCGGAGGACACCCAACGGTTGGCGAGGCGGCGGTCGCTGCAAAGTCCGACTCCGTGGACGGCCTGGTGGAGCCGGTCAGCATCAAGAAGAAGAAAGCCAACCTGAAAGGCGTGAGGAAGACCTTCAGCGGCAGGTAGGGCGCCATCCGGTGCCGACCCGGCGGTCCGGACCGGTTCTGACGGGTCCCTCTGCTCGTCGCCAGGAAGCCAGAAAAGGGAAAGATGAAGCTGCTGATGCTGAAGGAAAAGGACAAGCTGGCCTTTGTTCACGAGACGCTTTACAACACCGGACCGGTGAGGATGATCCGGAAGTCGGCTCAGGACCGGTCCGTTTCAGGAAACTGCCAGAGGCTCCTGAAGCTGCTGGTCCAGGTGAGCCGAGTCCGGCACATCACACACCTTCCACACAGGAAGTAGAACCTGACTTCCTGTTGGAGCCTCAGCTCAGGAGAACTTCAGCTGACAGGTTTCTGTTCTGAGGAACCGGATCAGAACCAGGCTGAAGGAACCCCATGATGGGCCCTGTAGGAGAGAACGATGGGCATCATGATGGGCCCTGTAGGAGAGAACGATGGGCCCCATGGAGGGCCCTGTAGGAGAGAACAATGGGCATCATGATGGGCCCTGTAGGAGAGAACGATGGGCCCCATGATGGGCCCCGTAGGAGAGAACGATGGGCATCATGATTGGCCCTGTAGGAGAGAACGATGGGCCCCATGATGGGCCCTGTGGGAGAGAACGATGTGCATCATGATGGGCCCTGTGGGAGAGAACAACGGGCCCCATGATGGGCCCCGTAGGAGAGAACGATGGGCCCCATGATGGGCCCTGTGGGAGAGAACGATGGGCATCATGATGGGCCCTGTAGGAGAGAACGATGGGCCCCATGATGGGCCCCGTAGGAGAGAACGATGGGCCCCATGATGGGCCTTGTAGGAGAGAATGATGGGCATCATGATGGGCCCTGTGGGAGAGAATGATGGGCATCATGATGGGCCCTGTGGGAGAGAACGATGGGCCCCATGATGGGCCCCGTAGGAGAGAACGATGGGCCCCATGATGGGCCCTGTAGGAGAGAACGATGGGCCCCATGATGGGCCCCGTAGGAGAGAACGATGGGCCCCATGATGGGCCCTGTAGGAGAGAACGATGGGCATCATGATGGGCCCTGTAGGAGAGAACGATGGGCCCCATGATGGGCCTTGTAGGAGAGAACGATGGGCATCATGATGGGCCCTGTGGGAGAGAACGATGGGCCCCATGATGGGCCCCATAGGAGAGAACGATGGACCCCATGATGGGCCCTGTGGGAGAGAATGATGGGCATCATGATGGGCCCTGTAGGAGAGAACGATGGGCATCATGATGGGCCTTGTAGGAGAGAACGATGGGCATCATGATGGGCCCTGTAGGAGAGAACGATGGGCCCCATGATGGGCCCTGTGGGAGAGAACGATGGGCCCCATGATGGGCCTTGTAGTAGAGAACGATTGGCATCATGATGGGCCCTGTAGGAAATAACGATGGGCCCCACTTCGGGCCCCTAGGAGAGAAGGATGGGCCCCATGATGGGCCCTGTGGGAGAGAACGATGGGCATCATGATGGGCCCTGTAGGAGAGAATGATGGGCCCCATGATGGGCCCTGTGGGAGAGAACGATGGGCATCATGATGGGCCCTGTGGGAGAGAACGATGGGCATCATGATGGGCCCTGTAGGAGAGAATGATGGGCATCATGATGGGCCCTGTAGGAGAGAATGATGGGCCCCATGATGGGCCCTGTGGGAGAGAACGATGGGCATCATGATGGGCCCTGTAGGAGAGAATGATGGGCCCCATGATGGGCCTTGTAGGAGAGAACGATGGGGCCCTGTAGGAGAGAACGATGGGCCCCATGATGGGCTTGTAGGAGAGAACGATGGACCTCATGATGGGCCCTGTGGGAGAGAACAATGGGCCCCATAATGGGGCCCTGTAGGAGAGAGCGATGGGCCCCATGATGGGCTTGTAGGAGAGAACGATGGACCTCATGATGGGCCCTGTGGGAGAGAACAATGGGCCCCATAATGGGGCCCTGAAGGAGAGAACGATGGACCCCATGATGGGCCCTGAAGGAGAGAACGATGGGCCCCATGAGTTTATTTTCCCTCCTCTGTCTCCTCATCAGGGCAGCAGGACGGAGGAGACGACCTTCACCGTCCTAGAGAAGTCCACCTTTGCGTTTGGACTTCAGGAGATCCTGTGGGACGACGAGACGATCGGTGAGGACGAAGAACGGAAACGACTTCCTGACGTTTGCTGTGTTGGTTTGTAGTTTCATCATCGTTTCTGCTTGTTTTAACCAGAAATACCTTTTGGACCGTGGGCTCACAGGAAGAACCTGGGTAAGTTCCTCCCTTCAGCTGTTCTTTAGCCAATCAGGGCTGGTGGACCAATCAGGGCTGGTGTGTTCTAACGGTGTGACTCCTGTTTCCAGGCCTGTTCACACATGACGGCGTTGATCCAGATCAGCTGCAGGAGGCCAGAGAAGGTACCAGGAGCAACATGGGAACTTTCATCAGATTAAATCCCGCTGCTCCTTCTGTTCATATACTGTAAAATATGGTCCGATCAGTCCGGTCCGATCCGGTCTGTAGGAGTAACTGATATCAGGTTTTCTGTCCGGTCCGGTCCGGTGACCAGTGGCTCCAGTACTGGTCTTACTGGGACGGCTCCAGCAGAACCAGCCCAGGTTCCTGCAGACGTTCAGCCAGAGGTGGATTTTACTTTAATAGGCCGTTTTCTGTCAGGATGAAGCTGCATGGATCGTTATCGGGTTTCAGAGTCTGCTCCAATAGATCATCAATAATATGATCTATTTTATTGATCATTGTTTAATTATTAATATTCTAAATCAGCAGCTAAAGTTTTAACTTTAGTTTGTTTCCTTCACATGACGAGACAAATCAATAATTCATCCTCAGCAATAGAAACGCTTTGAAATCAGATTTCTGATCAGTTGATTGACGACGTTCAACATCCTGATGGACCCGAAAGGACAGCAACCCCTGACCTTTACCTCCTGACCTGACCCCTGACCTTTACCTCCTGACCTGACCCCTGACCTTTACCTCCTGACCTGACCCCTGACCTGACCTGACCCCTGACCTTTACCTCCTGACCTGACCTTTACCTCCTGACCTTTACCTCCTGACCTTTACCTCCTGACCTGACCCCTGACCTTTACCTCCTGACCTGACCTTTACCTCCTGACCTTTACCTCCTGACCTTTACCTCCTGACCTGACCCCTGACCTGACCCCTGACCTTTACCTCCTGACCTTTACCTCCTGACCTTTACCTCCTGACCTGACCCCTGACCTGACCCCTGACCTTTACCTCCTGACCTGACCCCTGACCTTTACCTCCTGACCTGACCTTTACCTCCTGACCTTTACCTCCTGACCCCTGACCTGACCCCTGACCTTTACCTCCTGACCTGACCTTTACCTCCTGACCTGACCCCTGACCTTTACCTCCTGACCTGACCCCTGACCTTTACCTCCTGACCTGACCCCTGACCTTTACCTCCTGACCTGACCCCTGACCTGACCCCTGACCTTTACCTCCTGACCTGACCCCTGACCTTTGCCTCCTGACCTGACCCCTGACCCTGGCCCTGCTGTTTCGTCCTGCAGGGATCCAGAACAAGGCGTTCCTCCTCAAGCCGCTCACTCGTCTCCCTCAGGCGACCCGGCAGAACCTGCTGAAGACGCTGAGGGAGGTTCTGGAGGAGGACGGCGCTCTCAGCCAGCTGGAGGAAACGGTACGGCTGACCTCCAGCTGACCTCTGACACAGACATGACCTTCACTCTGACCTCACTTCCTGTCAGCTGCTTAGCCTCCAGACGTTAGCGTCTGATCAGACGGTGATTCTTCTTCTCCTCTTCCTGTCAGCTGGACCAGAGCAGCAGAGGACAACCAGAGCGTCCCCCGTCCAAGGTCGTTTCGTCCTTCATGGACGTCTTGAATGAGTCCAAAGTGTCCTCCAAGGTGAGGGACGCTGTCCATCTTCTGGTCTGCGCCATGGACGGTGAGTCTGATGCTGCTGCCCCCTAGTGGTCAATCGTCTGAGCTGCAGCCTTCAGTCCTTCTGTTTTCTGCAGGTCTGCCAGAGGTCGAGGTGCGACCTTTGACCTCCTGTGCTCCTGAAACTCTGACAGTCCTCGTCCAGCTGGTTCGTGCTTCTCACACTCTATGTCTGTCTGTCTGTCTGTGAAAAAATGAGTCCAAATGAGACACTGAGGACGTTTCCCTCCTGATGGTCCAGTCGACCCGGTTCTACTGGAACCAGAACTCCATCCTCTGCTCCTCCAGCTGCTGTGGTTCTGAGTCAAACCAGCCTGTCCCCTCCTGTCTCCATGTCCCTCATCCTGTCCTCATCCTGTCCCCTCCTGCTGCTAGCGCTAGGCTAACATGTTAGTTTTGGTTGTATTTACCCAGAATGCCCTGCGCTGTAGTCCACTTCCTGCTTTTGGAGCTTGGTGTTCACATTCAAGCCGAACCAGACAGAGGTCAGAGGTTAATAGGAGGTCACACCCCACCAACCGGACCGGACTTTGACTAGGCAGAGAGACTGGAGTTGGATAGAAGTAGCTGAACAGAACTGGTGGGAATGAATCCGTAATGGACAAATTAGGGTCAGAGTGGGACAGGACTGTCCACCCTGGCCTCTGTCTCCATGTCCCTCATCCTGTTTCCTTCTGTCTCCATGTCCCTCATCCTGTCCTCATCCTGTCTCCATGTCCCTCATCCTGTCCCCTCCTGTCTCCTTGTCCCTCATCCTGTCTCCTCCTGTCTCCATGTCCCTCATCCTGTCTCTTTGTGTCTCCATGTCCCTCATCCTGTTTCCTTCTGTCTCCTTGTCCCTCATCCTCTCCATGTCCCTCATCCTGTTTCCTTCTGTCTCCATGTCCCTCATCCTGTCCTCATCCTGTCTCCATGTCCCTCATCCTGTCCCCTCCTGTCTCCTTGTCCCTCATCCTGTCTCCTCCTGTCTCCATGTCCCTCATCCTGTCTCTTTGTGTCTCCATGTCCCTCATCCTGTTTCCTTCTGTCTCCTTGTCCCTCATCCTCTCCATGTCCCTCATCCTGTCTCCATGTCCCTAATCCTGTCCCCTCCTGTCTCCTTGTCCCTCCTCCTGTCTCCATGTCCCTCATCCTGTCTCCTTGTCCCTCATCCTCTCCATGTCCCTCATCCTGTCTCCTTGTGTCTCCATGTCCCTCATTCTGTCTCCTCCTGTCTCCTTGTCCCTCATCCTGTCTCCTGCTGTCTCCAGGTGGACACTCTGAAGGACGGAGATGAGCCCAGTCTCCCAGCGTGTCCCCCTGTCCCCCTGCAGCAGGACGGGGAGCTGCGCTGGGCGGCGGATGTCCTCTGTGGGTCCAGCGAGACGCTGGTGGAGCTGAGCGCGGCGTGGGACCGGCGGCCCGAGGTTCTGCTGGAGGTTCTGGCTCTGGCCGTGTTGGGAGTCCACAGGCTGCAGGAGGGAAACGGTCCGGATGATTAAGACGATTTAATTTCATCTCTGACGTTAATCTACATGCTGAGGTTTATTCATGGAACGTTGATTTTATTTTAATAATCTTTCTGATCAACGTATTGATTTGGGTTAAACTGATTGGAAACGTTCTGCTCTGTGTTGAATGTCTAATCAATCGTTGATGCTGTTAAACATATTTCTGGTTTTAATGAGTTTATACTTTTTATGTGGTTTTGATATTGAGCTCAATGCTAGAAATATGATCATTTACCCTTTTCTGGATCTGATTTATTGATTTTAGTTTCATCAACAAATTAAATTTGATTGATTACTTTTCTGTTCTTTATTCTTCCTCTGATTAGTTCGACCGTGTTTCTGTTTTTCTTTAGTTCAGGCTTTTCTTAGTGATTCTAGTTTATTATGTCTAGTTCTTTAGTGTTATTCATTTCCTGGGACCCGGTGTGCTCTCGCTCGCTCCCACCCTGTGTCACTTCCTCTCTCTCCTCTCACCTGAAACCCATCAGCCAATCAGCTCGGGTCTTTTGTTCATCGTTCTCCATCCAGGTATTTAATTGCCTCATCTTCTGCTGCTTTACCCTGAGGCCTGTTTTCCTGTTTTTGCTCTGCTCTGGCTCCCCGTATTCCTCCTGTTTTTGCTCTGCTCTGGCTCCCTGTATTCCTCCTGTTTTTGCTCTGCTCTGGCTCCCTGTATTCCTCCTGTTTTCCTGTTTTTGCTCTGCTCTGGCTCCCCGTATTCCTCCTGTTTTTGCTCTGCTCTGGCTCCCCGTATTCCTTCTGTTTTTGCTCTGCTCTGGCTCCCTGTATTCCTCCTGTTTTCCTGTTTCTGTTCAGTAGTTTTAATTTGACTTTCGTTAACTTGCTGTTTCTGCCTCCGTACCTTTGGGTCCATTCCACCACCAGTCATGACACTGACGTCTATTTTGACATTGAAATGCTGAAACGGACATGGAAATATGTTTATTTCATGTATAAACAGTCATCTGGGAATATTTTGGGATTTCATTCAGATTGGATGAAGTTTGAAACCATAGTTTAGCAGGGATTCCCAAACTTTTTCTCCTGCCCCAGAGTTCAGCGATAGTCAACCTGTATTGTGATGGCATCACCAGGAGACCCTTCACTCAGTCGAAGTGTAAAAACCCGATAAGCTAACGGGTCACGTTATCCTATAAAAAGCTGTTTGTTATATTCAAGTACATGCAGAACTGACTGTTCCAGACATCGTCAGCATAAAGTGATGTCTTGTGGTTTATTCGTCCAACAGTTACGGGTTCAATCAGAGCTTCTTCTTCTTGCTAATGGCTGGAGCAGGTAGTGATGGGGAGAAACTGGGTTTCATGAAGCTCAGTCCACTTTGAATCAGTCAGGAGAGCAGCAGACATATTTCTATGACTCCTCTGCATGAGCTGTTCCCTCTGTGTGACCTTCAATGTGACCTTCAATGTGACCTGCCCAGCTGCCTCCATATTGGTAAAATACCACTACTTGACGCTAGAGGCTGTGTCCACGTGCTTCGTAATTACAGAGTTCGTCGTGTTGAGGAACTTGCTTTTCCTGTGTTGACTAATGTAGAAATGGAAAAGTACAACCACAGCCTGGAGCAAAAGCTTCACTGCCTGCAGTGATTCCCATCATGAAAAGGATTCATGAGAACCACCTGTAAGTCGCTGAGGCAGTGAAGGAGCTGCAGCAACAGCAGATTGTGGCTTTCAGTAAAGTGGTTTAAATAACAACAAGGCTGAGTTTCTCTGCAGTTTAAAGGTTAGTAGTTGTGATGCTACACCTCAGCATTATACCTTTGCAGACTTTAGAGTTGGGATGCAGGGTCTCCACCAGGTTCTGGGTTCTGGGCCTGGTCTGCACATGCCAGCAGAGTTGGGTCGTTTTGCCTTGGTGTGCGAAGGAAACCAGCTTCTTCATCTGGTAAAACAAAAGGGAGACACTGGAAATCGCTCCTGGTGTTCAAAAGGTTTGAACATCTGCTCCTATTTTCTGGGTTTAATGTGATTCAAGTTTATTTTATAAAGTTTGTGAAGGGGTAAACTATAGTAAAACTGCCCCGTCCCAGACTCTGCCTGGCAGTGAGTGACATTCTTTGCTTCCTGAATAAATGGCCCAAATTTCATGACCTTTGCTTGTCAAACCCTGGAGGTTTGGTCAGACAGAGAGTTGGTTCTGATGCGGGTGGAGAAACGAGGCAAAGGTTGGATTGTCCTCAACGTGGTTGATGACTTCCTCCACCACGTCGACTGGGTCGTTGAAATGCTGAGCCAAAGTACTTATAAACCGACACATGACTCCTCTTTCCCAAGAGGCATCATAAATATGAAATCAATATTAAGTTATAGATTAACTTAATGGTTTGAGCGGTCACTTGAATCATTGGTGAACTGATGTGGGACGCGTCTACAGTGGAAGGATCTGAGGCTTCTTGAGTTTGAAGTTAAGGTGGGATGAGAGATGGGGCAAGGTGAGAATCTGAACATTCACAGGTAATTTAGTAATAGGGTTAGGTTAGGACACATGTTCTGGACAAGCTACTACCTTGTAGCCACAGCTGCCCCATGCAGTCTGACAGAAGCCACTGGGGCCACCAACCCCTCTGACCAGCCAGGCAGGTGAAACGTCTCCCCAACGACACAACGAGGGGGCAGAGGTTCAAACCGGCAAGCGACCGATTCCAGGATGAGCTCCTACCACCTCCAGTCAGACAGCGAGGCGATGGAAACTCAGAGGGAATCATGGATACAGAAGACAAAACAACGAAGACGATCCGTCGTAAAGGTTGGTTCTTTCTCTGTTAAATCCAAACCATTTCCTTCTTCTTCATAGTCGGCCATGTTTCTTTACTCCAGGGGGTCCTGAGGCATCCTGCAGGTTTTATTCTCTCCCTGCTGGTAGAAACAACCTGTTCAGCAGGTCAACATTCCTCTCAGGCCTCTAATGAGCTTCGTTTGATCCAGGTGCGTTAAACCAGAGAGAACTAAAACATGCAGGATGCCGGGCCTCCAGGACCCCCTTTGGGCCTCCAGGACCCACTTTGGGCCTCCAGGACCCCCTTTGGGCCTCCAGGACCCCCTTTGGGCCTCCAGGACCCCCTTTGGGCCTCCAGGACCCCCTTTGGGCCTCCAGGACCCACTTTGGACCTCCAGGACCCACTTTGGGCCTCCAGGACCCCCTTTGGGCCTCCAGGACCCCCTTTGGGCTTACAGGACCCCCTTTGGGCCTCCAGGACCCACTTTGGACCTCCAGGACCCACTTTGGGCCTCCAGGACCCCCTTTGGGCCTCCAGGACCCCCTTTGGGCTTACAGGACCCCCTTTGGGCCTCCAGGACCCACTTTGGACCTCCAGGACCCACTTTGGGCCTCCAGGACCCCCTTTGGGCCTCCAGGACCCACTCTGGGCCTCCAGGACCCCCTTTGGGCTTACATGACCCCCTTTGGGCCTCCAGGACCCCCTTTGGACCCCCTGATTTACTCTGATCTCATGTTTGATCTAGAAAAGTTTTAGTGAGATTTCCATGTCTGATCATTTCCCCCTAATTGTGAACATATATTTTTTCTTATATATTTTTAATATATTTTTTAATATGTTTATTTTGCGTAGTTTTATCATAGGAAACTGCTTAGAGGTTTTTAAAAAGCCCTAGGATTAACTTTTATATGAAGCTTTTCATATAGTTTATATTGAGCTTAAATGAAGCTCAATATATATTTTATATTATATCCAAAGAACAACAAACTCAAGGTTTAAATACTTTTATTGAACTTTGATACATTCTTGTTACAAAAAGCTCAGCAGCTCTGTAATCTAGAACATGGCGGCAGAAAAACAGTATATTAAATTTTAACATACTTTACTTTGATTGATGCACTTAAACTGTACTTTTTTGGAACAACTTCAAGTTGTACTTAGTGTACTTAAAGTATACTTTTCTTATGTACTATTCAAGAGCTTGATTAGTATATTTTGAGTGTATATCATTATAATTATATTAAAAATATATACTTTTAATATATTTAAAATATACTATTAATATATTAGTAATGTATTGAAATTACACTTAATTTTTATTTTTGATTTCCTGCTATTGCTAATAAACTACAATTTTAATTACTCATAAGTCTTTTGTAAATGAAATGCATAACTACACTACAGTACTTACATTGTTTTAGGCTAAAATTACATGGAAAGATTAATTACACAAGATGTTCAAGGTAATTAAAATATTTTGTTTTATTACCGACATTTTAAAATTGTCTAATTTTACTCAACTTTAGCATCGTCCTGCATTAGGAGGAACCCAGGGCCAACCGCACCAGCATATGGTCTCACAAGGGGTCTGAGGATCTCATCTCGGTACCTAATGCCAGTCAGGCTACCTCTGGTGAGCACATGGAGGGCTGTGCGGCCCTCCAAAGAAATGCCACCCCACACCATTACTGACCCACTGCCAAACCGGTCATGCTGAAGGATGTTGCAGGCAGCAGACCGCTCTCCACGGCGTCTCCAGACTGTCACGTCTGTCACATGTGCTCAGTGTGAACCTGCTTTCATCTGTGAAGAGCACAAGGCGCCAGTGGCGAATTTGCCAATCCTGGTGCTCTCTGGCAAATGCCAAGCGTCCTGCACGGTGTTGGGCTGTGAGCACAACCCCCATCTGTGGACGTCGGGCCCTCATACCATCCTCATGGAGTTGGCTTCTATGCACATTTGTGGCCTGCTGGAGGTCATTCTGCAGGGCTCTGGCAGTGCTCCTCCTGTTCCTTCTTGCACTAAGGCGGAGGTAGCCGTCCTGCTGCTGGGTTGTTGCCCTCCTACGGCCTCCTCCACGTCTCCTGGTGTACTGGCCTGTCTCCTGGTAGCCCCTCCAGCCTCTGGACACTACGCTGACAGACACAGCAAACCTTCTTGCCACAGCTCTCATTGATGTGCCATCCTGGATGAGCTGCACTACCTGAGCCACTTGTGTGGGTTGTAGAGTCCGTCTCATGCTACCACGAGTGTGAAAGCAGCACCAACATTCAAAACTGACCAAAACATCAGCCAGACAGCATAGGTACTGAGAAGTGGTCTGTGGTCCCCACCTGCAGAACCACTCCTTTATTGAGAGTGTCTTGCTAATTGCCAATAATTTCCATCTGTTGTTTATTCGATTTGCACAACAGCAGGAGAAACTGATTGTCAATCAGTGTTGCTTCCTAAGTGGACAGTTTGATTTCACAGAAGTTATATTGTGTTGTTTAAGTGTTTGAGCAGTGTTTATATTTTAGTTCATTTAAAGTATACTTTTATTTAATATGTTTATTAAAAGTGTATTTTGGTAGAATTATGTTGAAGTGTGTTTAAAGTTCTAATTCCGAAATTGATACAAGTGTAGTTTTTGTATACTTCAGATATATTTAGTACTCTTAATACTTAGTATACTTAAAGTGTACTTTCACAAATGTAAGTATGTTTGAAATATGCTAAAGTATAAACAGAGTTAACATGGAGGACATGAGGTTCTGTGCAGGGCTGGGAAACGGTTCAGGTTATCGATTGTGACGTGGAGGGAACCGTCATTTTGAACACGAACAGATTCAGTGAAGCCGTTTCATGTTTGGATGCCTTTAATGATCATTGAGAGGAGAAAGACAATAGATTGGTTTTCATTTTTAAAGTCAGAGTTTCATTCAGAACATGGAAAAACACCAAACCAGGCCGTTGGACGCAAGTTGATTTGAGCGTTTTTGAACCTGACAGACGGTGGCGCTGTGACGGGAAACCCAACAGGAAGTGGCCCAGAATTAAAAAGATTTTTCTCTCATTGAAGGTCCCCAGTGTGAGACGTCCACCAGCAGGACCGGCTTCACTCTCCGCCCTGCAGCTTGTGGATTCCCATCACGGCCAGAGCCAGAACCTCCAGCAGAACCTCTGGTGGCACATCGAAGAGATCGGTCAGCGACTTCAGAACCTCGTCAGAGGAGCAGAGCAGGTCAGCGGCCCAACGCAGATCTCCATCTGGCTGCAGGGCGGCGGGGACAGAACCGGGCAGACTGGGTTCATCGCTGTCCTTCAGACTGTCCACCTGGAGGGACAGATGGAGGGACAGATGGGGACAGACTTGACGTGTCTCAGTGTTTCATCGGTTTTTATCCCTGTGGGTTAAATTGTGTTTTCATCTCATGAGTTTCTGTCTTGAGTTTTGAAAAGTGTGTGCAGGTTGAGGAAGTGATGTAAAAAGTGACAGTGAGGACGTGATGTGGACGAACCAGCTGGTGGAGGACGGTGATGGTCTCAGGACTTCCTGAGGTCAGAGGTCGCTGCAGTGGCAGAGGCAGAGCTACAGAAAGCAGAAGAAGAAGAAGTTCAGGAGTCCATCTGTCTCATCTTGATGTTCTCCAAAAAGCATCACAGGTTCTCTGCAGATTCAGACCTGAGAGCAACTGAAAGTTCCTGAGCTTCTGCTCAGACGAGACTCACCATCCAAGGCGGCAACCAGAACACGAAGACCGTCCTTCGCCTTGGACTGGCCCAGGATGTCCAGGAAAGAAGAGACAGCCTTAGACACCGGAGGCCCACTGCCATCGTCCAGCTGAGAGGAAGACAGTGATGCACTGATGTAGATCTGTGAAAACTCTATAGATCTGTGCATCTCCTGACCAGGGAGCAGAAACCCTCTGATCCTCAGACGAGTTTCAACCAAACACTTACTATGTCCTCCAGCTCACTCAGAGCATCCTCTTCCTCCAGAACCTCTCTCAGCTGCTTCAGCACATCTCCACGAATCGACTCTGGAAGTCTGTCAATCAGGTTCAGGATATTTTCCTTTGTTTCAATCCCTGCAGGAAAAACAGTCAAAACCAGCAGGAATCTGTTATGGATCCAGAACCACAGTGACTCTGTGATAAACCTGGAATCTTAAGAGCCAAACATTAATCGCGATAATGAGAATTTGGACATTAATGTTCCTCCAGTTTTACATAAAACCAAACAGCTGTTAGAAAAATTCATGCCTGATAAGTTTTAAAGTGGCTCTAGATCAGTGTTTCTCAACCTGTTTCAGCCCAGCGCCCCCCCAGCCTTTATCCAGCCCCCCCAGCCTTTATCCAGCCCCCCCAGCCTTTATCCAGCCCCCCCAGCCTTTATCCATCCCCCCCTGCCCCCCACCAAAGAATTTACAGGCTGCTTTGCACTGACTATTATTTTATCATTAATATAACTATCACTATTGTGGATGTTTTGATTTTTATGCTTGTTTCTGTATTTATCATCAAAATAATTTCCCAGAGAACAAAAAAGTCATGAGAATATAAATTATTTTCACAGGCGTCTAACAGCAGCCAATCAGAGTGGATCAATATTCTTATTCTTTTCCATTTTCTAGTGTTAAATATTCCACTAAATGACCAGATTAAAGATGTTCAACATGCCAGTTTAAACTCTGATCTATTAGCAACCGACTGAGCTGCAGCATTAAAACATGGATAGAATGTAACTACATTAATCAAAGCTCTTCTTCTCTTCAGGGTTTCTGGTGGTGCAGCTCTGTGCTGCCTTCAGGAGAATGGGACATCAGAGCTTCATCCATAAAACTTCATGTGGCATTTATTGTTCAAACCAGAGCTTTCAGTGGAAAAACTAAAGTTCCTTTTAATACAAATATGAGACAGAAACATGGATTATATCTTTATATAGACCTGACTATTGATTATAGATTAATAGTTTAACTGGACAGAAATGACAAAGAACAAATCTGGTTCTTAATCAAATCCTAATGAGTCAAAGTGTCATGGAGTCATCAGCCTCATGACATTAACACTGACATGAACAATAATATTGAAGAAATAAATATATCAAATCTAATTAAACATAAATAAGTGATCAGTTCTTTACTGTTATGGTCTGTAAGATATATTTATTCTCAGTACTAGATGTGGTCTCAACAAACCCATGAGCTTTGTTATTTTGGGAATAAAGGGCCCAGTCATTAGCCCGCCCCCCGGGCCCAACATAAAGGGCCCGATCATTAGCCCCGCCCCCTGGCCCAACATAAAGGGCCCGATCATTAGCCCCGCCCCCTGGCCCAACATAAAGGGCCCGATCATTAGCCCCGCCCCCTGGCCCAACATAAAGGGCCCGATCATTAGCCCCGCCCCCCGGGCCCAACATAAAGGGCCCGATCATTAGCCCCGCCCCCTGGCCCGACGCCAACTTGCTCCACCACTGCAGCCTCTGCATATTGAGCGCCTCCTCCACCATTAACCCATGTGGCAACACAAGCCGGTCAGGCTTTAACTGCTTTGTCTTACCAGGAAAATGTCTCTGAAACTGAAACTTCTCAGGGTTTGATGATTTGGAAAACTGTGCTAACAGGTAAAGTATACTTCTCACCCTCTCTAGCTTTTTCCAGAATGTCACTGTCTATGGCATCAGATTCCCAACCTGTAAACAGAAAGGATACGGGTCAGTTCAAATGAAGAACACCACATGGAGAAGACCTCAGGTCATAGAGCCTGCAGGAGTTCAGGTTCAACAGACAGTTCTCAGAGTTCTGTCTTAGGGTAAACCTCCAAATTCTCAGAAACAGCTTTGTTTGCTGTAGAAGTTCCTTATTGGACAGAGTGACGTTTGGGTGACCCCCAGAGACTCTTCATTGGCTTGTTGGAGTGACCTTTACCCCCAGAGACTCTTCATTGGCTCGTTGGAGTGACCTTTACCCCCAGAGACTCTTCATTGGCTCGTTGGAGTGACCTTTACCCCCAGAGACTCTTCATTGGCTCGTTGGAGTGACCTTTACCCCCAGAGACTCTTCATTGGCTCGTTGGAGTGACCTTTACCCCCAGAGACTCTTCATTGGCTCGTTGGAGTGACCTTTACCCCCAGAGACTCTTCATTGGCTCGTTGGAGTGACCTTTACCCCCAGAGACTCTATTGGCTCGTTGGAGTGACCTTTACCCCCAGAGACTCTATTGGCTCCTTGAAGTGACCTTTACCCCCAGAGACTCTATTGGCTCGTTGGAGTGACCTTTACCCCCAGAGACTCTATTGGCTCCTTGAAGTGACCTTTACCCCCAGAGACTCTTCATTGGCTCGTTGGAGTGACCTTTACCCCCAGAGACTCTATTGGCTCGTTGGAGTGACCTTTACCCCCAGAGACTCTATTGGCTCGTTGGAGTGACCTTTACCCCCAGAGACTCTATTGGCTCCTTGAAGTGACCTTTACCCCCAGAGACTCTTCATTGGCTCGTTGGAGTGACCTTTACCCCCAGAGACTCTATTGGCTCCTTGGAGTGACCTTTACCCCCAGAGACTCTTCATTGGCTCGTTGGAGTGACCTTTACCCCCAGAGACTCTTCATTGGCTCGTTGGAGTGACCTTTACCCCCAGAGACTCTATTGGCTCGTTGGAGTGACCTTTACCCCCAGAGACTCTTCATTGGCTCCTTGGAGTGACCTTTACCCCCAGAGACTCTACATTGGCTCGTTGGAGTGACCTTTACCCCCCAGAGACTCTTCATTGGCTCGTTGGAGTGACCTTTACCCCCAGAGACTCTTCATTGGCTCGTTGGAGTGACCTTTACCCCCAGAGACTCTTCATTGGCTCGTTGGAGTGACCTTTACCCCCCAGAGACTCTTCATTGGCTCCTTGGAGTGACCTTTACCCCCCAGAGACTCTTCATTGGCTCGTTGGAGTGACCTTTACCCCCCAGAGACTCTACATTTGCTCCTTGGAGTGACCTTTACCCCCCAGAGACTCTTCATTGGCTCGTTGGAGTGACCTTTACCCCCAGAGACTCTTCATTGGCTCCTTTACCCCCTGTCAGACCTCTGGTCGTCTTCTGGTCTGACATCCTTCAGTTTCTGACCCTCCTTCCATCAACCCATCTGCTCACACAGCTTCTGGTCACTTCTAGTCTTCTTCTCGACCCCTGAGGGGTTTTTTCCTCCCAATCTTCTCAGTTACTTGTCAGATCCATCAGATCTTTTGCCTCCATGTTGTTTTTCCTTTTCCATCAACTACAGTTCTGGAGGTTCATCATGAAAACTTCCTGCATGATGATCTGTCCCGTCTCCTGCCTGCATTTCGTTCTTAAAAACACCAATTCAAGGACTGAGGGGTTCTAATATATATTGTATTTTAAACTACAGTAATATTAAATTGTTTTCATAAAACTCCGGCCTGCCTCGTTTGTGACTCCAGGTGTCAAAAGGTATTTCTGCAAAAGGCAAGAAGAAACGATTAGTCACCAACATCTACATCTACAGCTCTGTACAGACGGCGAATGCTCCTACCGATCATCCCGTCCTCCAATTCGATCTCCACCAGGCTGTAAGCAAAGGTGCTATTTTCTGGTACCTTGTAATTGGTGCCCGTCTCCATCCTCACCTGGCAGAACAAACCAAACAAAAGAAGGTTTATTTATTACAGAGTCAGAGAGAAACTGATGATCTCTGAGCTGTCAGTGATTGTCATCCCATCTAAAACATCCAGATTAGCTTCCAACTGACAGATTGGACCAAATATACTAATGAGTGTGCCGCTCTCAGCACTGACCCATATAAACAGGCACCAAGATGTCTACCAATCGAGATCAGATTGGTAGACATCTTGGTAGACCGATCATGGCCCACTGCAGATGAAACGGTGTCAGGAACTCCCAGGCCTGTCAGAAAATATCTCCAGGTTGATAAACTGTGAAGGCAAAGCTCTACTGCAGGGGGGGCAGATGCCTCCCATTTACCCCGATCTCAGAACCCAATCTAGCTCATCGTCCTCCATTAGCTTCAGTCAGCAGATATTCAGACTCATTGAAGGTCCACTCACCCCAACACCCACATTCACCAGGCTCTGGTACAAAGCTGAGGCTTTTCCCTTGCAGCTTCCCAAATTGGTCAACGTCACAGGTTGAGTGTTGTACGCCCTCGCATAGACAAACGCCAGTTTGTTGTTTTTGTTCAGTTTCAGCTGCTTCAGGTCGTTTTTCTTAATCACTCTGACAAAGAAGAAGATCAGCATCAGAAAACAGAAGCTGTTCCAACCTGCAGGGGCAGAAACAAGACCTACCTGCCCCTGAACGTCTCCCTCACACAATCAAGATTGACTTTCCTTTTCTTGATGGTGGTAGAACTCATAGCATCCACAGTGTCGACGCTCATCCCAGCATCAACAACGTCTCCTGCCTTCACTTGGACGTCCCCACCGATCGTTCTGTAGGTCTTGAAATCCACCGCCATCTCTTTCTCCTCATCATCTGCAAGGAAGCAAGTGCAGCAGGGTGATGTTATTAGACTAGGCTGTGAAAAGGGCAGTTTACTGTTATAGGAAATTATATGTTATATAATTTCCTATAACAGTACGGATTATAGGAAACAGACGGATTATATATATATCCGTCTGTTTGAGCCTCTGTTTTCAGTTTCACCAGCAGGAACAACCCGCCCATTAGTGGATTAAAGGCGCCCCCTAGAGGCCTGCAAGGTACTGCATGTGAACAACCATTTATCAGCAGTAGTGAGGTCAAAGTGCGATGCTACCGCTAGCTAGGGGGCAGCATCGCTAGCTGGGGGGTAGCATCGCTAGCTGGGGGGTAGCATCGCTAGCTGGGGGGTAGCATCGCTAGCTAGGGGGTAGCATCGCTTGCTGGGGGGTAGCATCGCTTGCTGGGGGGTAGCATCGCTAGCTAGGGGGTAGTATCGCTTGTTGTGGGGTAGCATCGCTAGCTAGGGGGTAGCATCGCTTGCTGGGGGGTAGCATCGCTAGCTAGGGGGTAGCATCGCTTGCTGGGGGGTAGCATCGCTTGCTGGGGGGTAGCATCGCTAGCTAGGGGGTAGCATCGCTTGCGGGGGGGTAGCATCGCTTGCTGGGGGGTAGCATCGCTAGCTAGGGGGTAGCATCGCTAGCTGGGGGGTAGCATCGCTTGTTGGGGGGTAGCATCGCTTGCTGGGGGGTAGCATCGCTTGCTGGGGGGTAGCATCGCTAGCTAGGGGGTAGTATCGCTAGCTGGGGGGTAGCATCGCTAGCTAGGGGGTAGCATCGCTAGCTAGGGGGTAGCATCGCTAGCTGGGGGGTAGCATCGCTAGCTAGGGGGCAGCATCGCTTGCTGGGGGGTAGCATCGCTAGCTGGGGGGTAGCATCGCTAGCTGGGGGGTAGCATCGCTTGCTGGGGGGTAGCATCGCTAGCTAGGGGGTAGCATCGCTAGCTAGGGGGTAGCATCGCTAGCTAGGGGGTAGCATCGCTAGCTAGGGGGTAGCATCGCTAGCTAGGGGGTAGCATCGCTAGCTGGGGGGTAGCATCGCTAGCTAGGGGGTAGCATCGCTTGCTGGGGGGTAGCATCGCTAGCTGGGGGGTAGCATCGCTAGCTAGGGGGTTCGGATATGGACACCGGCTGCTTTTAAAATACGTAATTCTGAATTATTGTCTTTACTGTTGAGTTTATTAATCTTGTAGACTAATTAGAGTGTTTAAAGTTTAAAGGTTATGGAGGATGCATTGGATTTTGTGGGATAAGGTATGAAGGGTTTCTTCTGTACTTAATGATTATATTTCAGCTACTGTTGTTGTCTAGCTGCTATTCCCACAATGCAGAATCAACTACGCTACTCAAGAATCTGAATAAAAGCTTCACATTACTCACCTGGTGAAAACTGCTTCTCCCCCACCAGCTTAGGTAAGGTGTACGGGAGCACTTTGTAACTGGGATGAGTCCAGAAACTCCCCTTCTTGATTCTGACTAAAGTCAGAAGTTCTACGTCTGTATTTTGATCTTCATTGGGAACGAGATGCTTGTCAGCATTCAGGCTTTTGACGAACGCTGTGGCTGCAGCTTTGAACATCGTGTCTGGACACAGAAGACGAAGCAGACAGGAGGCGGCAGAACCATGAAAATCAGTCACATCTGATGGTAAGGCAGTTTCTACAGGATCCAGTTCTGATCCGGTTCTGAACCCAGTCAGCTGGCCTCCACTGAGTCTGACCGGATTCGGTCATTTCTTCATCCAAGCATTACGGATCGTACCGTTTCTGCTACCTGCTCTCATCTGAAGCCAGACTCGCTCCTCAGGCTCAAACTAAACGTTGTTTCCAGAATCGCCTCGGCATGAAGACCGGCTCCACGTCTGGATCAGCACCACCTGCAGCGCTACAGTTGTCATGATTTGTGGGTGGCTGAGGTGAGGATGGACGCAGAGACCCGGGTTGTGATGAAGATGACGATGAATGTCCAGATCAGGCGGCACGGCAGAGAGTTAGCAATCGGCTAATTACCAGTAGCAACTGATGACTGGAAAACAAGAGCTAAGCAAACCAGGACATGACCGTTCTACTGGAGAGCAGAAACGTAACGACTGACGATGGACGTGCGACGCTAGACGAGGATCCGACAAGAGGCAACGACCCGGGGAGGGAGATCAGGGAACGAGACACAGCTGGGATCCATCAACAGGGAAACAGGACTAAACACAGAGAAACACAGACAACCACAACAACAACACCTCAAACATCCAGGGTACTGACCTTTGAACCCTGAGCTCAAAAACTGCTGCTTTGTGTTGATCCTGAAATGTTGCAGGAACTAAAGACTTTAGATCTAAACATCTCCATCTACCAGGCTAAGACGGTTTACTAAACCTGGTCAGTCTGATGGTTCCCCACTGCATTGATTATGGATTTGATCGTCTTCTGTCGGGTTTATCTGGTATCGGTCCTGATCATTGACCAGAACATTGACATTTTATACCGTCTTCCTTCGTGAGGAAGACGGTAATTATGCTGCACAGCAAACGTTCACATGCAGGGAACCTGAAGGATCCGACCTCAGGCTCTTTCTGTGGAACCACCGGATCCAGATGGACCGGTTCCCCTGCTTTCCTGACTCTGTTTGCTGATGACCCGTTTCAAAGCTTCAGAGATTAGATCAGCCTGAGGGTTTCTAGTCCCAACAGGAAGCAGAGAAACTGCAGCAGCAGGTCGTCGTTGTCGGTTCACTGATAACGGAGCGGCCCCGGCTGCCGGCGGACGTCCAGGGGGGCATGGCTGACTGTGGGCGGCCAACCCCTGCCCATGCCGCCGGGCCTGGTTCTGGTCCTCCATCAACGCCGTGAAAACCTGGGAAACTTCAGGACGGAAACCTTTCCTGCTCGCTGCACTCTGTGTTGTAATGTTTATAAACATCTTCTGGTTTATGGGAGACGGAACCCTGATGTTCAGGCTAATGTTGGGCAAAAGGTTTGATTTGGGGTCATCACAGCGTCTACAACATGAGGACATATGAAATATGCACCAACAGTCCAGATGTAAAAATAACATTTTCATTAAAGAAAATCTGAAAACATGATTTCATCTCCAACAAAACCGTCTGCCAGCCTGAACGTTTTCAAATGTTTCTGGTTCTGCAGAGCTTGATAACTTTTAAAGCCTCTTGATTCATTTAGTGAAATAACCAGTTTATGTGTAAAATAAAAGAGGAGGCCTTACCTGGACACCTGGTTTCACCTGGACACCTGGTTTCACCTGGACACCTGGTTTCACCTGGACACCTGGTTTCACCTGGACACCTGGTGCTGCAGCAGTCAGGCTGCAGCTCCTCTCCGCTCCAGCTGTTTATATGTGAACCGAGTCACTTCCTGGATTTGCGTGTCACATTCCACAGCATGTAATCTCACGCTACTGTTCTGGTTGTTAAGCACTCAGGAAACCAGTTCAGCTCCCGTTTCCAACCTCCCACCAGCGGGACTCGTTTCCTTCAGCTGTCCTCCTCAGAGGTTCCTTCCTGTCCAGGACTCGTTTCAGAGGCTCGTTTACAGGAACGTCTTAAAGCTGGAGGCGCAGAATCAGAGCCAACGAGTCCCAACGCGTCCTAATCAGACCAGCTGCCATCAGCCTCACTGCTGGGCCCAGTCAGATGGGCCCATCTGACTGGGAACCATATGACTCAGTCTGACTGGGCCTGACTTGGTCATATGTCCTCAGGTTGTAGATGGCTCCACCCGTATGGACCCCATATGTGGGGCCCATACGGGCTCCACCCGTCGGCTGGCAGCTAAACGACTCAAACCGCAGCAGATAAAGTTTCATTACATCCACAGGGAGGATCAGGGCGGGCCTTCCCTCCATCCAGGACTGGTAAAGGTCAGGGGTCACTGCAGACACTAATTCAGCTGAATCTCCTCTAGAAACATTACAGGTTTAAACATTTTATCACGTTGGCAGCAGATGGAACCAAAGTCAAACTTCTTGTTGGTCACAAGCTGATTCTGGTTTCTGCTCTTATTGAAAACGTTTCTGTGTGAATTAAAATCATATAAAGTCATTTTTAGTCCGTCTGTTTGAGACGTTTTCAGTTTCACCAGCAGGAACAACCCGCCCATTAGTGGATTAAAGGCGCCCCCTAGAGGCCTGCAAGGTACTGCATGTGAACAACCATTTATCAGCAGTAGTGAGGTCAAAGTGCGATGCTACCGCTAGCTAGGGGGTAGCATCGCTAGCTAGGGGGCAGCATCGCTAGCTAGGGGGCAGCATCGCTAGCTAGGGGGCAGCATCGCTAGCTAGGGGGTAGCATCGCTAGCTAGGGGGTAGCATCGCTAGCTAGGGGGCAGCATCGCTAGCTAGGGGGCAGCATCGCTAGCTAGGGGGCAGCATCGCTAGCTAGGGGGTAGCATCGCTAGCTAGGGGGCAGCATCGCTAGCTAGGGGGTAGCATCGCTAGCTAGGGGGCAGCATCGCTAGCTAGGGGGTAGCATCGCTAGCTAGGGGGTAGCATCGCTAGCTAGGGGGTAGCATCGCTAGCTAGGGGGTAGCATCGCTAGCTAGGGGGCAGCATCGCTAGCTAGGGGGTAGCATCGCTAGCTAGGGGGTAGCATCGCTAGCTAGGGGGTAGCATCGCTAGCTAGGGGGCAGCATCGCTAGCTAGGGGGTAGCATCGCTAGCTAGGGGGCAGCATCGCTAGCTAGGGGGCAGCATCGCTAGCTAGGGGGTAGCATCGCTAGCTAGGGGGCAGCATCGCTAGCTAGGGGGCAGCATCGCTAGCTAGGGGGTAGCATCGCTAGCTAGGGGCACTCGCACCTGATTTGGTGTTTGCCACACCTGTCAATCGATAAAAACAGTCATTATGCTTCCATTGATTTGTATTTCATGTCCTTCTGGTTTGTTTCGTTGTTTTTTTAAATCATTTTTTAACCCTCGTCTTCTTATTGGCACTTTGTCGTTTTTATTCTTGCTGTAAAACCAGCTGCCCACTTGGGATACAGATAAATCTGAACTGAACTGACCAAAGAATTGTTTAAAAATAATAAAGGATAAGGGGCTTAAAACCAGTCAGAACACAAACCAGGCCAGGATTATTGATACGATCAGAGGAAACCAGGTGGTTCAGTAACGGCTGTGTGTGAACGGAACGACTCAGTTCATGAGAACTGTTCTTTTTGACTTCCAGTTTCTGGGTTTCAGTAAACTTCTCGCCGTGTTTCTTCTTCTGCACTTTGTGCTACTTTTACCTTTATGCTATTCAGCTGGTTCTGCTAACAGGCCGGGTTTCCAGCCATCATCCAGTTTCTGAGCCGTCAGGGAGGAAACACGGCGGCGGCCATTTTGAGGCTGGACAGGCTGACCCTAACCCTGTGGGTCACCAAGCTACTGCTAGCCTAGATGCTAACTGTAAACGACTCAAAACACAGCACAGACTTCATGGTCGACAGGAACAACATGACCTTTAATTCCAGGTTGTACATATCAGGAGGTTTTCCAGGTCAGAACATCGACGCTCTGCAGCCTGTGGACTCCCAACACGGCCAGAGCCAGAACCTCCAGCAGAACCTCGGGCCGCCGGTCCCACGCCGCGCTCAGCTCCACCAGCGTCTCGCTGGACCCACAGAGGACATCCGCCGCCCAGCGCAGCTCCCCGTCCTGCTGCAGGGGGACAGGGGGACACGCTGGGAGACTGGGCTCATCTCCGTCCTTCAGAGTGTCCACCTGGAGACAGCAGGAGACAGGATGAGGACATGGAGACAGGATGAGGACATGGAGACAGGATGAGGGACAAGGAGACAGGATGAGGACATGGAGACAGGAGGAGACAGGATGAGGACATGGAGACAGGAGGAGACAGGATGAGGGACAAGGAGACAGGATGAGGACATGGAGACACAAGGAGACAGGATGAGGACATGGAGACAGGAGGAGACAGGATGGGGGACATGGAGACACAAGGAGACAGGATGAGGGACATGGAGACACAAGGAGACAGGATGATGGACAAGGAGACACAAGGAGACAGGATGAGGGACAAGGAGACAGGTGGACACATCAGCATTCTCGGGAGACAGTCGATGTTTGGTGAAACAGGATGTTGACATTTTAGAGAGAAAAGTGGACGAACCAGTTGGATGAGGGCAGTGAGAGTTTCGGGATCACAGGAGGTCAAAGGTCGCAGCATTACCTCTGGCAGAGCTGCAGGCAACACAAGAGAGGTCAGAGGTCACTTCTCAACTCATTCAAATATCCACTAACATTTTCTGGCAGACTCACCGTCCATGGCACAGACCAGAAGATGGACAGCGTCCCTCACCTTGGAGGACACTTTGGACTCATTCAAGACGTCCATGAAGGACGAAACGACCTTGGACGGGGGACGCTCTGGTTGTCCTCTGCTGCTCTGGTCCAGCTGACAGGAAGAAGAGAAGAAGAATCACCGTCTGATCAGACGCTAACGTCTGGAGGCTGAGCAGCTGACAGGAAGTGAGAGTGAAGGTCAGGGTGAAGGTCAGGGTGAAGGTCAGGGTGAAGGTCAGGGTGAAGTCGGGTCTGAACCGTTTCCTCCAGGAGACTCAGCGCCTCTCCCTCCTCCAGGACGTCCTGGAGGCCTTTCAGCAGGTCACGGCGAGTCGACACAGGAAGTTCCTCCAGCGGCGTCAGAAGAACCTCCTTCATCTCAACCCCTGCAGGAAGCGGCGGCAGGAAGTCAGCAGGTCACATGGTCAGTGAGGGAGAGGAGGGGGACGAAGATCAGCTGGGAGAGTCACCGTCTCTGGCTTGTTCCATCAGGTCACAGTTCACGGCGTCGTGGCTCAGACCTGCCAGCGGAACATCAGAGTGTAGTGACATCATCACCTGTCGGCCGGTTTCGGCCTCAGGTGAACATTCGGGTCTAAAGCTTGACGCCCGACGCGCCGTCAGACGGAAACCAACCTCTTCGTTTGTGGCTCCAGCTCTCTAAAGCGATATCTGCAGAAGGTGAGAGGAAGCAGTGATTCCCCTGACAGACCTGGAGGCCAGTGAGGACGCGGCGGCGGCGGCGGCGGCGGCGGCGGCGGCGGCGGTGCTCCTACCCATCGCTCCGTCCCGCAGCAGCACCTCCACCAGGCTGAAGGCGAAGGTGGACTTCTCTGGCACGGTGAAGGTGGTGTCCTCCTTCGACTTGCCCTGATGGGGCGAGTCGAACCCAGGAGGAGAGATTACTTCCTGGGTTAGACAGTCACTGATTCCCATCAGCTGCCCTGGAGCCACGAGGCCAGCAGGGGGCGCACTGGGCTCGGCTACACAGAGCTGCCTGAACTGATCGCAGACATTTACTACGTTCTGCCTCTGGTCTCTGCTCTGAGTGAAACGTCTACAACATGGAGGACGCTCAGCTGGTCCAGCTGCTGCTGCTGGACACACGACGTCCAGATGCACAACACGGGACGATGCTGTGGCTGTATGACATCACTTCCTGCTCTGACATTAAGCTACAGAGAGGCGGGAGCTGAGATGTCACAGCCCACATAGATCTGAACTGAACCCATCAGCTCCAAACAGCTGATGGTTGCTGAATCCAGAAATAGGCATTCTAGATGTGTTCTGATTTAGCTTCTCTCACCTTAAAAACCACGTTGGCCAATTTGTGGAAGCTGGCGGAGAAGCAGCCGTCCTTCTTGTCCTTCTTCACGATGGTCACAGGTCCAGAGTTATAAACCGTCTCATAAACGAAGGTCAGCTTGTCGTTTTCCTCCAGCTTCAGCGCCTGCAGCGTACCGCCGCTGATCGGCCTGCAGAGCGACAGGTCAACAGGAAGCAGCAGGTCAACAGGAAGCAGCAGGTCAACAAGGAGCAGCAGGTCAACAGGAAGCAGCAGGTCAACAGGAAGCAGCAGGTCAACAGGAAGCAGCAGGTCAACAGGAAGCAGCAGGTCAACAGGAAGCAGCAGGTCAACAGGAAGCAGCAGGTCAACAGGAAGCAGCAGGTCAACAGGAAGCAGCAGGTCAACAGGAAGCAGCAGGTCAACAAGGAGCAGCAGGTCAACAAGGAGCAGCAGGTCAACAGGAAGCAGCAGGTCAACAAGGAGCAGCAGGTCAACAGGAAGCAGCAGGTCAACAGGAAGCAGCAGGTCAACAAGGAGCAGCAGGTCAACAGGAAGCAGCAGGTCAACAAGGAGCAGCAGGTCAACAGGAAGCAGCAGGTCAACAGGAAGCAGCAGGTCAACAGGAAGCAGCAGGTCAACAAGGAGCAGCAGGTCAACAGGAAGCAGCAGGTCAACAAGGAGCAGCAGGTCAACAAGGAGCAGCAGGTCAACAGGAAGCAGCAGGTCAACAAGGAGCAGCAGGTCAACAGGAAGCAGCAGGTCAACAGGAAGCAGCAGGTCAACAAGGAGCAGCAGGTCAACAAGGAGCAGCAGGTCAACAAGGAGCAGCAGGTCAACAGGAAGCAGCAGGTCAACAGGAAGCAGCAGGTCAACAGGAAGCAGCAGGTCAACAAGGAGCAGCAGGTCAACAAGGAGCAGCAGGTCAACAAGGAGCAGCAGGTCAACAGGAAGCAGCAGGTCAACAGGAAGCAGCAGGTCAACAGGAAGCAGCAGGTCAACAGGAAGCAGCAGGTCAACAGGAAGCAGCAGGTCAACAGGAAGCAGCAGGTCAACAAGGAGCAGCAGGTCAACAAGGAGCAGCAGGTCAACAGGAAGCAGCAGGTCAACAGGAAGCAGCAGGTCAACAGGAAGCAGCAGGTCAACAGGAAGCAGCAGGTCAACAAGGAGCAGCAGGTCAACAGGAAGCAGCAGGTCAACAGGAAGCAGCAGGTCAACAGGAAGCGCCAGGTGAACAGGAAGCAGCAGGTCAACAGGAAGCGCCAGGTGAACAGGAAGCAGCAGGTCAACAGGAAGCAGCAGGTCAACAGGAAGTGGCAGGTCAACAGGAAGTAGCGGGTCAACAGGAAGTAGCAGGTCAACAGGAAGTAGCAGGTCAACAGGAAGTAGCAGGTCAACAGGAAGTAGCGGGTCAACAGGAAGTGGCCTGTCAACAGGAAGTAGCAGGTCAACAGGAAGTAGCGGGTCAACAGGAAGTAGCAGGTCAACAGGAAGTAGCGGGTCAACAGGAAGTGGCCTGTCAACAGGAAGTAGCAGGTCAACAGGAAGTAGCGGGTCAACAGGAAGTGGCCTGTCAACAGGAAGTAGCAGGTCAACAGGAAGCAGCAGGTCAACAGGAAGTGGCCTGTCAACAGGAAGTAGCAGGTCAACAGGAAGTAGCAGGTCAACAGGAAGTAGCGGGTCAACAGGAAGTAGCGGGTCAACAGGAAGTGGCCTGTCAACAGGAAGCAGCAGGTCAACTGGAAGCAGCAGGTCAACAGGAAGCGACAGGTCAACAGGAAGCAGCAGGTGAACAGGAAGCAGCAGGTCAACGGGAAGTAGCGGGTCAACAGGAAGTAGCAGGTCAACAGGAAGCAGCAGGTCAACAGGAAGTGGCCTGTCAACAGGAAGTAGCGGGTCAACAGGAAGTAGCGGGTCAACAGGAAGTAGCAAGTCAACAGGAAGCAGCAGGTCAACAGGAAGTAGCAGGTCAACAGGAAGTAGCAGGTCAACAGGAAGTAGCGGGTCAACAAGAAGTAGCGGGTCAACAGGAAGCGCCAGGTCAACAGGAAGGAGCAGGTAAACAGGAAGCACCAGGTAAACAGGAAACGCCAGGTAAATAGGAAGCAGCAGGTCAACAGGAAGCACCAGGTAAACAGGAAACGCAGGTCTTCCTGTTTACCTGGAAGACTTGCTGCTTCCAGCTGCAACAGGAAGTAGCGGGTCAACAGGAAGCAGCAGGTCAACAGGAAGTAGCGGGTCAACAGGAAGCAGCAGGTCTTCCTGTTTACCTGGAAGACTTGCTGCTTCCAGCTGCAACAGGAAGTAGCGGGTCAACAGGAAGCAGCAGGTCAACAGGAAGTAGCGGGTCAACAGGAAGTAGCAGGTCAACAGGAAGTAGCGGGTCAACAAGAAGTAGCGGGTCAACAGGAAGTGGCCTGTCAACAGGAAGTAGCAGGTCAACAGGAAGTAGCGGGTCAACAGGAAGTGGCCTGTCAACAGGAAGTAGCAGGTCAACAGGAAGTAGCGGGTCAACAGGAAGTGGCCTGTCAACAGGAAGCGACAGGTCAACAGGAAGCAGCAGGTCAACAGGAAGTGGCCTGTCAACAGGAAGCAGCAGGTCAACAGGAAGTAGCGGGTCAACAGGAAGTAGCGGGTCAACAGGAAGTGGCCTGTCAACAGGAAGTAGCGGGTCAACAGGAAGTGGCCTGTCAACAGGAAGTAGCGGGTCAACAGGAAGTGGCCTGTCAACAGGAAGTAGTGGGTCAACAGGAAGTGGCCTGTCAACAGGAAGCAGAGCTCCTACTAAACCTCTTCATCACCTTTACCTGCCGCTGAATTTGCTCCTCATGGCTGAAAGTTTGACTCTCTTTTTGTTGATGCTGACGGACTCGGTCAATCCGTCCACCGAGTCGTAGTCTGCAGAGACGTCGGCTTCACCGACCGCTCCGTGTCCTCCGTCCACCTTGCCGCTGCCGCTGGTCTCCACCCACGTCTTGAAGTCCTCCACCAGGACCTCCTCCTCTAACTCTGTCAGGAGGCAGAGAGTCTCTACGTCACGCGACTCTGCGGCTGCTGAGCTTCAGGTGACTCACCTGGGGAGAAGTCCTCGTCCCCCAGCAGCTCCGGCAGCGTGACGTTCATGGCCTTGTATGTGGGGAACTGGAAGATGGCTGCCCTCCTGACCCGAACCAGAGTCAGAACCTCCATCTTTCTGTTCAGGTTGCAGTTGGAGATCAGATCGTCCTGAGCGCCGGTGTTCCTCACCAGAGCCTTGGTTTCAACCGCAAACATCGTCTGGGGAGACAGAACGTCCACAGGGACATCAACGTCCACAGGGACATCAACGTCCACAGGGACATCAACGTCCACAGGGACATCAACGTCCACTGGAAGGTCAGCGTCCAAAGGGACAGAACGACCACAGAGACTGAACGACCACAGGGACATCAACATCCACAGAGACAGAACATCCACAGAGACTGAACGTCCACAGGGACAGAACGACCACAGAGACAGAACATCCACAGAGACAGAACATCCACAGAGACAGAACGTCCACAAGGACAGAACGACCACAGAGACAGAACATCCACAGAGACAGAACGTCCACAGGGACACCAACATCCACAGAGACAGAACATCCACAGAGACAGAACGTCCACAGAGACAGAACATCCACAGAGACAGAACATCCACAGAGACAGAACATCCACAGAGACAGAACATCCACAGAGACAGAACGTCCACAAGGACAGAACGACCACAGAGACAGAACATCCACAGAGACAGAACATCCACAGAGACAGAACGTCCACAGGGACACCAACATCCACAGAGACAGAACATCCACAGAGACAGAACATCCACAGGGACATCAACATCCACAGAGACAGAACATCCACAGAGACAGAACGTCCACAGAGACAGAACATCCACAGAGACAGAACATCCACAGGGACATCAACATCCACAGAGACAGAACGTCCACAGGGACACCAACATCCACAGAGACAGAACGTCCACAGAGACAGAACGTCCACAAGGACAGAACGACCACAGAGACAGAACATCCACAGAGACAGAACATCCACAGAGACAGAACATCCACAGAGACAGAACATCCACAGAGACAGAACATCCACAGAGACAGAACGTCCACAGAGACAGAACATCCACAGAGACAGAACATCCACAGAGACAGAACATCCACAGAGACAGAACGTCCACAGAGACAGAACATCCACAGAGACAGAACATCCACAGGGACACCAACATCCACAGAGACAGAACGTCCACAGGGACACATCAACGCAGCGCTCTGTCCTCCCACTGGAGCTCAGGGTTCTATCAGGACCCAGACCAGTTAGAGCTGTGCTGGTTCCCAGTCCGTTACTGGGACCATGAACCGGGTCTGAGTCTCTGAGTTTAACGGTAATCTGAGCTGGATTATCATCAGAGATTATAGGTTATAATCTCCCTGGAGGTTTCATTTTGATATTCGTCTCTATGAGATGATGATGTCATTCTGAACGCCTGAGACTCCAGAGGCCTCCATCCTCATCATCATCATCATCACCATCATCATCATCATCACCATCATCATCATCATCATCATCATCATCACCATCATCACCATCATCATCACCATCATCATCATCATCATCATCACCATCACCACCACCATCATCATCATCATCATCGTCATCATCATCATCATCATCATCACCATCATCATCATCATCAGCTCCTCCTGAACAGGACCAACTGCTGGCTCATTCTGGATCCTCCGTCTCCGTAGCAACCGATCAAACTGGTCTTCCCTTCAGAAGTTCACAAACTGCCCAGAAAACATTTCAGAATAAAAGCTGCTGCAGTTCCTCCAGGAACACTGTCCATGTTTCCCTGTCGTCATGAAGCGTCTGCAGCTTCTCTGGACTGGAAGCAGGACTGGAGCTTCGGACCAGTTGGAGCAGATATGAAATTCTAGAAGCTCCATTAGACGCGTCTAACCGGGTCTAACCGGGTCTCACCTGAAGGAAAACACTTCAGCCTGACCTGAGAGGAAGACGTGCTGCTCAAGTTGGGACCTGCTGCTTCTCTGCTGCTTCAGCTGGGAGGGTCTTTATACTGCGGACCAGAGGCGGGTCCAGATCTCTGTGATGCTGATGAACGTCCAGGCGTGTTGCTCCTTAAGCTCCGCCTCTTCCTCATCGTGTTTCTCTGCTTTGTGCTGCAGCTGCTGATCTGACATGTTTGGACAGAACCAGCGTCTCCATGTCCTCATTCCTGTCTCAGCTGCAGGACGCCGCCGGCTAACCAGAACTTCCCAGGTCCAGTCCTCCAGAACCAGTCCTCCGTCCTGCTCTGCGTGTTGGATGAGCCTGGAACCAGAACAGCATGACCTCGTCTGCAGCCATCAAGAACAGCAGGCTGTTACTCACCCAGAGATTCAGAAGGGAAACATGGAGGACAGGAACTGCATGTTGGGCCAAGAACCGATCAGAACCATCCAGAACCTGGTCCTGTTCAGCAGCAAGTCGTAGCACCATCAGTGACATCATCAGTGACATCATCAGGATCATCGTTACATTTGATATATTGATCAACGTTTCATTGATTATTGGTCCTGAAGCAGCGCTAACCAGTTAGCCTCAAAGCAGCTCAGGGTTTCAGATGATTCTCAGTTTTCTGGAAGTTTGTTCCAGATCTGTGGAGCATAGAAGCTGACTGCTTCCATGTCAGGTTCTGGAACCAGAACCAGAACCTGAGCGCTGATCCAGCAGCGGCTCTTTGACCCGGTCAGCAGCATTCTCACTCTGCTCTCTGATTGGCTCCTGCTGGACTCCGGCTTCACTTCCTGTCTCTGTCCGTTCACTTCCTGTCAGTTCACCATCAAGAGACAAAAACTGACAGAGCTTCATCATCATCTTCATCATCAATCAATGAACCCAAACCTGGTTCATCACCATGGCAACCAAACAACAACACACTCCAGCTTCCTCTGCTGGTTTCACTGCCTGACCTGAATACGATTCATCGGTAAGACCAGAACCTGGTCCCGGTCTGGGCCCGGCCCGGTCTGGTACCGATCTGGTACCGATCTGGGCCCACACCGGGCCCGGTCCCGGTCCAGTCCCGGTCTGGGCCCACACCGGGCCCGGTCCCGGTCTGGTCCCGGTCCAGTCCCGGTCTGGGCCCACACCGGGCCCGGTGAGGAATGTTCCTGGAGGTTCTGCTTCATAACATCTGCAGGTTTCAACAGATTCTTGTTACATAACCAGGAAGCTTCAGGCGTTTAGACAGTTTCATAAGAGCAGCAAGTCTGGACCGAACCGGAGCAGAACCTGAACAGAACCGGAGCAGAACCTGAACAGAACCTGAACAGAACCTGAGCAGAACCTGAACAGAACCTGAGCAGAACCCGGACTGAACCTGAACAGAACCTGAACAGAACCTGAGCAGAACTTGAGCAGAACCTGGACTGAACCTGAGCAGAACCTGAACAGAACTTGAACAGAACCTGATCATCTCTGTGAATCAACGATTCGCTCCAGGAACCTGAAAAGCCTCCAGGACGTTCAGGAGGTTCTGACCCAAACGGGTCCAGCTGGGTTTCGGGTCATGAATCAGGTGATGTTGATGTCTAATAAAACTAAAACTCACCAAACGTCTCAGCATCGATTCACGTTCATCTGTTTTTACTAAACTGTTTAATAAGTAATTTATTGATTTATTGATCAGAATCTGACTCAGCGGAGCCAGAAATCCTCCTCAGTATTTAAATTAAATACAATCTTAATGATATTAGTGATTAGGTCCATTCAGCAAGTACTTTTACTTTTAATACTTAAGTATTTTTAAAAGCCAGGACTTCTGTACATTGTTTGAGTACTTTCTCCACCTTATGCTGATTCTTTTGCTTGTTTTTAGACTTTATGTACTGAGAATCATGTTGAACAGGATATTATGACTCGTGTCTCAGAAAATTGCTTCGTAAGTCAAACTTAACATCTCGGTTTCTGACAACAGCTTCTTATTATCGTGACCTTTACCTGCTCAGACACCAGGTGTGTCCAAACCGACGGTCCAGTCCGTTTGTGACCTTTCTTAAAACAATTCAGGTGATTTATTTAACACTAATTTACAACAGGTAATCTCGAGACAATTTACAAAAAAGTCATTTCCATTGTACTTAACAGTGCAGCAATTTAAATGTATTCATCACCATGGTAACCAAACAACAACACACTCCAGCTTCCTCTGCTGGTTTCACTGCCTGACCTGAATGCGATTCATCAGAACCCGGTCCGGTCCCGGTCTGGTCCCGGTCTGGTACCGGTCTGGTACCGGTCCAGTCCTGGTCTGGGCCCAGTCTGGTACCGGCACGGTCCCGGCCCGGTCCCGGTCTGGGCCCACACCAGGCCCGGTCCCGGTCTGGTCCCGGTCTGGGCCCACACCGGGCCCAGGTTCTGGTCTGGTCCCGGTCTGGGCCCACACCGGGCCCGGTGAGGAATGTTCCTGGAGGTTCTGCTTCATAACATCTGCAGGTTTCAACAGATTCTTGTTACATAACCAGGAAGCTTCAGGCGTTTAGACAGTTTCATAAGAGCAGCAAGTCTGGACCGAACCGGAGCAGAACCTGAGCAGAACCTGAACAGAACCTGAACAGAACCTGAACAAAACCTGAACAGAACCTGAACAGAACCTGAACAGAACATGAACAGAACATGTTGGTCCCTGTGGAACCAACATGAACATTTGCTGCCTTCTTTTTTTTGTTGTTTCTTTATTACTGGACACCACTGGAGTTCCATAAAGTCTCGTAGTAAAAGTCGCATTAAGACACAATCAGAACCAATCAGAACCAATCAGAGCCCCTCGTGCTGAACCGATCCTCAACACAACCATCCTCCAACTTTTGTTTAACATGTCAGAGTTTTAACAAGAAAGAAAAACACAGAGTGCCATTTTATCTTTAGGTTTCATGTCAGTGATTCTTGAGAATAGGGACAAAATGGGTTTTAATTTTCCCTTTTTTTCATTTCTCAACCTTAAGTATGCAAAAATGACAAATGATGTTTTGGAAATGTAAAGATGCTAAGCTACAGGCTCCCAGTTGCAACATTAAAAAAAATAAATTACATTTTTAATGGACCTGACCTAGAACGTTGTCATCACCATCTGACAAAAATAAATATAAAATAATTTTTAATGACCCTATTAGTGATATTTTACTCATTTTACTGACAAATGCTTCTCAAAAAACAAAATAAATATTATTTAAAACAAAAAAACAACAAAAAGTACGTCTGTCGGAGTTGACACAGAACTGAAGGTGACAAACTAGTGAATAAAATGAAAAACTTGGAACATGTGAAGTAATGCAATTTATGTAAAATACATTAAAATTAATTAATTGCACATTTAAGTGAGATTTGACAACAATTTCACTGAAAGAGTCACAGAAACTCTGATGGAGTTGACGAAATGCCAAACTATCTCAATTTATATAATCTTATTCTGAAGGACCATGAAATCTTTACATTTTACCAAAATTAAGCTTTTATTTCACAAAATTTCATTAAAGTTTTGTAAATTGTCAGTTATGGTGTTGACACATCATGGTTGTGACAAAAAACTTGGGAATAAAAAGTAGAAAAAAACTAAAGAATAGTATAAGCTAACCGGAGCTAACTAGCCCTCCTAGCAAAGGAAGAAACAGGAAGTGGTCATGGGGTCCTCAGAAGTTCTGCTGCCCCCAATAATGCCTGATTTTTTTTTACATTCTTTTCATTTCTGACGGTGTCGACAAAAACTAGGGACAAATTTCAATGGAGTTGGAAAATATATAAAAATGATTTTTAATTCAATTTATTAATACGTTTATAATTATTTATATGATTACTTATACTTAATTGTCATAATATATAATTATAGTATTTCTTTAATTGTTTTAAACTATTATAATGTATTGAGTTTTGCTCCTGGACGAAGGGTTTTTACAGGCACCATCCACCGACTGTAATGTTTAAAATTAAAAGGAAAATATTCCGCAAATACCAGGAAAATATACATAAATAATATCACACTGAACACAAATCCTAATCAATAATCTCTACTGGATCTGCTCCTTTCTTCTTCTTCTGCAGCCCCTGAATTAACAGGAACAACTGATGTTTGTTCGTTCTGTAAGAAAAAAACAACAAAGTTTTGCTTCTTTTACATTGCTGATTTTAGAGCACACACATGATACAGAACTTAATAAATTAAAATGAAAGTTGTTCATTTACATTATATTCATTTAGCCACAAAAGGAAAGTTATTAGTTATATTCTATAATTCAGAGGGGAAAAGTTTTAGACATTTTAATGAGATGCAAATGTTTTCAAAGTTTTGACAAACCTTAACGTCTCTTCGTCTCCTGGAGTCGTTTCAGTGAAGTTAGCTACTAATCTGCTGTGATGTCATGAGCTGGAAAAAGAAATCAAAGATAAGACTTACAAAATAGTTTCATAATTTTGGTTATGGTTGTAGAATTTAAACTGAGGTAACACTGAACAATACATTGTTGGGTGAATAGTGTGAAAAAGAGGAGATATTAAAGAGATTCTAACATAAATGGCTGCAAATGCATCCGTTGCTGAAAATGAATCAAACTCATGTAACACAGTGTAATGATTCTCTGAAACACTTTGAGTCGCCGAGCTTGATGCTTTTCAAACCCTTGTTGTTTGGTCAGTTTGATTTCAGAAGAGCCGATGACATTTTTTATTACAGAAACATAAAATGTGATCATCTTTAAGACGACTAGAACGAGACTCACTGATGGCGATGAGTTCAGCCAAAAGTAAAACATTCAGGATTCCCAAAGCCACACAGAGGCAAAAACCTGAACAAAATGTAATTAAATACATACTAGTGTAACAAGGCGGCCGTTTTGCGGTTGGATTTTACGATGATGAAGATTTCAGGAGGCAGAGTCAGATAGAAACAGCAGTGGGTTTATTCTCCTCACAGCATCAAGACACAGACAATAATTATTCTCTCCACAGGTGAAAACTGAAGGCTTAAATAGTCTGAGCTGTGTTGGACTCAACCACTTCCACTTCACAGTGGGATCTCCCTTAACAAATCTCCACCTATTTAAATAAAATACACTTTAATAAATATAAACATTTAAATTTACTTTTTATAAATATTTCATATTTTATCCTACACCAAATGAAACACCACAAAAACCCATAAACGATCATCTCCCCACACCTTTCAATGGCCTCTCCCAGAACCTATAAATGGTGTCTGGACCCCCGGGGTAGTATTTGCCCAAACACCCTGGAGAGGACACAGAAAAGACAGGTGAGTCACTCAATATCAGCACTCCACACTTTACAGATTCTGCACACACATTTGTTCAGTTTTACCCACCAGTAGCTCATTGCTCTGAGTAACAATTATCCTCCCTCCACAGGCAACCAGCTCACTTTCCAATGAGGAGCAGCTGTGCAGAGCCCAGAACAAAAGGCTACATGCTAATTACTAAAAATACTCAATAAATACCATTAAAACTTCTCGTGTACAAATTGTTATTTATGTGCAAATCTCTGCTTAAAGTGCAGTGCTAAATAAAGGGCTTGTTAATAAAGTGCAAAAAGTGCATTTAAAGTGCTATACAGCAATTTAAGTAAAAGTAGACCCAGCAATGAAGCTCTCTTCATTACAACTAGATTTATCTTTAACTTTATTCTTACCTGTGTGATCAGATGCAGTTTGTCCAACAGGCTCCATGTTGACGTAAATTTCCTCCATCGGTTCAGACTCTGTGCTGCTTTAAACACTGACTATAAAATCCACTGCAGTCGTGGAACTAAGTGAAAAACTGGGAAAGAGGTGAGACGTCATAAAAAGTAACGTATTTTAGAGATAACAGTCAAAGAAATTCATGAGTGCTGTTTCACTATTATTTTCTTAAATATCGTACACAACATAAGATTCTAGAAGGTTTCAATAGTTTCATAAGTTCATATTTGCTGATTTGGTTCTGTATCAATGAATATTAATTTCTCCTTTTTCTTTGTTTTCCTTCAGCTCAGTTAATCCTACTCATAATAAACACATTACACTTTTCTGTCGGTGAAGAAGAATTGACTTTTACATTCAAGCACAGCTTTGCCGTCTACTGCATGGTATCAAAAATTATAATAGTTTTAAATCACTGATATAAGGATGAAAAATATCTGATATAAGGATGTTGTGATGTTCCTGCTCCTGGTGTCCAGACATGGTTCCTGAAGGGTAATAAATTGTTGGAGCAGATGACTGGTTCTCTCCTTGGTCATAAGGACCCAACAGTTTTTCAGGTCTCATTTTGTCCTGATAACTAGTCATAACCCAGTAAATACAACTATCAACTATTTTATTTCTAAATCCTCGTTTAACCCTATTCCTTGTTTTCTCACTATCTCACTCCAGTATCAGAAACACTGACATTAAGGAACCACAATCCCTGAATTGCATTACTACCAAACTTCTATAACCGCTGGATTGAATAATTATGAAATTGTACGTATTTATTCATAATTTAAAGATATATACTTGTAGGGCTGCCATCTAGTAAAAAGCTGGATGAGCTGCTACTAGTGTCTAAAACTCAGTCACCTTCTCATCTTCTGAGGGAGATCAACAGTTTGACAAACAGTTTGCTTTGTGAAGCATCGCCTCACTGGGAGGGAACTGAAAGGCCAACATGCCAATCAGGTGCAAGTTGGGCGGTTAAAGTAAGAGAAACCAGATGCTGCATTCATAGCATGAAGACCAGCAAGCAAAGCTTTCACAGAATGAATTCTGTAGAATATCAGAGTACAGGAGATACAGGATAGAAGATTTGACTGAATCAAGACATTGTCCAGAAGTTCAGACTGGGAAGCTAACTGGAACATTGCTAGCCAAGTATGTGGAGCAGGAAAATAGGTTGTAGTTACTTAAATTTATGCAAACCAGTTGCCTCAAAAGATTCAATTACTGCAACATGTAAAAGACAAGTGTAGTTACATTGTGTGATTTTGGCAAATATTCTTAAACTCATCCAAAATATTATTCAATGCAAATTTTATTTTACTTTCTGCTTAGAGCAGCAGCAGAAATGTATTTACTACATAGATTAAAGATACATGTTGTTGACAAAGTTGTTCTGTTCAAAACCTCAGTTTGCTTGAGTAGAAATGGAGTAATGTCTGTGTATGTTAAAATGTTAAACATTTACCATCAAAAATCCTCACTACTATCAAATAATTCACTTTTTATTTTATTCTATTTGTTGCAGACTCAACTTAAATAGATTAACTTGTAAAGCATCTTTTTTTCTTTTTTAAATCCAAATGTTTCTGCCACTTATTTAAGATGAGAACAAACAACAAGTTGATGAGAATTAAGTGAAGTTCACTTGAACTCTTTAATTAAACAGAATGTTTTATTTTACAGTGAAGAAGGCCGGGATCAACCTTTAGCAGACGGCTGGAGGCATCTGACCCGCTTCAAACTCAGTACCTGTTTGCTCTACGGCAACAATTTGGTAAGATTAAATTTAGTCGGCTAAAGAAAGTCAGACGGTTCATTACGAGTGAAATCCATTGAGGTTGTCAAGTTTCTTGTTTGTTCAGATGTTGCTAGTCATTTCCATGGTATTATTACTAATTAACAGTTGATTCTTTTGTGTCTAATTGCAATCTAATCATTCAGTTCACAATTGAAGTTTTATTATCAGGATTCTGTGAATTAAATATTTTCATCGTATATTTCAATCATACAGCCTAAAAAGGATACATTACCTTTCAGAGAAATATAACTCTGATTATTTTGAGTATCATGTTATTTTACTTATTCTGACTGATATGATCTTCCTGAACGCAAACTGATGCTTCACATTGATCATTTATAAGATGATCAATTACAAGAAGGGTAAAGTGTACCAATGGCAAACTTTGTCAATGTTATTATAAATTAGTCCAGGTGGGTACTTGAGAAAAAAACACAAATTCACTGATTGAATTGTTGGCTGATAGCTAAAATATATTTGAGTTTGTGCAACAAACATTGAAAGAAAAGAAAAAACTATCCTGTTCACATTACACTAAACTGGATTAAACCTGTCCACATTACACTAAACTGGATTAAACCTGTTCACATTACACTAAACTGGATTAAACCTGTTCACATTACACTAAACTGGATTAAACCTGTTCACATTACACTAAACTGGATTAAACCTGTCCACATTACACTAAACTGGATTAAACCTGTCCACATTACACTAAACTGGATTAAACCTGTTCACATTACACTAAACTGGATTAAACCTGTCCACATTACACTAAACTGGATTAAACCTGTTCACATTACACTAAACTGGATTAAACCTGTTCACATTACACTAAACTGGATTAAACCTGTTCACATTACACTAAACTGGATTAAACCTGTCCACATTACACTAAACTGGATTAAACCTGTCCACATTACACTAAACTGGATTAAACCTGTTCACATTACACTAAACTGGATTAAACCTGTCCACATTACACTAAACTGGATTAAACCTGTTCACATTACACTAAACTGGATTAAACCTGTTCACATTACACTAAACTGGATTAAACCTGTTCACATTACACTAAACTGGATTAAACCTGTTCACATTACACTAAACTGGATTAAACCTGTTCACATTACACTAAACTGGATTAAACCTGTTCACATTACACTAAACTGGATTAAACCTGTTCACATTACACTAAACTGGATTAAACCTGTTCACATTACACTAAACTGGATTAAACCTGTTCACATTACACTAAACTGGATTAAACCTGTTCACCACCTGCTGCTGAATGGAGGAAAAACTGAAACATGACAACATGATGGAGCGTCTGATTGAACAACTAGACATGAAAAAAGATAATTAAATATGTAGTTTGAAAATAAATATTGAATTTGAAAATCAAATGTTATTTTGGAGAATAAATTTGTAGTTTTCCAAATAAATATTTACTTAGACGTCAGATAAGTGTTTTTAAAGTTATTTAAATAGTTTAGATGTATTTTGACATGTTTTCTGTGATATGCTAAATAACCTAAAATATTGCTACATATTTTACAGTCATCACTTCATTGATGATCAAAAGTCAGTACATCCTGTTGAGAATAAATAATTCTGTGTTTTCCTTCTGTCTCTTTTAATAATTGCAAAGCTAAAGGAAATGACATGTTAGGAAACACCCTCAAAGTTAAGGTTAAAGGTTAAAGGTCCTGACACAGTAAGGAGTAGATTAGATAGAGGCTAACAAATAGGATTTAAAACTTTTTGGTGCCATGAAGGTAGCATGAGAAATGGACCAGCTGTATTTTGGTATTAATAAATGGAATTTATGATTTAAACTCACTGACTTTTCTTTAACCTCATACATCACAAAATTAGCATGGAGAACAGATAATTCTCCAAAATCCTCATTTCCATCAGAACTTCTCTCTTTCCTCGTGAAGATTTTATCAACCTGCCTCTGATTTCACTGCAGACCTTCTACTTCCTGGTTCTGCTGCTCTGAAAGAAGAAACTACTAACCACATGAGCTTCCGTTACATTTACTTTCAGTTTGAATTACACTGTTAAGATGCGGCTCTGATCAGGTTGTTGGATCTTTATTTGCTGTTCAGATGTTATTCTTCAACTCTTTGGATTGTGGATCATTTGAACAAATTGTAAGTTTGATTTATTTACTGAACTTTGTCTTCAGGAACTTTCCTGTTTCTTTCTGCTCTCTAAAGTTTGGAGAAAAGATTCACTGTTTATTTCAGCTCAAAGTTTCATCTCTCTGCTGTTTGAAAGTCAGTATTATATTACTGATGAACTGGAATCAAACAACGTGATAAAATGACGATGTTTCTATGATTTCTTCTCTGAAAAATCTGCTTCCTGTTTTTATTTCCTGTGTTCAAACTCTGGTCTCCACCATCAAGGTCAGAAGAAACAATAACTTGTTGCTTCCTTTCAAAGTAAAATATCTATATAATCGTTGATGCAGAATATAATCCAATAACTGCAAATGATTAATTATTTGTTAATCATTTGCAGTGATTAATAATGAACTGAAATCCTTCCTGTTGTTCAGGTTGAACCAGTGAATGTAAATGTTGCTCCATGTCTCCATCTAGTGGACGGATAGTAGAAGTGCAGGTTGAACCAGTGAATGTAAATGTTGCTCCATGTCTCCATCTAGTGGACGGATAGTAGAAGTGCAGGTTGAACCAGTGAATGTAAATGTTGCTCCATGTCTCCATCTAGTGGACTGATAGTAGAAGTGCAGCAGCTGATGGCAGCTTCCTCTGCCTCTCTGCTGTCTGACTGCATTCACCTGACACTGATATGAAGCAGAGAAGAAGAGCCAATCAGAGGAGGAGCAGCTGATCTTTTTCCAGCTCTAATGATGTAAAGGATGATCAGAGTTGATGTGCAGATGAATGATGTGTGTTTCCTCTGCAGGTGAAGCTAGAAAGTGTGTGTGAGCTGATGTGAATTCAGCAGCATGGATCAGTGTGAGGACAGAGAGGAGGGAGTCCCTCCCTCTAAAACCACTCTGTGTGGGGAAGATGAGAGCCAGAGCAAAGGTCAGAGGTGAGGTCACCATCTCTAACTGTCCACAGCCCTTTTCACACAGCGTTCACTATATCAGGCCCAAACAGACGTGGTGATGAAGCTGCTGCTGCTCCTCTTTGCTGCTTCATCCAGACTGAACAGATTCAGTTTTAATCATCATGTTTCTGTCAGGATCCGAAAGAGACGCAAACCAGAACCAGAACCCAGCTGTGTGTCCTTTAAGAGCGACAGGTCAAAGAGTCCTCTCATTTTCTTTAAATCTCCTGGATCTCCACCATCAAAGAGGTGAGCTGTTTCTAACTGCTGTAACTGATCTGTTCATATCAAATCAAATATTGTTTCTATAGCACATTTCAATATCAAGGCATTTCAAAGTTATTTACATCATAACAAACAAAAACACAGAGTCATGCAACATAGAATCAACAATCAAAACATCACATTAAATCAAGTGTCATCATTAAATTAGTAACTGATTACGTTCCATAAGAAACTCTAACCAGGTGAGTTTTAAGTCGAGGTTTAAGGGAGCCCAGTGTTTCAGCTGTTTTACAGTTTTCTGGAAGTTTGTTCCAGATTTGTGGTGCATAGAAGCTGAATGCTGCTTCTCCTCGTTTGAACTTGAGGGGTCTAGATGGTTGGTACAACAGCAGCAGGGGCCTCATGCAGAAAAGACTGCACAGTTTTCAAACTAAAACTTGAGTACAGAAAAATTTAGAAACGTGCGGCGCACAAAAAAAATCAGATGCAGAAAGCCGCACGTGGCGGCACACCTGTCCTTTATAAATCCTAATTTGCGGGAAATAGAGCAGCTGCTGGTCCACCTGTCGCTACCCATAAATACATCTTAATGTAAATTAGTATAAATACCCGGAAGTCTGCCACGATGTGAAGCAGTAACCATGGCAACGTCCTTGTTTGAAGCAGTGTAAGTATTTATAATAATAATAATTATATATTTTATTTAAAAGGTGCTTTGAGGGGGTGTGCTGTGGTGGCTCAGGGGTTAAGCACAACCCACATATGGAGGCCTCAGTCCTCGACGCGGCTGTCGCAGATTCGATTCCCGGCCTGGTGACCCCTCCCCCATAACCCCCCCTCGTTATCCACCTTCCTGTCAACTATGAATCATGTGTATAAGTTGTATCAAATAAAGGCCACTAGAACCAATAAAACCTTTAAAAATAGGTGATTTGAGGGCACATAATGTCACCTCACAAGAATAAAAATACGTTTTAAAGAAGAAAAAGAATCCAAATTAAAAATATAAAAAATAAAGAGCAAATGCCTGTCTGAACAGCAAAGCGTTCAGCCGGGATTTAAAGACAGAGTCAGAGGGTCCATCGAGTGGCAATGTGGACTTTTATTCTAAATAGTAGAATCATGTGAAAAAGTTGTAAATTTACAGAATAAAGATGCTTTATGTCCATAAGGCGCATTCACAAAGCAGGCGGCTCGACTGAAGGATGGCTGCAGCTGGACCAGTACCAGTACCGCACAGCTCCTTCTTTAGGTTTTGCTCAGAGATCCAGGATGATCGGATTGATAAGAGATCATATTGATCTGCTGGGAAATGTTGATAATGGTTTATTAGTGTTTAGATTAATCCAGACTCCCTCTGAATCCTTCCATTGATGATGTTCTCCATCAGAGCCAAAGGCTTCTCAGGTAGTGACTCACCTTGATGCAGCTACTGATATACGTGTGATTGCAGACACACCTTGATCACCTTAAAAATAATCAAACCTGTTGATTATTTTTAATCAGCAGGTTTGAGTTAATCTGCTGATCCAACCCCGTTTTCTTCTTTTAGTGGGAATAAAATTACCCCATAGATGCATTTCATGCGCTTCGGCTCACAGACCAATGAGTTACATCTTTTTGAGACAAAAACAGAGGAAAACTACTATTTACATACTAGAGAGGTTTTCACATACTTTTATTTTTATTTTCTTTATTTTGTTTTGTTTTATTTTATTTATATTGTGTGCGTGTTAGCTTATTGTCTGAAGATAAATGTGATTCAGTTTAATCGTTTAAACAATAAAATATTCAAATCATGAAAAACATCAGTTTCATGATTCTTGGTCTAATAACTGAATGTAGTCAGATTTCAGTGTATTTAGGTAAATTTTGACACTTTGTGGTTTGATATTGTCCACAGAAACAGTTTCTGTGGCTGCTGCACATTTTTACGCCAGCCAAAAAGTGTGTGTATATTTATGCAAACCTTGACGCAAAGTTAATTTTTATACATGCCGACTTGTGTGTAAGATATGGAACTGCACATTTTTTGTGCACACTGCATGAGGCCCCAGGTGACATCGTAATATAGAGCTGTGTATCATCTGCATAGTTATGGTAGCTGATCTTATTTCCTGTTATAACCTGAGACAGTGGGAGCATATAGATGTTGAATAAAGAGATCCTAGGATCATGTGGATCTGGTTGAGCTTCAGTGTCTCTAACTGACCATCTGGTTCTGAATGAAGCTCCATCAGATCCTCCTTGGATGGTCAGAGTGGAAGCGACTCCTGGTTCTTCTCCATGTCAGAGATCAACACTAACATCACCAAACTTCTCTCAGTCATTTAAACCAACATGTTTGTCTCAGAATCAGATGTTTCTGCTCTTTAAACAAGGCTGGAATTTATTCAGGAGGATCAATGATCAGGAACATGTTGGAGGGTTGGACCGGTTCTGATGGGAATCATTTATTTAATTTTTATTTTTCCTTTATTCAACCAGGTGAACCCCGTTGAGATATAGATCTCATTTTCAAGAGGGACCTGGGCAGAAGTCTGCAACACACAGCAACGTGGTTACAGAAAAAAACTAACTAATACATATGCACAAATGTAAAACGGTAGAAAACAATTTAAAACAGTGACACTGTTCAGTAACATCTAGTTGTCTATTTTTAAGAATCACTTGAAATAAGTCCAGAGAAACCAGTTCTGACATCTTGAGTTCAGACTGGAGCTGATTCCAGGCTGTAGGAGCATCACACTGAAAGCTTTCTTGTAGAATATCAATTAAAAATGTGATTTACTGAGTCAAATGTCTTTGATAAATCAATAAACAGAGCAACACAATGTTTTTTGTTATCAAGAGCCTGAATAAGATCATTAATAACATTTAAAGTGGCAGTAACAGTACTGTTTTTTTTCCGTAACTTCACCACTTTTAATTTCCCCTATTTGTACAGCTGAGGTTCTCAGAGAATTGAAAAACATAGACATCAAAAAATCGACAGGGCCAGATAAATTTGGCATTTTTAATGGACTTTTACTGCAACTTTTAGAGCAACCTTGCATTAAAAGTGTCATTATTTACCGAATGACACTTCATGACAACTGTCATAAACATTCATAAAGACTTAATGGTCATGATAGATGTCATGTTTATGGCAGTGTCATGTCTTCTGCACACCCTTTCAAATAAAGTGTTACCTCTAAGTCTAATCTAATAAATTCCCTAGTGTCTGGAAATCAGCATTTGTTTTGCCTCAAGAGTGGAGAATCATCACAGCTAAACAATTACAGACCATTTTCTAAACTATGTATTACAGCAAAAAAGTTTCAAAGATTAGTTTCAGATCAGATGAAGATTTTTTTTAGATTCAAATTGTGTTTTACAAAATGTACAGTCAGGTTTTAACAATCATTATTCAGAAACTGATCATCAGTATTTACATTTGGGCCGAATGAATTTAAATAATAAATTAAAGAGCCTACAGAAATAAAATGCTTGTTAAAATAATTTTAAACTGCTAATTTATCAGACACCATTTTACTTTTATTCTAAACAAAATCTGGAAAGTCAGTCAGTGGCGCCTGGTCAGCAGCTGATTTCACTGTTTTCCTAAATTTCTTTGGATCATTTACATTTTTTGGCATCTCGGCAAGGAAATAGTCTGACTTTGCTTTCCTAATTGATAAGGTACATTTATTCTACAATTTCCTGAAACAGAGCCAGCTCTCATCAGTTTTGTTTTTTTCTTGCCCAAGTTGCATCTCTTTGTTTTAAGCAAAGCCCCAATAGCTGAGGAAAACCATGGATTATTTCATCCCTTTATCCTAATTTTACATACAGTAGCATGTTTATTTATTAGTCTTAAAAACTCTTCATGGAAATACTTCCAGGCAAGGTCAATGTCATCAAAAAAGAGACCCTATTCCAGTTAAAATGTAACAAGTCATGATCAAAAGCATTTAGGTGTTTTTTGAATCATTTAGGTGTTTTAAATCTCTTTTGGTCAGGATATGTGGCTTCAGTTTTGGTAACTTGAAATTTCTAACTGTATACAGCACAATGTCACTAAGGTCGTTTGCAAAAACTCCTATCCCTGTATATTTATGTGGCGCGTGTTATAATTACATCAAGGACTGATGATTTTAGAGGACGATTGTTATTAAGTTGGGTGAGGTAATTCATTAACTGGGTGATATTTAAACAAAATTACAGAGTTTTTAAATTAAGGATGAAACCTAAAACATCTAGTTGATGATCTGTCTGGTTCTGCTGGGTCTCAGCTCTTGATTTTACAATAAGTCAGACCAAAAATCTTTTAAAGCAAAACTCCACAGAAAGTTTTTAATGAGTTTTTTTTATTACCAGGATCCATCAGAGTTTTACACAAGAAGAATCAGAACCCAGCTGTGTGTCCTTTAAAAGCGACAAGTCAATGGATAATTTCATTGACTTTAAATCTGGAGCTCCATCATCAGAGAGGTGAGATGTTTCTATTTGCTCCAACTGTTGAAACTGAACCAGTAAGAACTCAGATGTTCCCAGTTATATTTACAGAGTTTTGATCCATTATCTAAATCAGCTGCTCTGTTCTAATGAAAACACCTTCATATCTTCATCTCTGGGTGATGATGATGATGTTCTGCTGCTTCCTGGCTCCATGTCAGACTAACAGTGGGACACATTTCCACCACCCACTGGGAAATACCTGGTAAACCAGTCTGGTCCACCAGGACTTGGTTCCTGTGTGCTTGGTTGTGAGATCAGTTCAGCAGGAAGGAAAGCTTCATGATGTGGTTGGTGAGATCTGCTGGACCTCAACCAGACTGAGCTGATGTGGACCATCAGAGGTTCTGCTGGTTCTTAGTGGGATCAGCAGGAACATTAAATCTTTACAGCTACTTGGATCATCTGGTTCACTGCTCACATCCAGATATCACTTCATGGACCTTTACCTTCTGATTGTCTCTGTGTGGACAGATAATGTGAGCTCACTGGCTTCCAGGATCTACAAGATCTATTTTTAATCCTCTATAACACATGTGTCAAACTCAAGGCCCGCGGGCCACATGTGGCCCGCCACATCATTTTATGTGGCCCCAACGTTTTGGGGCCACATAAAACCCTAACCCTACTCCCATGATTGACTTAAAATAGGTTTTGAGCATGATTTGACTACAAACTACATCTCCCATAATGCATTCCGATTGTTACCAGCCAACATTGTGGTTTCTCGCCACTAGACAGCAGCAGAGTCACCTCAAGCTGCTTATTAATTTTCCCAGTGAATAAAACTGAGACATCGACAAGCTAACATCAAAAAGCAGGGCCGCGCAGAGAGCACTAAAGGGGCAGGTGCTCAAAAAAAAATGCACATCTAACCGGATTTTAGAACAGAATATTAACAAAGCCACACAGCTTTCGGAGTTTAATAAACAACGATACATTACAAAATTGTGACATATACAATCAAAGCTGAAGCAGAAACGATATGTTTAATGTTTTCCATCATCTGACAAGTAGCAAGTCTGCTCCACATTATTCACCATAAACGTTTTATTTTTAATTCACCAAAAACTGTTCTGTAATCTGAAACTTTCGCTACGTTGAGCTCCACAGTTATCCGCCTTATCTCACTGCACAAGAGGCATTTGTGTCATACGTCACGGGCAAAGGTCAAAGGTAACAAGGTGACTGGCTTATTAATGTTGTACAAAAAAACACAAGAAAAAAACAAATAATTTTAGTACATGTTATGTGTCAGAAGAGGGCTTAGGAAATAATAATACCAAAAAAAGAAATGGACCGAAAGGGCACTTGGGGGCAAGGAGCAAAAGGGGCAGGTGCTTCTTTGTATTGTCTTCATGTGATGCTCTGTTTTCTGCTTTTAATGTGACACTCTTAGTTATTTTATTAGTAAATATTGCTGGATTAATATTTCCTGCCTTCTTGATTGTTCCTGGTTCCTCCACAGAGTGGACCAGCAGAGCTCAGAGGTTCCCAGTGGTCTGTCTGCCCAGCAGCATCAAACACAGCTGGACTCCATATTTATGGTCTGTACATGAACAACAACTACTTTTCCATGGTTCTGTTCACAGTCGTCTCCATGCTGCACTTTGTAGACCAGAGGACTGTCAGTCTGTCCAACATCCATCTGGTGTTTGGCTGCATGATTTCAGTCTGATGTTTCCTTCATCTATTATTCTGTTCCAGCTGCTGGAGGAAAACATTGCCACTTTTGTGAAGAATGAGCTGAAGAAGATCCAGAAGGTTCTGAGTCCAGATTACCCAGAATGCTCAGAGAGTCAGAGAGAGGATGATGAGGTGTTGAGAGGTGATGATGAAGAGCGGAGGAGAAGCAGCAGAGAGGCAGTGATGAAGATCACACTGAACTTCCTGAGGAAGATGAAGCAGGAGGAGCTGGCTGACCGTCTGCAGAAGAGTAAGAGGATTTCTACAAAGATTTAACCTGATGGATAAATATCACATTTACTGATGTCTGAAGAAATGAAAGCACATTTATTTAAATCATTTTCAGAAGGTATTTTTTGTTTCATCTCTGATTTTCCTATTTCTGTTATTTTAGAACATCTTACTGCAGTTTGTCAACATCGTCTTAAATCTGGTCTGAAGAAGAAGTTCCAGTCTGTGTTTGAGGGGATTGCTAAAGCAGGAAGTCCAACCCTTCTGAACCAGATCTACACAGAGCTCTACATCACAGAGGGAGGGACTGGAGAGGTCAATGATGAACATGAGGTCAGACAGATTGAAACAGCATCCAGGAAACCACACAGACCAGAAACAACAATCAGACAAGAAGACATCTTTAATTTCCCATCTGGAAGAGATCAACCAATCAGAACAGTGATAACAAAGGGAGTGGCTGGCATTGGGAAAACAGTCTTAACACAGAAGTTCACTCTGGACTGGGCTGAAGACAAAGCCCACCAGAACATCCACTTCATATTTCCATTCACCTTCAGAGAGCTTAATGTGCTGAGAGAGAAAAAGTTCAGCTTGGTGGAACTTGTTCATCACTTCTTTACTGAAACCAAAGAAATCCGCAGCTTTGAACACTTCCAGGTTCTGTTCATTTTTGACGGCCTGGATGAGAGTAGACTTTCACTGGACTTCCACAACAAGGAGATACTGACTGATGTTACAGAGTCCAACCCAGTGGATGTTCTGCTGACAAACCTCATCAGGGGAAAACTGCTTCCCTCTGCTCTCCTCTGGATAACCACACGACCTGCAGCAGCCAATCAGATCCCTCCTCAGTGTGTTGGCATGGTGACAGAGGTCAGAGGGTTCACTGACCCACAGAAGGAGGAGTACTTCAGGAAGAGATTCAGAGATGAGCAGCAGGCCAGCAGAATCATCTCCCACATAAAGACTTCACGAAGCCTCCATATCATGTGCCACATCCCAGTCTTCTGCTGGATCACTGCTACAGTTCTGGAGGATGTGTTGGAGACCAGAGAGGGAGTAGAGCTGCCCAGAACCCTGACTGAGATGTACATCCACTTCCTGGTGGTTCAGACCAAAGTGAAGAAGGTCAAGTATGATGGAGGAACTGAAACAGATCCACACTGGAGTTCAAAGAGCAAGAAAATGATCAAGTCTCTGGGAAAACTGGCTTTTGATCAGCTACAGAAAGGAAACCTGATCTTCTATGGATCAGACCTGACAGAGTGTGGCATCGATATCAGAGCAGCCTCAGTGTACTCAGGAGTGTTCACACAGATCTTTAGAGAGGAGAGAGGGCTGTACCAGGACAAGGTGTTCTGCTTCGTCCATCTGAGTGTTCAAGAATTTCTGGCTGCTCTTCATGTTCATATGAACTTCATCAACTATGGTATCAACCTGATGGAAGAAACACAAACATCTAAAAATTCTTCATTATTTAAACCTAAACTAAAGTCTCTCCATCAGAGAGCTGTTGACCAGGCCTTACAGAGTCCAAATGGACACCTGGACTTGTTCCTCCGTTTCCTCCTGGGACTTTCACTGCAGACCAATCAGAGACTCCTACAAGGTCTGCTGACACAGACTGAAAGTAGCTCACAGACCAATAAGGAAACAGTTCAGTATATCAAAGAGAAGATCAGTGAGAATGAGTCTGCAGAGAAAAGCATCAATCTGTTCCACTGTCTAAATGAACTGAATGATCGCTCTCTAGTGGAGGAGATCCAACAGTCTCTGAGTTCAGGAAGTCTCTCCACAGATAAACTGTCTCCTGCTCAGTGGTCAGCTCTGGTCTTCATCTTAGTGTCATCAGGAAAAGATCTGGATGTGTTTGACCTGAAGAAATACTCTGCTTCAGAGGAGGTTCTTCTGAGGCTGCTTCCAGTGGTTAAAGCCTCCAACAAAGCTCAGTAAGGATACACATTGTTACTGCAGTTATTTTTGATAGGTAGAAATCTGCTAATTATGAGGTAAATATTCATGTTTCAGTTTATATATTGGTGCTTTGTCTCTTCAAGGTGTCCCACTGAGGGGCATGTGCAGTAAAAAAACAGACTTTCTTTAGCAGCTGAACATAATGTTACATAGTCAAGCAGCAAAACTCCTCCACTTTATGTTAACATTGAAATTGGATTAATATAGTTAATTGTGTAATTTTATAATTCTCTTTCCAACCTCCATGTTACCCATAGTTCTGTCATTTAAGGCTGGAGGCCCAACTATAGAATGAACTAGTTCACAACAAATACAAAGGTTGTGTAAAATAAGATGGTTCCTTCTCTGTCCAATAAAAACATTGTTGATTTGAAAGAACATGAATTTAGAAGAATTGTTTAATAACAGATTTTTCTCCCCGTCTCCTCAGACTGAGTGACTGTAACCTCTCAGAGAGAAGCTGTGAAGCTCTGTCCTCAGTTCTCAGCTCCCAGTCCTCCAGTCTCAGAGAACTAGACCTGAGTAACAACAACCTGCAGGATTCAGGAGTGAAGCTTCTCTCTGCTGGCCTGAGGAGTCCAAACTGCAACCTGGAAACCCTCAGGTAAGTCTGGGCCCTTGAGAAATTGTTGCATCATTGGTACAAAAAGAAGAATTATTACAGATCCCAGCAGTTGCTTGGCTGTCTCAGCCAGCCAGCCAGCCCAGACCAGTTTTCAGTTAATTAAATCCAAGTCTATGAAACACAAAATGTCTCTAAAATCACTCTGTCCTTCTAAAATCTTTCAGAAAATTGTAAAAGTGCATTGAATCGTATCAACTTGTATCGTTTGCCAAATAATGTGATACCAGTGACGTGCGGTGAGGTCCATAGCTGGTGAGGTAATTGTCAGAGTAAATGACCCTACATAGACCTCGTCTTGTGATGAATCTCTTTAAGGCCAATAAGAAATTCTCTGTAGTCTGATCTGAGACCAACTCTAAGTGTACTGCTCTTGTCACTGCACACATATACAGTGCTATGTATGATTTTACAGACCCGTTCTGTAAAATCCAGCAAAATCTACACCAGTAACTTCAATAGGAGGTGATTCTGTTACTCTCTCCAGGTAACGGAGCAGTGATCTTTTGTGCTGCCTTAACCTTTAGTTTTTTTGCAAATGTAACATTTTGAAACAATGTGTCATACAAGCTGTCTGCCTCTCAAAATCCCATATTGTTCTCTAACTTGAGTTAATGTGTCTCTTACACCAGAAGGCATCACTCTTTCATGACACGACTGAACTAATAATTCAGATTACTGGTGATTTGTCGGTAGTATCCAAGGGTGTTGTTCTCTGAAACTAAGATCTGAATTCTGCAGTCTTCCCCCAACACTTAGTGGACCATTTTCATCTAAGAATGGTTTCAAATCTTTGATTTTATAACCTACCTTCACATTTTGCTTTGACCTTATTTCAGAACTAAATCAACTCTCTTGTGTAGACTTAATCCAGTACATTTCAGCTGCACCAATTTGTACTTAACTCTCCCTGAACCTTCAGACAAGATCTTGTTACTAACAAACCGCTTCACCCATGCAGTGATTCTTCACATGGTCTTAAGCTTGCTGTACCTTTAACAGGTACAACAGGTACCTTTAAAGGTACAGGTCTAAACCTCTGTACCTTTAACAGAGGTTTAGATATAATTTTGGAGATAGTCCTTTATTACATCGTTGTATCTGGCAAATAAATTAGGATCAGTCTTCAGCCTTCTTGTTAAGATTCTCAAAGCGTTTCTTTGCTACCCTGAAGTTGTCTGGAAGCCGGTCTTTGTCACATTGCCAGTGTAACTCAACTTGGTACCTTCCGTTTTCAAATGTTTGTTCAAAATGTTGCATAATTTCTGAGTCCTCTGGACTTTCTGACTGTTTATTTACAATACCCAGGGACTCCACCTTCCAGAATGCATGCAACTGCTTAGACAGCTGGGTGTCTTCGGTCAAACTAATGTGCGAACATGTGGTGTCTGTAACACTGGAGGTCGTCACTGGTCCCTGTAAAGCCCATCCAAAAAGGGTTTCAGCTGCCACTAATGAATCTGTAACCCTTTGGACCTTCCCAGTAACATCCTGCCAGTAGCAATCTGCTCCAATTAACACCTGCAGCTCCTGTTCATTAGCGCCCTCTAGTGGAAAGTATCCAAGCTGCAGCTTCTTTTCTTAATCTCTGCTTGAATGGGCTCACTTGGTACCTTTACTACAGCAGTGCACACCTCGGGGGTCTCTACAGCATCTATTTTGATTTTCTGTTCAGTGTTCCACACATTTTCAAGCTGAACTCTCTCTATGTTGCGTTTCTCTACTACAGGAGAGGTGGAACCAAAAACATGGAGGTTTAGTGTCTCTTGCCTCACAACTGGCAGTCCTGGGGCTCAGACAATGTCTCTGTGAATGAAACTGCGCTGGCTTCCTCCATCTAACAGACAGCAAGTTATTTTTCTCTCCTTTGGTCCTACAGCCTTAACCGTTTGGAGCAAAACTGTGTTCTGAGTATTTGTCTTCACTTTGACTGAGCTTTTCAATGAAGACAACACAGCCTCAGTATTTCCACTATTGCTGGTACTGTTGACTTCTGGTTTAGCTTCAGATGCTCACAAACTGACAAGTGGTGTTTCCATTGCACTGCCTGCACAAAATCTTCACTCTGCAGTATTTTGCAATATGTTTTGGGCCCAGCCAGACAAAACACCGTCCAAGCCTTTTCATTTTCTCCCTGCGTTCACTTATTGTAAAACCAGGACAGTTCTCTGGTTTATGGTCATTACTGCCACAAAACACACAGGTTTGTGGCCCAACGCTGGCTGTGTGCAAAGCAGTCGATGCTCCACTTTCTAGGTTGGTCGCAGACATAGGATGGCTTACCCACATGCTTGTGTTTTGGCTCGGGTTCTTCAACGTGTGGCCTGGTCTGGTCGGCTGAAGCGCCCGTTCTCTGCTTTGCACTTCATTTTGCAGAAACTGAATTAATTCTGGGACTTTCCATTCGTTGGTTGAGTTTTGTTGCCGTGTATAAGCAAGTGTAGCACCTTAAACCACTCTATGAGGAAAACTAAAGTGGTGGGTGCTTGGGTTCGACCAGGTACACCTTTATGTAGGCAATATCACTGACTTAGTTAATAGCAAATATGACCCGGAGAAACAGAATTTCAGGCAAAATCATTCAGCTTCACTTTATTAACTAAGGTGAGAGGGAACCCTCACTGTTAATCACCAGTTGAACGATAAGCTGTAAACACTAGATTTAAGGAAAACAAAAAGGAACAACAACATATACTTCTCACATAAGGCAGACCAACTAAACTAATAATGTGCACAATTCCCTAAGACCGGGGCACCCCAAGCAATGTCCAAGCTAGTATGTCGTCCTGAACAAAGTCAGTTCTACTCACGACCTCCAAATGATGGGGGAAAAAGGGAAAAAACAACGTTGCAGGCAGGGGTGAAAGTTTTTAATTCTTGGGAGTACTATGACAAAAAAATAAATAAATATATATATATATATATATATATATATATATACACTGCTCAAAAAAATGAAGGGAACACTTAAACAACACAATATAACTCCAAGTAAATCAAACTTCTGTGAAATCAAACTGTCCACTTAGGAAGCAACACTGATTGACAACGGGGACCCTCGTCAGGTCAATCAGTGTTGCTTCCTAAGTGGACAGTTTGATGTCACAGAAGTTTGATTTACTTGGAGTTATATTGTGTTGTTTAAGTGTTCCCTTTATTTTTTTGAGCAGTATATATGCTCCTGCAACTCCAAGTGAACATTGTGTGTTTTTAGAAAAGTTAGCAGATACACTATTAAATTTTGTGTCAACGGATTATTTAATTTTAGGAGGTGATTTTAATTGTACAGTAGATGATCTAGATAGGAATCATTTGGAGCCACATATACAGTCAAGGAGGAAATTGAAACGCATTATTGAAACATATGATTTAGCTGACGTGTGGCAATCTAAAAATGGAAGGATAAGGCAATAATCCTGGGCTCACTGTAAAGAGAATTATATTGCTTTGGCAAGATTAGATAGGTTCTATTGTTTTGGGCACCATTTGGAAATATTTAAATCATGCACTTTATGTCCAGTGGGCTTTTCTGATCATTCTATGATTATAGGAAATGTGTTTATTAATAACTTAAGACCTAAAAGTGCATATTGTCATTTCAATACTGTTTTGTTAAATGATGGTTGTTTTAAAAAAGGACTCTCTTTTTTTTGGAACCAGTGGAGACTCATGAAATGTCAGTTTACATCTGTACAGCAGTGGTGGGATATTGGTAAAATTAAAATTCAGCAGTTTTGTAATCAATACTCTTACAATGGTAGAATAGAATTGGTAAGATCTATTGAGGAATTAGAGACTGAAATTGTGGATCTTCAGAGTTTTTGTGAGTCCACCGAAAATCGAGGCCATTTTCAGGCTCTCAAAAGGAAAAAATCTGCTTTGTCTGATCTGCTCAGAGCGCAGGGAGCTCTGGTACGTTCACGTTTTCAAAGTATCTCTGAAATGGATGCTCCCTCTAAATTCTTCTTCAGTTTGAAGAAGAAAAATGGACAAAATCGTCTCATTCATTGCATTCGTTCTGAAGACGGAAAAGAGTTGACAGATCCCACCGAACTGCGGAAAAGAGCTGTGAACTTTTTTTCAACGTTATATGCCAGTGAGTTTAGAGAAGACTCTGAGATGACAGAAGTTTCTCAATGACTTGCCAAAGGTGTCAGACCAAGATAATGTCATTTTGGAGCATGCTCTGACATCGGAAGAACTGCAGGAGGTGCTGCTGAGCATGGAGAATGGCAAAGCTCCAGGAATAGACGGTTTGCCTGTGGAGTTTTATAAATGGTGTTGGCCTGTGCTGGCTGAAGATCTGTTGGAAGTCCTCAATAACAGTGTGGCAAGGGGAATGTTACCCCTTAGCTGTCGCAGAGCTGTGCTCACTCTTCTCCCTAAAAAGGGTGATCTGTATGAAATAAGGAACTGGAGACCTATCAGTCTATTGTGTACTGATTGATGCAGTAGGACTGATCGACATGTATAACTTGATCGATCACTTTTCTCAGTCTGGACGCCAACATTTTTGAGAAGATCTTGTCCCTGGCAGATCAATCAGAGAACATTAATTCGAGACTATTTGGACGTCTCTAATTTATTGGGTTTAAACTTTGGTCTGATTTCTATTGACCAAGAAAAGGCATTTGATCGAGTGGAGCACCAATACTTATGGAACAGTTTGAAAGCTTTTGGTTTCTCCTCTAGTTTCATTGCCATGATTAAAACCCTCTATTGTAACATTGAAAGTGTATTTAAAGTCAATGGTGGTTTAAGTGCACCTTTTAATGTAAAGCGAGGTATTCGCCAAGGTTGTGCAATGTCAGGAATGTTGTATTCGTTGAGTATTGAACCTTTGTTATGTTAAATCAGGAAAAGGTTGCAGGGGGTAAAGTTAAATGAAGTTCCTCTACCTTTTCAACTTTCTGCATATGCGGACGATATTAATGTGGCAATCATAGAAGAGTCAGATGTTTTTACTTTAACTAAAATTATTGAGTGTTTTGCCAACATTTCTTCATCCAAAGTTAATTGGAGCAAGAGTAAAGCTTTGCTAGTTGGTAAGTGGACAAAACAAGAACCTAAATTACCTGGTAAATTAAAGTGGTTGAAAAATGGTTTTAAATATTTGGGTGTTTACTTGGGGGATCAAATAGAGGTAATGAAAAATTGGGAAGGTTTTATTGAACTGATGGAAGGTAGGTTAAAGAAATGCCACTGGCTTTTGCCACGATTGTCTTACAGGGGCCGTACACTAATTATTAATAATCTGGCTGCTTCAACTTTATGGCATCGTTTATCTGTTTTGGAACCTCCACCAGGTTTTTTGATAAAACTACAGAGTATCATTTTAAATTTCTTTTGGGACAGATTACATTGGGTCCCTCAAAGTGTTTTGTTTTTACCAAAGGAAGAAGGAGGGCAAGGTTTGATTCATCTAGAAAGTAGGAAAGCAGCCTTCAGATTACAGTTTGTACAATTTTTTGTATCGTGATCAAAATGTTTTGTGGAAACAAGTTACAGAATGTTTTTTTTTTTTCAAAAGTTGGTAATTTAGGTTTTGGTAAAACATTTATTGTTGATATTTCAAAATATAGTGTAAAGTGTTTGTCATCTTTTTATGTTAGTGTGTTAAAATCTTGGACCCTCATGGAAATGAAGAGAGTTGGAACATCCACATCTTAAACTGGTTACTATTGGAACCTGTCCTCAAGGATCTCGTTTGGGTTCAGCTTGGGATAACATGGCCATGATCTCTGAACTGTTGATGAAAAAAGGGGTGGTCACATTGAAATCTGCTCAAACTTGTTGGAATTGAAATGGATGATGTTTCGTTGGCCCGGAGATTGGAGATTCACTCTTTAAGAACTGCAGGAATGATGCTGACAATGTTTAAGCGAATGTTGTCAGAAGACGACAAAGGACTCATAAAGGGATGGTTTGATGGACTTCTAACAATGGATGAAGCAGATCCTTTCTTTAAACTGTGATTTAAAGCACAATTGAAAGACTTTGAATGTCCTGGACTTTTTTTAGAGAAAGAAAAATATGAATGGAAACTTTGATTCTGTGAGTGGAAAGGTAATATATATGAAATGTGTTAAGGCTTTGAACAAAGTAAAGCTAAAAGATAAAAAAGATACTCCTTGGAGAGATTTTTTAAAAGTTGGTCTTGAAGTGAAACCTGTTTGGGGGTTACTTTATAAGCCACCATTGACTAAAAATGTTGGTGATTTACAATGGAGAATCTTGCATGGTATTATTGCAGTTAATGCTTTTGTTTCTATTATTAATCCTGGTGTTTCAGATAAGTGTCCCTTTTGTTTATTAAGAGAAACTATCTTTCATACAGCGTTTCAGAATAATGGATTTATTTACTTTACTAAGAGAGATTTGGAAATTATTTGGAGAAAATTTTACAGAACAGTCCTTTATTTTTGTTTTTATATGGCAAAGGAAAGAAGAAAATTGGACAATTGTTAAAATTTTTTCTTGGTCAAGCAAAGCTTGCAATTTATTTGAGTAGAAAATTTAAAATCAATAATGTACAGAATACTGATTGTGTAAAGCTCTTTAAGGGTATGGTTAGAGCAAGAGTTATGTTAGAATTCAAATATTATTTAAAAATGGATGAACTAAATACTTTTCAGAATATTTGGGACTATGAAGGTGTTTTATTTAATTTAAATAATTCTGAAATTTAATTTATGGATGTGTTAATTTGAAGCTGTTGAATATGTCCCTGGATCACTACTGTGTGAATAAATGAGTTTTTAAAAATCTCTCTCTCTCGTATCCTGAAGAATTTAAAACTACTTTCACCCCTGAATGCAGCTGTTATTCACAGTTACCATTTCCAACTGAAATGCCGTATTTCTTTGCTTGTTTATAATTGTCATTAAGCACGTTTATTCCCTTTGTGGACATTTGGTTTATTTATGAAATTATTTTCAACCAATTTCGCATAATCTGTTTTTATTTTTATTTTTATAGGAAGCCACACACACAACTATACCTCCACACATACCGTTGTGTGTATGGATGAACCTCAAAACCTCATTAAACTCAAGTAAAGCTCAATTCTTGACTCAGACGATCTCTTCTTTCACTCACTAACTCATCTAAACATATTTATCAGTTGTCCTAACCCAAGACCCTGGAATGATTGTTTATCCATATCCAAACAAGCCTCAGTCTTCATTACAGAACCAGTTCACAACAAATACAAAGGTTGTGTCAAATAAGATGGTTCCTTCTCTGTCCAATAAAAACATTGTTGATTTTGAAAAAACAAATTCTGATGAATTGTTTAATAACAGATTTTCCTCCCTGTCTCCTCAGACTGAGTGGCTGTAACCTCTCAGAGAGAAGCTGTGAAGCTCTGTCCTCAGTTCTCAGCTCCCAGTCCTCCAGTCTCAGAGAACTGGACCTGAGTAACAACAACCTGCAGGATTCAGGAGTGAAGCTTCTCTCTGCTGGACTGAAGAGTCCAAACTGCAACCTGGAGACTCTCAGGTAAAATGTTCTCAATGCTGGTGAAACCAGATTTCTGTCCTTTACCTTCTTTCAAAGATGATGACATTAATATTTGTTATAATAATAATGTCTGACTATGACATGGTTAACTTGCTAAATCTCAACACATAATAATGTCTAATTTTCATTTCCTCCAGGCTGAAAGAACCACTGATAGTGTAACTCTGCGTACTTGACAGAACAAAGTAGATTTTTGCAGATTTTTCCAACCAGCAGTTGTCAAACTTTCTCAACCATCGTTGGGGCAAAGGCGTGGGAACGAGTCTGCCATTGGGGGGGACGCATATCGGAAACCTGACAGATCAGTAAATATCTTGAGCAGAAATTTCAGAAGCTATTATGTCATCAACACGTCAGTAACACATTACTCTAATCTGACCCTTGTTTCAGTAACAAGTTTTCTAACATGTTACTATTTACAATCCAATAATCAGATTAAAGTTATGCATAGTATAATGACCGTCATTCCAGGATGAACACCAGATTCTGATATATTTTATTGGTCAAAATGCATTGATATAAATTGACTTGCAATTGAATTGGTTCTACTTCTTTCTAAAACCAAAGTAGAAAACAGCTCATATAATAAGACTCAGCAATTTTAAACTCAATACATCAGTTTAGCAAACAAAAATAAAATCTAAAAAACAAGTTTTGTTCTTCTTGAACATCTCTCTACATCAGTGCAACAGTTTGATCTACAAAATAAATAAAAATGATACTTTTCACATCTAACAGACCTTTAGCTCCTCACTGTTAACTCAGTCTCACTTCCAGCTCTGCATTCAGTAACTTACCAAACATGAACCATAAAAACACTGAAGCAAAAAAGACTACAGTAATTTACAGGATCAGAATGTGAACTAAATATAAAAAGTATGTTTTTATCATACAGAATGAGAATTTAAATAACTTAATTTTCAGATGTATATATTATACATCTAAACTCTATTTACTGTGTAGCAAAATTTTTCACTAATTTATTTTTGAACCTCTCCTCGAGCACTTTTCTTATCGTCTCCTAACCGTTACCCTATAGTGTGGAAATTATGAAAAAATATTGAAACGTTGAAAGAAATCAACCTGACATCAGTCTTCAAAGTTCTCCTTTCTGGTTTTATTGTATTAATGTAATTTTTATATTTTCACACTTTGAAACTCCACCTGGCTCTCCTATGCCCGACCTGCTCCTCTAATAATAAAATAGTTTATTTAAAAATTAAAAAAAGTTATTACATATTTCAATAAACTAAATGAAGACCTCACCAGAGCTTCTTCACCTTTCAACATTATTGTAGCTCTGCTGTTCTCCCAAATATCTAAATATAATATAATATAATATAATGTTAAGTGGTCGAGTATGAAAGGGTGTTGCTCATTTCAAATATTAAAAAGGCTCATTTTGCTGCTGTTTCAGTCTCATTCTAAATCATTGTGACTAGACTAACTTTTAAACAAAAGTTAGCAGTAAAATATTGGATATGTGACTATTCCAGAATTAAAGTGGCTTAACCAAAAAGATTTAGTTCTATATATGAAAGTAAACTGACAACAAGATGTAATAAAGGAGCGATATTCATGGCAACATTCCTGACAGTTTACCTCATTGCCTTTACTCTGAGCCGTTCAGAGGGGGATGGGGAGGAAGCGCTCTGCTGAATGCGCTGTTGTGCGCCTTCAAAATAAAAGCACGCGAGTGGAAGATTTTAAAATTCTTCACAACTACGGTGAAATTATTGGGGAGACCAATGTGACTGTCTCTAATATTGGGGGGACATGACCCCTGCTATCCCCCCCAGCCTGATGCTAATCTTCAACCAGCTTTGATACTCAGGATTGACACTGAATTCAATTAGTTCATTATTTCATTTTATAGTTCTCTTGCCTTGCAAGTTTTCTTGTTGCCTGTAGTTCAGTCCTTCCAGACACCCAACTATAGAATAAACTATTTCACAAAAAAGGCAACATAAAGAAATAAAACAAGACACAACCTTCAGCCTTTCTAGAAAGATCATAGTTGACAATAAAGAAAAACATAAATTCTGATGAATTGTTTAATAACAGATTTTCCTCCCTGTCTCCTCAGACTGAGTGGCTGTAACCTCTCAGAGAGAAGCTGTGAAGCTCTGTCCTCAGTTCTCAGCTCCCAGTCCTCCAGTCTCAGAGAACTGGACCTGAGTAACAACAACCTGCAGGATTCAGGAGTGAAGCTTCTCTCTGCTGGACTGAAGAGTCCAAACTGCAACCTGGAGACTCTCAGGTACAATGTGACCAATCCTGGTGATTTCTATCCACTAGCTGTTAGCAGAGATTGACAAAAGTATTTTACCAGCATCCAAACGATGGGAATCAGGTGTTCCAGTAACTTCCATGGCCACAGGTTTATGAAAGTAGCACCAAGGCATGTAGACTATTTTTACAAACATTTGTGAAATAATGTCTTGCTCTCAGGAACTCAGTGGATTTCCAGCCTGGAACTGTGACAGGAAACTACTTGTTGCTCATCCTGTCACTAACAAGTTTCTACACATAAACGTTGCTGGTTTTCATTCCCTCCATGCTGACAGAACCAAGAACAGAGGTGTTTAGAAAGGCAGGGGTCAGACTTCATTGATAGTGTCGACAGATTGCTGCATCCTCGGTGCACAAATGAACATTATTACAGATCCTTTCTCCCAGCAGTTGTTAGACCTTCTAACTAGAACTGCTCCCAATAGGGAGCTCCCAATCAGTGCACCCCTAGCTCCCAGGAAACTCATTAATTATATACATTCAGGCTGTTACCAGGTGCCTTTTTATATTTATTTTAAATAGTCAATTGCAGGTTTCTGGCCGATCACAGATTACCAATCTCTTAAAAAGCCTAACTTACCAATCCTGATTTTGGCCGATACAATGTTTTTGTCTGAAATGTTGCTCAATATATGAAGAAAGTTACTGAATTGGCAACAATGGGGCGACTTTTGTTAACTGTAAATGTGCAGACATGAGCTGGTCGGCCGGTTTGTCAGTCAAACCTTTCGCACGGGAGAAAAGAAAAGCACAGTGGTTGATTTTTAGACGTTTGCTGAGGTTGATAACATCGGTGGATAAGATCATTTTGACATGCAAAAATCGGCCGATTACCGATCTCCTAAAATTAAGGAAATCGGCACTGATGAATCAGTGCACCCCGAGCTCTCAGGAAACTCATTAATTATATACATTCAGGCTGTTACCTGGTGTCTTTTTACATTTATTTTAAATAGTCTATTGCTGTTTCAACATACAAATATAAACATCTTATAGATGATTATAAATTGCTCTACTCAGATGCACATTTCTTTGAAACCGATGATGCTGTTTTTATTAAATGTACAGCATTATTATTATTCCTCTCCTACAAATGACCAGTTCAGACCTTGGGCTCTACCTCCATGTTCTCATCATGTGATGAATTGTGTGTCTGCAGCTTATCAGGCTGTTTGGTCTCAGAGGAAGGCTGTGCTTCTCTGGCCTCAGCTCTGACCTTTAACCCCTCCCATCTGAAAGAGTTGGACCTGAGCTACAATCATCCAGGAGACTCAGGAGTGAAGCTGCTGTCGGCTGGACTGAAGGATCCAGACTGGAGACTGGAAGCTCTCAGGTATGGAGGAACCTGCTGCAGGAGCAGAGAAGGTCTGATAGAGGAGGAAGAGGAGAAACGTCTTTAGTCAGTCTGATGGGAAATGTTTAGTTTGAAGATGAATATTTAGTTTAATTAAATATTTAGACGCCTCATCTGGAGGCAGAGATCATTACCCAGTTTTCTGGAATATTCTCCTGACTAAGAACGGCTCACAAGGAAAATTAAAGAGTGGGATGGATTTAATAGAGTTTAATAGGGAATCTGACTAAATGAATAAAAGTGAAGTTCAGTTAGATTTCCATGATGATCTACTGATGACAGAAAGGACTTTAAAACAATATTTGATGGAGCTCCAGACCAATCAGCCCCAAGGAGCAAAGATGAGAAGAAAAGTAACTCCATGTTGGTCAGATGGATGTTTAAAAGCTCTGAGAAAAAAAGATTTTCAACAAAACTCCCAACTTTCAGGATTTAATAAAATATAAAATAAATGTAGTAGTTTGTTCTCCACCAGGGGGCGACATCTGGAAAATGATCAAATGAATGAGAGGAATCAGGAGAGAATTGAAATTCCTTGTTTTCCAGATGAAATGGAGAATTGCAGTGAATGATGAGGAAAAAGTAGAATTGTTCTCTGTTATTTATTAATAAAACATTAAGCCTAAAACGTACTACAACAACAAACTAAATGTTCTGTGTGCAAAATTCTTGAATGTTTTTTGGTGTTAAATCCTAAAACATGAAGTGGCATTGTTGTCAGTTGCTATGGCAACGAGTCTGCGTAGCTTGGCGACTACAGATCACTTTGCTGTGGATCATAGCACCAAATTAATTCCTACATTTATAAGTTTCACTGAGTTAACGCGGCTATGGATGAATGTAAAAGATTAGTCTTTTTGCCCCCCAGCGTTGTACGCATGCGCGAAATTTCCGTAGGTCCAACAAGATGGATGGTGTCCAGGGGCGGATCTAGCGGGTGGCAGGGGTGGCAGTTGTCACCCCAAACCAGAGCCTCGCCACCCCTGTTGCCACCCCAGCTAGCGACATGAATTCAATAAATAGTTATGGCAAATCGGACATTAAGCGCATGAAACTCTTTTTTTGGTGTTTTTTGGTGCTGATTCCCCTGATCGGTAATCTCTGCTCTATGTGCTCGTTGAGCTGTTGTCTGTCGGTCGCCATGGCAACGGGTCCGCGTAAAGCGACACAGAGCGAGAAAAGGCAGAATAAAAGTTGTTGGAGCTATTTTTACTTTATTTCTTTATCCATTTGAATTTTGTTACTTTATTCTTAAATTTCTATTTTTTGTATTTACAGAGTTTGTTTGTAGGTTGATAACTGTTGATTTTATTTATTAATTTCTTATTTATTGTCTAAATTCAGACAGGCAGTAATGTGGGTCAGTCCACATAGATCAGTGCAGGGGCCTGGAGAAGGACCAGCAGGCATTTGGGTTTGGGGCCGATGGTTTTTAAGAGTGGTAGCATGAGAACAAATGAAGGTTTGATGTCTGTAATTGTTTTGGTGAAAGAGGAAAATAAATCACCAAGAACAATCAATAAGTTTGGACATTGAACCTCGTTTTGCCGTGTCTAGAATCATGACCCCAGTGCCTCAGTAGTGGCTTGGTGGACCTTTTACTGGATGTTTGGCTTTGCAAACAGTCAGAAGTGGTTCTGTTTGGTTCTTCACCTGTTTATCAGCTTTATTGTACCTTTATTGTGGCGCCACTGCAGAAGCTGCAATTAATAAAACAAGCGACAAAAACTGAGCGAATCCCCTGAGTTCTAAAAACATGGTGATATTTATAACAGTCGTCAAACTACGGCTCCTACAGCATATTTAAAATAAACCGATTGACCAATATAAGTAGATATTCACCCTTTCTTGTATCTTGACAGAACTAACAGAAACTGAACTGTTTATAGATTTTTATCATGGAGAATTGATCAAACATCAGTTTTCTAATCTTTATTTTAAGTCGTATTTAATAGATATATCGAATAACAAATGATGGAGCTACTAATATTTTGTGACAGATTTCTCCTTGTCCTGTATAAAATGGTTTTCTGGACACAATGCATGTCAATTGATATGCGTATCAATAATGAATATCAATTATCAGGAGAATGAAAGACGTGAAAATAATTAACTACAGTAAGAAATTGAATTTAAGCCTCGTTGCTACATGGAGCTCATTTTGAAACAATGCAAGTTAAAAACAATATTTCATATTTAATACGAAATATTAAAACAATACATATAAACAATAAGACTTTTATTTTAAAGTCTTTTATATTCTTCAAAATAAAAGACTTCCTCTATTCAAATAAATCACTTAAATATATTTCACTTCACCTTTGTAATTATATACAATCATGTTCAGATCAATTAATAATAATCATCATGTAAATGATGCTGAACATATAATTGTAAATCAGTCACTTATCATGAAAATAAACTGAACACAACATGGATTTTAATGCTGATATTAAATCAGGTTGAGCTTCCAGAAATGTTTCCTTAGTTTCCTGATGTCCTTTCAGGCTTCAGTGAGTTTCTTCAGGTTGTTACTGAGGGATTTCCTTTCTCCTCTCTGTTGGAGCTTTTCCTGTGTTTGGAGAAATGAGTTGTGCTGCAGCAGCACCAACTGTCCTTCCTACATCCACTGCAGTTTGCAGGCCAGATGTTGGACTGTTCCTGTCTCAGTGGAGGACAATGTGTGTCTGAGACATGTAATGTCCATGTTTGCTGCTGAAAGAGACTGATGGTCTAACCCCCCTCCTCCTTTCAGGGTGGAGCCTGCTGGAGGCCGATTCTTGACACCAGGTCTGAGGAAGTGTAAGTGTGTTTTTCATCCGATTCATGACAACAAAGCAGCTCACATTCAACCATCTTCAAACTGCCACATCACTCATTCATCATCAAAGATCAATAAATGATCAATAACTGCAGCTGGATTGTGTTTGTTCTCTCCATCAGATTCCTGTCAACTCACCATCGACACAAACACAGTGAGCAGAGAGCTCAAACTGTCTGAAGACAACAGGAAGGTGACATGGGAGGAGCTTCAGTCATATCCTGATCATCCAGACAGATTTGATTACTGGCCTCAGCTGCTGTGTAGAACTGGTCTGACTGGTCGCTGTTACTGGGAGGTCGAGTGGAGAGGAGGAGTTTATATATCAGTGAGTTACAGAAGAATCAGGAGGAAAGGAAACAGTAGAGACTGTTGGTTTGGATATAATGATCATTCCTGGAGTCTGAGATGCTCTGATGATGGTTACTCTGTCTGTCACAATAACATAGTAACTCGTCTCTCCTCCTCCTCCGTCTCTAACAGAGTATCAGTGTATGTGGACTGTCCTGCTGGCATTCTGTCCTTCTACAGAGTCTCCTCTGACTCACTGATCCTCCTCCACACCTTCAACACCACATTCACTGAACCTCTGATTCCTGGATTTGGGTTCTGGCTCAGTTCTGGTTCTTCAGTGTTTCTTTGCTGATTTGAGTCTAAATATTTTCCTCCTGTCAGAGAAACTCTCACTGTTGAACAGATGGTTCATCTCTACAATCTATTTCTTGGTGAAACTTTTCTGATTGAGTCCTTGGAAACTTTTTCTTCATCCAGTCCTTTAAGGTTGGAAGCTGGGATGATTCCAGGATGATTCCAGGATCCTCATGTTTTCCTGTTTGTTTCCAGTCAAAGCTTCACACTGAATATCAAGATGCTGTTTCTCTTATTTTTTCCTCTCATTCATCAGATTTCATTGAAATGTTGATCAGTTTTTCTCACTGAACATTTTCTGTTTCTGTCGGCTCCTATTTTTATAAACTCGTCAGATTTGAATATTAAATCTTTTTTGTTTATTTGCTGCAGTTTTTCTTCATGTGTTTTAGAGAAATAAAACATTTTTCTTCTTCTGCATTTTGTTCATTTGCTGCTCATTCTGTTCTTTTCATGTTCAAATTTAAATATTTCTGTTAAAAATATTTTTCATCAACTCTGCCTTTCAGAAAGTCCTAGTTAAAGTAAAACATTCCCATCCCATGATGGTGAAAGATGAAAAAATATAATCTACAACATTGGGTCATTTAAATACAGGTTTGTCTCACCAAATTAGTTTCCAGCAGTTAATTGATTATTGTAAATTTAAAAGATGACACTTTGTCTATTCCCTCAGAATAAACTCTGGACTCTCAGTGCAGAATTAGTAGTTTGAACAAATTCAGGCATTTATAGCTGCAGTGTGTAACTTTTATTAAAAATGTTTTTTACATATTTGTGAAAAATGTTACCGTGTCATGACTGTATGGCATAAGACAGACGAAATGTGAACAGATCAAACTCCTCCATGAGCTGCTATTGAGGTTTGAAGAAATACACCAGGTTGGTGTAGCGCGTTAGCATTAGCTCCTGTTAAGTACCATGTTATTGTAGTGCTTTAGCATTAGTTTCAGATAAATGCATTAGTGTAGCGTTTTAGTGTTAGCTACTGCTAATTACCATGTTGGTATAGCGCAGTGGTTCCCAAACAAGAATCAACTTTTTCAGGGACAAAATGAATGGTAGCTGAACACAGTCAACAACATTGATAGCCTACAGGCTACTTGTTAAGCTTAAGGTGCTGTATTGATATTAGCTAGCTAGTCATCTTTTAGCTAACATTACCTCCATCCAACAGCTTCACTCAACTCAGTCGGTTAGTTTGGGGGAAAAACAGTGAAAAGTTCTTAGCGTTTTGCTGCCATGATTCTAACACACCTGTGTAGTTCTGCACAGCAGCAGCAGGTCTCCTTCACAGGTGTAAATCCAGCGCGAGCGTTGTAGCGCTCATGTTGCGTTTAAAGGCGGCTCGGAAAAACAGGTTACCACATGTTAACAACGGATTAAACAGTTTTAACTTCTGATAAAAGTGACAGAGGACACAGACATGGGAAGTGTGGAAGCCCCTGCTGTATTAAACTGATGAGACCAAAACAGAGTTTGAAATTAACCAAATATTCCAGGAAGAGATTATTATACTTCAACTGGAAACCCCAAAGATGAGAAATTAGTTCCCAGAACTATGGAAGCCCATTTCCGCATTGCATAAAAAAAGATAAACAAGAAGTCGTAATTATGACTTTGAAGGTCATAAATATGAGATTTAAAGTCATAAGTCCAACTTATGACTTTAAATCTCATATTTATGACTTTGAAAGTCGAAATTATGATTTTAAATCTCATAATTATGACTTTGAAAGTCGAAATCATGCCTTTAAATGTCATTATTATGACTGAAAGTCGAAATTATGACTTTAAATCTCATAATTATGACTTTGAAAGTCAAAATTATGACTTCCTGTTTATCTTTTTTTGCATGGCAGAAATGGGCTTCCATACAGAACCGTCCGGTGTGGCCGATACAGAAAAAGTCCCACAGATGATTTAACATTTCAGCTTAAACATAAAGAAAACCTGAGATTTTCTGAGAACTTTACTTTTTAAGCAGTGAATTAAACCCGAAGCGTTTCTGCTTCTGGATGTCTCTTCATCAGACCGGAGCTGCGTCGCTGCGTCTCTGTGCTTCTCCTAATTAGCAGCAGCCTGTGGAGAAGCGTGAGGCGGAGGTGACTCTGCGAGATGATGGATCACAGGAACCGATGCCAGCCCAGCAGAGCGGCAGAACCTGGACTCGCTGAGGAAAAGGCTGTAAAATCCCTGCAGTTTAGATGCCAATTCATTCATGGAGCGAGTCATAAAGACGGAACTACGTACAGCTCGAGTGTTTCCGCTCGATTCTTTATTGAATGTTGTTTATAGCAAAATGAACAGACATAATGGTTAATGGTGCAGTTAATTGGGCTTAATATGGAGCATTTACATTTGTTTTTCTCTCATTACAAACTGGGGCAAAGCTCATTTTTGTTCTTTATCACTTTATAAAGCATTACTTTAGGAAAAAGTCAGACAGACAAAGGAGAATAAGACAAACTGCTACAGAGTGTTTCCTAAGAAATAACACATTTTGTATTTTTTACATCATAACTTGATTTTATTGAATGTTTTTCTGAAAAGAAATCTGCAAAACAATCCCAATCAGCTAAAACAGAATTAAATATAAAGTTTTAAGGAGATAATTTATAAATTATTTACATAAAAACTGAGATTTCTTATTTCTTATATTATGAAAATTAACTCTGGGCTTGGAGCTACAAAAATATGAATAGATAAGAAATTAATGAGTAAAAGAGAAAACAGCCTGCAAAGAACTGTGCTAGCTTAGCAGCTAGCAGACGATTGTAGCTAGTAATAGCTATGATCCTCACTTGCTATATATCTTAAAAGCAAACTAGCTAGCTAATTACAGCTTCTTACAGAAATTCAGCAATATATCCAATGTGTTGATGAAAACTTAGCTAGCTTACTAGCTTCCTGAAAAGTTACTACCCTGGACAGCTAACTAGCTAACTTGAAAGCTAGCAACATGCTAATTAATCCTGGCTAATAAACCTGCAACCCAACAATCTAGGAAGATTTTAGCATCAATATAACTAATTTCACCTGTTAAGGAAGAATTTTTATATTACTGGTAAATTTAGCAAAACTCTGGCTCTGATACTTCCTTTTGATCCCGGCTTCTCTCGCGTGGCCACGTGCGGGGACAAAAACACAACAATGCGTGTTGACGTCACAGAATTACAGAATTTAATCCAATCAGAAGAAAATATAAGATAGTACAGGAAACTGAAGAAACACAGATACAAACATTGTTACCTGAGACAAGAAGACAGAGAAATATCAAGGACGTCCTTGGAGAAAGAGCTGGTGCAGAAGTAAAATAAATCAGCTTTTTTCTGAATTGTTTCCCTTGTGCACAAACTTTTATACCTGTAGGTGTGTTTTCCTCTTTAATGTATTCAAATAAGGCGTATCTCTACTTGACCAATTGGAAGGCATCTCTGGCCCTTTTAAATTTAGAAAAAGTCCCGCAGTTTGTTCACAAGATCAAACACCTTTTGTTAAATAAGGTAGAAGCAGACTCTCTGAATTCATGGTGGTTTATGGCTTTCACAGATCAGTGTGAAAAGCTAGAACTTCCTACTGATTGTTTCCCAACAGACAAAGAGCAGATCAGAAGATCTTGGCAAACAATCTGCTTTAACTACAGTAAAATATATATCAATAGGTCAGAATATGTTATAAATTTTAAAACTATAATTATGGTATTTCAATCAAGTCATGATAAATTCTAAAACTAACTTATTTTAAATTTATTTTCTTAACACTATCCGGCCTCTTGTGGCTCTACAGCCATCTGGGCAAAAAGAAACAAATGCAGAAACCTCACAGGTAGCTGTGAAATTCTGGTTTCTCTCCCGCTCTGCCAGGAACAAACCTTTAATACTTTATTTTTAATTCAATGAAAAGTTCTCCAAAAACCCAATTTGTTCTTCTGCACTCAGCATCTCCAAAGTTTAGTCCTGATATCAAACCAAAAGCAATAGATAATATCAACAGAAAATAATGAAGTACAATTCCTGTTTCTAATTAGGAATTAGAAACAAATAAGAATTAAGACATTCATTCACCATAAACCTAAGTATTTTCTAATACTAAACAAAACATTTTCATGTGATTCTAATATAGTCAGAAATAATACAATTTCAAATACATTCATCATTAACTAAATTAATTCTAAAACAAGATAATAGAATTTTTAGTCAAAACATGTTATTAATAACTAAGAAAAATGTCTTACAAATTAAATGTTAGTGATTTAAAACATTTTATGTTATATTCAGTTTTTGCACCATGTCAGATGTTAGTTTGGAAGACTTCTGATCCTGGTTACGTGAACCGACCAAAGTTCCCTTTCTCAGAATAATTCAAGTGATTCTGTCCTCCACCTTCCTGCATATGTTAATTTATGACCTCCTGTCTATAATGATAAGACTCCAGGGGTCTGAGCCAAAATTATCTTGCAGATCCTCTATTCTCCTTTGTACTTTAAACACTTAACCCAGCAATAATTCTTCGGGTTTTAAATCACTCACACAAACCTGTTCAAACTTAAGAAATTCGTTCTAAAATGTTTAAACTGTGTTAAACACTCAAAATAATAATTTTTCTCAACAAGATCCAAAAACATCAGATGGGAATCCCACCACCACACCAGCTCCATGCATCACTCCAAGAAGAGAAATGCAGTGAAGTAGAAAGTACAGATACTTACTGTAAAATTTAGTGGAGTAAAAGTAGAAAGTACCCATTATTAAATATACTTAAGTAAAGTACAGATAAACGAAAATTGTACTTAAGTACAGTAACGAAGTACTTGTACTTCGTTACTTCCCACCACTGGTTATCATCCCATAGAATGGCCATTATCAGTGTTTATCAACCCCATTGAATGGCCTCAGTTGGTCCCTGCTCTGCCTGCTATGAGGCTCAGTAGGTTGTTATCAACCATTCGTACAATGAAACCTTTATTTATTTTTTTTAGCTTTTTTCAAAAGCCTTTATTTACAATTTATGTGCTAGTTTGAACAGGATATTAAGAATATTTACTACAAATACATGTCAGACGCATCGGTCATAATTCGGTATTTAAAAATAACTTAGTAAAGTATAAAACCGGAGGGTTTTTGTTGTGGTTGTAACTTGATTTAAAAGCCTTTTTTTAAAATTTACCAACTATTTTTGAGTATGATATGAATGATTTACTTCAAAGGAATTTAAGAAAAAAATTAAGATGTATTTTCTTTTGTGATTGCATGCCAAACAGTTCTGTAAACGTTGTAATATTTTTGATTGAAATAATAAAAATAAGGACAGATCCCGCAAAAACCCAAGAAGAAGAATAAGCTGACGTCATCATATGCGACACTTACACTCCGGTGAGTAGAAACCTGCATCTGTCAAAATGTGTTTGTACTCTAAAACCAAAAATAACTCAAAAGTGTCACGTTATAAAGTTACTGATGGTAGTTTTAGGACTTAATGGCAGTAGGACTGTGATGCAAATGGTTGAAGACATGTTTGTAACATTTGCGGTGGAAGCTAGCTAAATTAGCCTCTTGGAGGCTAATTGTACCTGTACATTGTACCTGTTCTTAATACGTTTAATTAGCCATGATAGAATCACATAATAGTTTTCATAGTCATGCTTGTTGTTGCCACTTTGTAAAATTGGAGGGTTGCTAAAAACATCAGTGCCCCTAGGCTGTGATGATCTTTAAAGTTTTGTTTATGAACCCTGTCTGAATACACTGATTGCAGCTAGGTCATTTACTTGAATTAAAAACGAACTTCCATCAGTACAGGCACATTTCTTTCCTCCTGTCTATGTTATTTATTGCTGTTGCAAGCCAGATGAAGAGAAGTAAAGAGCTGAGAACCTGATCTTTGAACACAGAGACCATAGGTCAGGAGCAGCCTGGGATGCTTACTGAGGAGCATCCAATGATGATACCAGAGAACCAGGAAGATACTGTGATAGTGCTTGATCTGGTTCCTGTTTCTCCTCCTGTTGTCCCATCCTCTCAGTCTTTTCAGAAGAAGAAAAGACCCAGAAGCATCTCTCCAGCTGCCTCTCCTCCCAGTCTGTCATCTGTCTCCCCCCAAAGATCAGACAAAGACAAAATATATATTTGTCTTTATTTTTTTATGAGGACAAAAACGGGCATCACAACATGAATAAGTAGTACGTATACCACATAAGTCACAACATCTTTGGGTGAAACAAATTCATACAAAAAAGTCAGCATTTGCGCAGAAACATAGAAATATAGAGATAGAACTCAAAATATCATAATTAGGCCGCTTATCAGCAAAGGAATGCTGATTTTGATATTTGGACTTTTTAAAGGTGATTCAACACTTATTATTTAACACTGTGCTTTTTATAATTCATATAAGCTGGAAATTAAATAAATCTGAAGCTGTCACTTTTTCCTGTTTTGATTGTTAGACTTTTCTAAGAAACTGAAGCACTACAAGAGAATTTCATTGTTTGTGTAGTGGTAATAATTACTGTGCAGTCAGTTTATCGTTTACCACTTAAGTCAAGATAATATTGTATCTTTGGGACAAAACAAGATGTAAGTACTAGCTGGCATTTGGGTGGATGTAGGCATAGAAAATACATTGGCTACATTACCTTCTTTTAAAGTCAGGTATACATCTTAGAAAGAGATTTGTGAACTTTACAGCACATAAAATCCACATCCTGATTTGATTGTTGTTCTTTTCTAGCGGAAAAATCTGGGATGATACCTGGGAACCTGCAAGTAAATCCTCTCATGTTGCTGTCCCCCTAGTGCCACTTCCTTCAGACAGCGAACAAGTCCTTTCTTTATGTTACTTTTTTGTATTACAAAGTATTAATTTATTTTCTATTTTTGACCATTTTACGAAGTTTTATGTGTAATATTGTTTTTGGCCATTCACTGAAATAAATGCTATGGTTGTAATATAGTAGTTATGTAAGCTTCTGTTGGGCTGTTTACTGACACATTTTTGTCAAGTTCTGTAAAAGACTAAGTGAGGCTCATTGAGTCACTGCATCAGTCAGGTATCGTGCCTGTATTAAGTCTTGAAATTTACAACACAATGGTTTGTAGATTTTGTTCAGTAAATATGACCAAAAGTCTTAAAAACTTAAAACATGGTATTGTACACATTTCTTTTTGAGTGTTTTTAATGTTGATGCGGATGTACAAAGTAAAGTCTATAATAACAAAATAAGCACAAGTTGATTTTAATATAACTAATTGGAAGTGTTTTTTTATCTCAAAAAGCTTTAAATTTAATATCTTTTTTGTGTCATAGATTTTGTCAATCAAGACTGTATTTGCAAAATGCTATAATAAAATTGCTTTCAAATGCAGTACATTTATTTTTAAACACAGTAACTTTAAGTGAAGTTATTGATGAAGAGCATGATAAAATACATTAATGTCCAAATCAACTGACTCTATTAGAACAACACATTTTAATAAACCTATGCCACAAATGCCATACACCATACAGAATTTTGAAGAACACACAAAAATAGAAATTTGCATATATATATATATATATATATATATATATAGCAGGGACACAATATTTAACAGCCAAATACAGGACGATTCCGTATTTTAAGGGACGGGTGGCAACCCCAGCTGTATGTGACCTACAAGCTATCAGTAGCTTTTATCTGTTTCATTTATGGTGAGGTTAGTTTTGTGATACCAAACATTTGACATTTGTTTATTTTTTTTCTCTATGTACAGAAATCCTGATTTATGTCAACTGTTTGGCCAAAAGAAAACAAATCTGAGTGAATAAGAGTACAAGTTAACCATGAATTTGTGGAAGATTTTAAATATGGAACCTGGAAAAGATGGATGGATGGATGGATGGATGGATGGATGGATGGATGGATGGATGGATGGATGGATGGATGGATGGATGGATGGATGGATGGATGGATGGATGGATGGATGGATGGATGGAGCAAAGTCATTAATGATAACATAACTCTGTTTTATTTTATTTTGCTGTTTTGGATTAACAGGATACATTCATGAAGAATGGTCATCTGTTCCCATGAAGTAGCTGATATATTCGTTTGCATGAAATTCTTCCATAATGAAAAAGAAAAATACAAAAAAAACATTGAGGTTTGGATTGGAAGCAGCTCATTTGTACAAACAATAATGCTTAAACCAAAATGACATAATTTTTTCAATGTTTGTTCAGATGGTGATGTTGAAAACTTCTATAGATAAAAAATCCTTGTTTTTACAAAAACAAATGGTTTTAATCAGGAAACTGGAGATTATCTTCAGTTTCTTGATTAAAAACATTTGATTGTCAAAGTAATAGAAATAAAATTTCTAATGCAGCAAGCTACAGAGTCAATCATAAACTTACCAATCATCTGATCAATAATGATTAATTTGTTCTTCATGTTGAGATCACCAGCTGCTGTCTGATCACGGAGATCTTTATTGGTTGGATCTTTACTGTTTTATTAGTGTAGAAGAATGGAAACATCTTCTTAGTGAAGGTGTGTGTGAAGGTGTGTATGTGTGTGTTAGTATCCAGATCAGAGAAGGACAGTTTTCCTCTGTCCCAGTCCAGATTCACTCTGATCCTCTGAAGATTCTTCTGGACTGAGAGAAAAATGGAAGGAGCTGGAGGAGATTCTGCTGAGTATTCACATCCATTGAACTCTATGTTCAACAATCCATACTTTATCCTTCCCTTCCTCTGAACAAACTCTTCTATCACACCAAGATCCCAGAATGAACTGCCTCCAACATCAACATCCCAGCTGTGGTTCCCTGAGTTAAAACCCTCAGAACTCAGAACAGACCAGTAATAATCAAATCTCTCTGGATTATCAGGAAGCTGCTGTTCTTCTCCTAAAGTCAAACTGGTCAGATCTTCAGACAGATGGAGTTCTGGACCAGCCGTGTTTGGGTCCAGAACCAGAGGAGTGTAGGTCACCATGGTCTCCATGTGGCTCCAGATGTTGAAGGCCAGGTTGCCCAGATGTTTGGCCTGGTCTATCAGAGCTCCTGAGGGCAGCTGTGGATCCTCCAGCAGGGGGCAGCGCTGGACTCTTTCCACTGCAGCCTTGTAGTTGTGCAGGAATGAGACGTCTGCAGCTCTCAGCTCCTCCTCTGTGGCTCTGACTGTGTCTGAAAGAGCTGCTATCTCTCTGCTCAGAGCCTCCATCTTCTCCTTCATCATCCCTCTCTTCTGCTCCTCTTCCTCCCTCAGTGCAGCCAGCCTGGCCTCCTCTTCCTCTGCTAGAAACTGATGAAGCTGCTTAAACTGCTCCCTAATCTGCCTCTCTGTGTGTCGGGCCTGGACCTTCAGGTGTTCTGCTGTCTGATCAAACTCCTCCTGAACTTTCTTCCTGAGCTCCAGCTTCTCCTTTAAAGGCTCCAGAGTTTCCTGAAGCTTCTTCCTGTGGGGCCGAGCAGCTTCATCGATGGGTCTGAATCTGTGGTCGGTGTGTTTTTCTGAATCTCTGCAGACGAGACAAACTGGCTGCTGATGGTCCAGACAGAAGAGTTTGAGTTTCTCAGAGTGCAGAGAGCAGAGACCCTCTGAAGCTTTTTGGTTTCTCTGCTGTAACAAAGACTCACACAGATTCTTCAGAGCCAGATTACAGGGAGGAGCAACTGATGCTGATCTTTTCCTACAAACAGGACATGAGCGACCAGGTCTTGCTCTCCAACATTTCTGCAGACATTCCTTACAGAAGCTGTGGCTACATGACAGAAGAACCGGATCCGTAAAGATGTCCTGACAGACCAGACAGCAGAGATCCTCCTCTAAGCTGGAAGCCATTTTGTCTTAAAGTGAAGCTGAAAACCCAGCAGACTTAAAGTTAAAACAGGAAGTCAGTTTCTCTCCTGCAGAAACTTTATTCTCTTACTTTGAGTATGATTCCCTTGTTTTTCCTCCAGCAGCAGTCTGTGTTCCAGCGTCGGGTTCCTCAGCTGTCTGTTCTCCTTGTTCAGTGTCAGTCGGTGATCAAGTTGACCCTGAGTGATTTCTCGATTAGTTTTTTCTCTCTGATCTATTTGCTGTTGGATTTACAGCCTTCTGGCTATAAATATCAGTCAATGTTTTCCAGTATCATGTCCTGGATGACACCAAGCACTGCTAATCCACCTCATTTGCTTTTGCTGTTCCTCTTTAAATCTCTGTTTGGTTAGAAGAGACGGTTTGAACTTCCTCTTTCTGCTCCGCCTACATGAAGCCTCTGTTTCAGTTCCTAATAGATATTTGGAGTCATAGTTCAGATTTTATTTCAGCTTTTGTGAGGTAATCAGCTGCATCTTGTTGTAGAAACACCTCGTTTGTTGTTGGGACAAAAGAAAGCGAGAGACATATCCAAAGTGCACACAAGAGTGTGCTGCTTCTTCCAAGAAGAAGGATCGGCTCTACAACTCGGTTTTTCTTTTCCACATTTTTATTAATTTATTTGAAATTGTCTGAAATATATGTTCAAATTTTGTAAATTTCTCAAACTATTCTGCTCTCTTTCACACCTATTTTAACCTGGGTATTCTATTTTCACTATCTGTACAGTAGTTTTATTTTGCAATAAATTTGCCCTAATTGTACAGTTTAATTTTTTATGATCTTTCACCTTTTTATGTGAGTCTGCATGCTTCCCTCAGTCTGTCACTTTGTTGCTGATACACCTGATTTTTTCCCCATCGTTTTCTCTGTAGCATTAATCATATCTGGCCCAAAAGCTGCTTTAATAAACTGACATTAGGTTATTTTCTCTAAGCAGGTGCAGTGAAAAAAAAACAAGGTTTCCTAAATATTCCAAGCATTTTCTTCCCACAAAATATTAAATTAAAAGTTTTATTAATAGAATATTGACTGTATTTCCTGTTGTGCTCTTTATTGGAGATAATAATTGGGTTAAAATAGAATGATGATATAATTTTAATTTATTAGCTTCATTTAATGAACCCAAGCAATAATAAAAAAAGCTGGAGATCAACTGTTTTCCATGTATTTGCTACTGAAGCAAAATTATAGCCAGGCTTCTCTCCAGCTTTTAATTGCAGTAGTTAAACTCATCCCCATCTCTGATAATTTGTTCTTCAGCTGCCCGCCTCCTCCACTATTCTCCCATCAGTTAACCAGCACAGGATGCAGAGACTCTAAATGTGCCATAACTCCAAGGTAGTGGTTCTTAACCTTTTTTGAGGTACAGAACCCCCCAGTTGCATATACGCATTCACCGAACCCTTCGGCCTGTAAAGTTCTGGTTCTGGCCTTTGAGCTCATCGTTGTCTTCTCTCCTCAGGTGGACAGATTTAGGAGTGAGATCGCTGCGGTTCCACATCAGTACGGGGTCTTCAGGCAAATGATCAGAGTATCGGCAGCTCAGGAGGACAGACTCCGCCCCCTCATTAACCTCCACCACTCCAGCCAGGGCATGCTGGGAAACTGAGGACACAGACAGGAAACACTACGTGTTCAGTGGGAAGAAATTACATTGCAAGGATCTTATGTGGGATTTTTAATTGGTGAACAAAGATTTTTAAAAAGATTCAAGTCCTGGACTCCATGATTTGGGTCGAAGGGATCACTCTTTACTTTGGACCCTTTAAATAAACAGGGACATAAAAGTGTCATAAAAACTGATAGTTTAATGAAAGTATAGCTCATCGTACCATGGTAAAGAAATGTAGCTGTCAGAGCAGCAACTTCAGTTTGAACATTAATATAAACACAAAGATAAAAAGTATAAAAGTGAGAATACGGAACTACAATCAGGACGACTTTAACACTTGATTCAGATTCAAACATATTGATCCCAAGGGGAAATTAAATGTAACGCATATTATTCAAGGCTCTTCAAAGACTTATTGTAGGTGGTGATGGTTGTGGGCAGGAAAAGTCTCCCGTAGTGGTCTGTGTCGCAGCACATTTCAAGGAGCCTCTGACTGAAGACACTGTTTCTCTAAGGCCGTCTGATGAAGAGGATGGTCAGGGTGATCCATAATGTTCCTGATTTGATCTAAAGTTCCTCTGGACCATCATCTCCAGTAGCCCCACAGTCATCCCCAGAACAGAACCAGAACCAGAACCAGCCTTTTCACCAGGGATCCAGACGGTCTCAAACTGGTTTTTCCTCTTTGGCTCCGTCTTGGTCTGATCTGACAAATTGTGTCCAGGCTGGTTTGAGACTTTATGGATTTAGTCCAAATGACCACAACATAACTCGTCTTTATCTTCACCTGCTCAGCAAACTGAATTTAATTAAAAGCAACATGATATTTAATAGATTAGATTTAATAGAGACTCTTTATGTTCACATGCTGACGTTTGCTGAGAAAACACCTGGAACCTGATAGCAGGAAATTATTACATTTGTCTTTTTAAAATACATATCTATGTTAAAAAACATTTAAAACATAAAAATACCTGTTTATTTGATGACTGCCAAGATGAACAATATGTGAAGAGAAGGAGACAAGATCTAGTTTTACTAGATCTACAGCAACAAAAGGACAAGTAGCATCTGATTTACTAACTACATCAACCTTTGTCAAAAGTGCCAACATTGTGTAAAATGTGTTCAAATCCTAACTGAGCCATTAAAGACAGAGCAATGCTAGAGCATCGCTGTCTGAGCCACACAGGAACCCTTTCAAAATAAAGGCCCAACAGCTTCAACCATCATCACACAGCAAAACTCACTGAAGCAGTGGCTGGTGAAGAGGAGAAACCAGACTAATGTCATCAAGTCAGAGACATCAATTCAGTCTCATCTCCAATGAGACGTCGTTAACTCTAACTGGTTACATTTTGGCATCTGGGGACAACATGGGACATTTTGGGGAGCCTTTAATTGTCCCCAGATTATCCAGCTGTGGCTCATTTTGTCTGCCCCACTCATGCACCGAGTAAAACTCACTGACAGCATGTTGGATTAAAGATCACAGAGAAATATTACATTTGGAGAATAAATGTCAGCAGATGCTCATTTACAGCTGTCAGCTTCACATGGCAACAATATGTCCATGTTGTCCAGCTTCACATGGCAACAATATGTCCATGTTGTCCAGCTTCACATGGCAACAATATGTCCATGTTGTCCAGCTTCACATGGCAACAATATGTCCATGTTGTCCAGCTTCACATGGCAACAATATGTCCATGTTGTCCACAGATGAAACCAGCATCACCAGTTCAGACTGGTGTCTTCTCCTCTCAGCTCTGAAGCAGGTTGATCTTTTCTTCCTCTCCTCTGATCCTGGACAGCAGACCAGTGGAGGTGGTTAAAGCTCAGTCACACACAGTTTCAGTCCAAATGTCCAACAGGAGACAGACAGTCGTCCCCTGAATGGAGACGTCTCATCGGTTCTCTGGTGTCAAATAAATCAGGATCAACAGAAACTTCAGAGCCTGGAGGTGATGAAGGTTTCCTTCATCTTCCTCATCTTGTTGATCCACTGGATCACTTTGATCAGCTGGTGGTGAGAGAGGGACGTCATCTGGTCCATGGAGGACAGGGCTGAGGAGTTGAGGTCAGAGGTCAGATGCACCACAGTGAGGCTCAGACAGAGGAGAGAAGAAGAAGCAGATAGAAATCGATTAGGGTTTGTTTTGTTGTTTTTATTGTTTATATAAAAATAAACATCTTATTTTTCCTTCTGCATGATTGTTTTAGTCACTTATTATCCTCCTTTTCAAAATAAAACCATTTGCTTATTCAAACTCACTAAAACATATTAAGGCCTGTAATTTATCGACTAAAGATTTATGTCCAGAATTAGAAGCATTTCCATCTGTTCATCATTTTTCCGTCTTTCTCTTCTTTTTCTCTTTCATTCAACTTTCCAAACTTTCCTCGTTTCTCAGGATCAACTCGACTCTTCGTTTCTCATTTCTTTGCCTCAGTTCACTTCCTCTGCTTCTAATTATCTTTCTCTTCCTTTCTAAACGATCAGCTTCAACGAACAGGAGAAATGACACTTTTCATCCTTTCATTCACATCATGCAAACTTTCTTCTCCATGTTTCATTATTATATAGTGAATCGATTCACCCTGAGGAGGAGAAAAGACCCAGGAACCACTCAGACCCGTTTCTGCTGAATAGGTGGGATTTCCTCTTTAGACTGCAAACGTCTCCACAGAATCCAACCAACCAGCTTTGTGGTCGCTCTGCCTCTTCATCCTCCAACAGGTTTTTATTTCTCATCAAGTCTTTAGATTCTCTAAAGGTTTGGTTCCCTGAATTTAAAACTCTAGTAAATACCTGCCTTATCCTCCAATAAGGACTTTAACTAGGACTCATCCTAGAACCTGTGGTTCCATCAAAACTCTGTAAAGGTTTTTATTCAGCTTTACAAGAAAAACTAAAATATCCAATCCAAATGTTCAGTTCTTGATGTTCAGTCAGAGTTGAACCAGTGAATGTAAATGTTGCTCCATGTCTCCATCTAGTGGACTGATAGTAGAAGTGCAGCAGCTGATGGCAGCTTCCTCTGCCTCTCTGCTGTCTGACTGCATTCACCTGACACTGATATGAAGCAGAGAAGAAGAGCCAATCAGAGGAGGAGCAGCTGATCTTTTTCCAGCACTAATGATGTAAAGGATGATCAGAGTTGATGTGCAGATGAATGATGTGTGTTTCCTCTGCAGGTGAAGCTAGAAAGTGTGTGTGAGCTGATGTGAATTCAGCAGCATGGATCAGTGTGAGGACAGAGAGGAGGGAGTCCCTCCCTCTAAAACCACTCTGTGTGGGGAAGATGAGAGCCAGAGCAAAGGTCAGAGGTGAGGTCACCATCTCTAACTGTCCACAGCCCTTTTCACACAGCGTTCACTATATCAGGCCCAAACAGACGTGAACAAACAAATGAAATGTGCTATACCAATAAAATTTGATTGATTGATTGTTTGATTCAATTTAGTCTGTATTGCTGATCTATTGAGCTCATTTTAAAAGCTGCTGAGGAACAAATAATTTTTTCATTCATGTCCTAATGAATGAAACCTAAGAACTGATTCTGGTTCTGATCATTTTTGGACATCACTGACATCTTAGGATCATGGAAAAATGCTTCATCAGGGTTTAATAATCATTCATCATGCAGGTTATTTTTTCACCACCAGAGGAATAAAAATCAGATGAAGAGTCCAGTTGGTTCACAGTTAAAACAGATTTTGGTTCCAGAACAGCTGAACAGAACCTGTATCACCAGAATTACAGGAACATTATTTGTGTACAAACTGGGAGTTAAAATAAGGGTTCATGTGTTGAGACAACAGTGGAAGTCTAAGTCATTCTGACCAGTCTGACCAGTTGCAAAAGGACACCAGGAGCTCTGTCCTCTGGGCTCATTTCTCTCATAACACTTTCAGTTTAAACTCACCTGTTCAGGTGTGGCACCAGTCTGGTTCTGTTGGGTCTCAGTCTGTTACTCAGATGTTCTTCTTCAACTCTTTGGATCATTTGACCAAACTGTAAGTTTCATTTATTTCCTATTTGAATTTCGTCTTCAGAAACTTTCCTGTTTGTTTCTGCTTCCTGATGTGAGAAAATATTCACTTCTGATTTCAGCTCAAAGTTTAATCTGTTAATGACAGATTATCTACATGATTATTAAATTAATGATGAACTGGAATTAAATAACATTATGAACAGATAGTTGTTTTCTTATGTGAAAAAACAAAACACAGCTTAATTTTTTTTTCTTTTTCTAAAATTAATATTTGGTCTCCATCTTCTTTTTAGTTCTTCTTTTCTAAATTAAATATGGTTAAAGCTTTTTTAGGTGAGATTAATAAATAGGTAATCTTTTATGGAGCAGATAACTCACTTTAATACGTTTAATAAATGTGAAATAAAGTTCTTGATAAGTCAATTAGGTGAATGTGAAAGTTGCTCCATGTCTCCATCTAGTGGATTGATAGTAGAAGTGCAGGTTGAACCAGTGAATGTAAATGTTGCTCCATGTCTCCATCTAGTGGACTGATAGTAGAAGTGCAGCAGCTGATGGCAGCTTCCTCTGCCTCTCTGCTGTCTGACTGCATTCACCTGACACTGATATGAAGCAGAGAAGAAGAGCCAATCAGAGGAGGAGCAGCTGATCTTTTTCCAGCACTAATGATGTAAAGGATGATCAGAGTTGATGTGCAGATGAATGATGTGTGTTTCCTCTGCAGGTGAAGCTAGAAAGTGTGTGTGAGCTGATGTAAATTCAGCAGCATGGATCAGTGTGAGGACAGAGAGGAGGGAGTCCCTCCCTCTAAAACCACTCTGTGTGGGGAAGATGAGAGCCAGAGCAAAGGTCAGAGGTGAGGTCACCATCTCTAACTGTCCACAGCCCTTTTCACACAGCGTTCACTATATCAGGCCCAAACAGACGTGGTGATGAAGCTGCTGCTGCTCCTCTTTGCTGCTTCATCCAGACTGAACAGATTCAGTTTTAATCATCATGTTTCTGTCAGGATCCATCAGAGACTCAGACCAGAACCAGAACCAGAACCCAGCTGTGTGTCCTTTAAGAGCGACAGGTCAAAGGATGGATTCATTGACTTTAAATCTCCTGGATCTCCACCATCAGAGAGGTGAGCTGTTTCTAACTGCTGTAACTGATCTGTTCATATCAAATAACATTTTATTTGAACAGCACATTTCAATATCAAGGCATTTCAAGGGCTTTACAGAAGCTCCATCAGATCCTCCTTGGATGGTCAGAGTGGAAACGACTCCTGGTTCTTCTCCATGTCAGAGATCAACACTAACATCACCAAACTTCTGTCAGTCATTTAAACCAACATGTTTGTCTCAGAATCAGATCTGCTCTTTAAACAAGGCTGGACATTATTCAAGAGGATCAATGATCAGGACCATTTTGGATGATTGGACCGGTTCTGATCATTTCTTTTATTTTTATTTTTCCTTTATTTAACCAGGTGAACCCTGTTGAGATCCAGATCTCATTTTCAAGAGGGACCTGGGCAGAAGTCTGCAACACACAGCAACCTGGTTACAAAATAAAACTAATTAATACATATGCACAAATGTAAAACAGTAGAAAACAATTTAAAAACAGTGACACTGTTCAGTAGCATCTCGTTGTCTATTTTTAAGAATCACTTGAAATAAATCCAGAGAAACCAGTTCTGACATCTTGAGTTCAGACTGGAGCTGATTCCAGGCTGAAGGAGCATCACACTGAAAGCTTTCTTCCCTTTTTCAGTTCGGAAACGTGGAACATGCAAAAGAAAAATGTTGTTAGAACATAAAGAATGAGAATTAACAGATCTACGTAAAAGAGAGTTTCAGTATGCTGGAGCCGAGTAGAGATTTATAAATCAGGATCATCAGGGGCCTCATGCATAAAGATGCGTGCGCACAAAAAATGTGCAGTCCCATATTTTACGCAAAAGTTGGCGTGTACTGTATAAAAATTAACTGCGTCAAAGTTTGCATAAATATACGCACTTTTTCAATGGTATGAAAATGTGCGGCCAATGTTTTTCATGATTTTAATATTTTATTGCTTTGTGTTCCTACATCAGTTGTGAGCAATAGGGGGATTTCTGATAGTTTTCTAGAGTGTGAAAAAAACATTGCTTTTGTCTGATCCACATTCAGAACCAACTTCAGAGTTTGTAAACGAGTTTGAACTACATTAAAAGCAAAACCTGTATGGTCTGAAAAAGTGATGAAGAGTTGCAGTAAATTACTAAATCATCTGCATAAAAATCATAAAAAGCATTTGACAGATTTTCACACAAGTTATTTATATAAATAGAGAATAAAAGTGGGCCAAGAACTGAGCCCTGTGGGACACCATTTAAAATCATACAAATAGAGGAAGTGAAGCCGGCCAATTGGACTCTCTAGGTTCTGATCAACAGGTAATCAGCTGCCCACATGGTAGCTTGATGTGAGAGAACAATGCTGTGTAGAATATCAATTAAAAATGTGATTTACTGTGTCAAATGCCTTTGATAAATCAATAAACAGAGCAACACAAAGCTTTTTGTTATCAAGAGCCTGAATAAGATCATTAATAACCTTTAAAGTGCCAGTAACAGCACTATGTTTTTTCCTAAAACCAGACTGTACATTTTGTAAAACACAATTAGAATCTAAAAAAATCTTCAATTGATCTGCAACTAATCTTTGAAGAATAATTGCTATAATAAGTAGTTTAGAAATTGGTCTGTAATTGTTTACCTGTGACGATTCTCACTCTTGAGGCAAAACAAATGCTGATTTCCAGACACTCAGGATTTTCTTATAGATTAAACTTAGATTAAAAATATGAGACAATGGCTCTGCTATAAACTCCGCAGCTAATTTTAGAAAAAAAGGATCCATGTTATCTGGCCCTGCTGATTTTTTGGTGTATATGTTTTTCAATTCTCTGAGAACCTCAGCTGATGGAAAATTAAAAGTGGTGAAGTAACAATCATTATTCAGAAACTGATCATCTCATTGGATCATCTAAATTTTTTGGCATCTCTGCCAGGAAATAGTCTGACTTTTCTTTTTTAATTAATAAGCCAGATCTCCATAGTATTGTTTTTCTTTCCAAAGCTGCATCTCTTTGTTTAAGCAAAGCCCCAATAGCTGAAGAAAACCATGGATTATTTCATCCATTCACCCTAATTTTACGTACAGGAGCATGTTTATTTATTAGTCTTAAAAACTATTCATGGAAATACAGCCAGGCAAGGTCAACGTTATCAAAAAGAGAGACCCTATTCCAGTTAAAATGTAACAAGTCATGAACAAAAGCTTGATCATTTAGGTGTTTTAAATCTCTTTTGGTCAAGATATGTGGCTTAGGTTTTGGTAACTTGAGATTTCTAACTGTACCTACAGCACAATGTCACTAAGGTTGTTTGCAAAAACTCCTATCCCTGTATATTTATGTGGCGCGTTTGTCATAATTAAATCAAGGAGTGATGATTTTAGAGGACATTTGTTATTAAGTCTGGTGGGTTATTAATTAACTGGGTGATATTTAAAGAATCACAGACAGTTTTTAAGCTGAGGATGAAATTTAGAACATCTAGTTGATGATCTGTCTGGTTCTGCTGTGTCTCAGCTCTTTATTTTACAATCAGTCCCACTAATTAAAGCAAAACTCCACAACAAGATTTTAATGAGTTTAACACAAGAGTTTGTGAGTTTCACACAAGAAGAATCAGAACACAGTTGTGTGTCCTTTAAAAGCAACAGGTCAAAGGGTGAACTCAGTGACTTTAAATCTCCTGGAGCTCCATCATCAGAGAGGTGAGCTGTTTCTTACTGCTCTAACTGTTGAAAGCTTCATGATGTGGTTGGTGAGATCTGCTGGAACTCAACCAGACTGATCTGATGTGGACCATCAGAGGTTCTGCTGATTAGTGGATCAGCAGGAACATTAAATCTTTTCAGCTACTTGGATCATCTGGATCACTGCTCACATCCAGATATCCCTTCATGGACCTTTACCTTCTGATTGTCTCTGTGTGGACAGATATAATGTGAGCTCACTGGCTTCCAGGATCTACAGGATCCATTTTAAATCCTCTACAACATCCAGGAGAGGATCCCACATGGACACACCCACATATCTCAGAGCTCCTCCATGTCCACATCACCTCAGATCCAGTCATCAGAACCTGATGGATGTCCCACACTGTCCTGAAGACCTGTGTGGACAGAGCCTTCACTTCCACTGTCCCCAAGCTCTGGGACTCTGTCTCCACCAGCATCAGATCTGCTGACAGTGTGGACAGTTTGAAGTCCAAGTTCAGCACCAACTTTTTAAAATGTCTACTGGTGATTCTGGTGTTACTGGTCTTCATCCTTGTAGTTCATCTTCCTCTTTCTAACTTCTTTGTATTGTGTTCATGTGATGCTCTGTTTTTCTGCTTTAAGGACTTTTAATGTGAAACTCTTGGTGATTTCCTCTGTGAATACTGCTGGATGAATATTTCCTGACTTCCTGATTGTTCCTGGTTCCTCCACAGAGTGGACCAGCAGAGCTCAGAGGTTCCCAGTGGTCCGTCTGCCCAGCAGCATCAAACACAGCTGGACTCCATATTTATGGTCTGTACATGAACAACAACTACTTTTCCATGGTTCTGTTCACAGTCGTCTCCATGCTGCACTTTGTAGACCAGAGGACTGTCAGTCTGTCCAACATCCATCTGGTGTTTGGCTCCATGATTTCAGTCTGATGTTTCCTTCATCTATTATTCTGTTCCAGCTGCTGGAGGAAAACATTGTCACTTCTGTGAAGAACGAGCTGAACAAGATCCAGAAGATTCTGAGTCCAGATTACCCAGAATGCTTAGAGACTCAGAGAGAGGATGATGAGGTGTTGGCAGGTGAGGATGTGCTCTTCATCAGGAGGAGCAGTACAGAGGCAGTGATGAAGATAACACTAAACCTCCTGAGGAGGATGAAGCAGGAGGAGCTGGTTGACCATCTGCTGAGTAAGAGTATTTCTAAAAAAGATTTGACCTGGTGGATAAATCAAACATTTACTGATATCTGAAGTGATGGAATCACATTAATTTAAATTTTCTTCAGGAGATGATTTTGTTTTGTTCCTAATTTTACATTTTGTCTTTTCTAGAACATTATGCTGCAGTCTGTCAACATCAACTTAAATCTGGTCTGAAGAAGAAGTTCCAGTCTGTGTTTGAGGGGATTGCTAAAGCAGGATGTCAAACTCTTCTGAACCAGATCTACACAGAGCTCTACATCACAGAGGGAGGGACTGGAGAGGTCAATGATGAACATGAGGTCAGACAGCTTGAAACAGCACCCAGGAAACCACAGAGACCAGAAACAACAATCAGACAAGAAGACATCTTTAATGTCCCACCTGGAAGAGATCAACCAATCAGAACAGTGATAACAAAGGGAGTGGCTGGCATTGGGAAAACGGTCTTAACACAGAAGTTCACTCTGGACTGGGCTGAAGACAAAGCCCACCAGAACATCCACTTCATATTTCCATTCACCTTCAGAGAGCTGAATATGTTGAAAGAGAAAAAGTTCAGCTTGGTGGAACTTGTTCATCACTTCTTTACTGAAACCAAAGAAATCAGCAGCTTTGAACACTTCCAGGTTCTGTTTATCTTTGATGGCCTGGATGAGAGCCGACTTCAACTGTACTTCCACAACAAGGAGATCCTGACTGATGCTACAGAGTCTAGCTCAGTGGATGTTCTGCTGACAAACCTCATCAGAGGGAGACTGCTTCCCTCTGCTTTCCTCTGGATAACCACACGACCTGCAGCAGCCAATCAGATCCCTCCTCAGTGTGTTGACATGGTAACAGAGGTCAGAGGGTTCAATGACCCCCAGAAGGAGGAGTACTTCAGGAAGAGATTCAGAGATGAGCAGCAGGCCAGCAGGATCATCTCCCACATGAAGACGTCACGAAGCCTCCACATCATGTGCCACATCCCAGTCTTCTGCTGGATCACTGCTACAGTTCTGGAGGATGTGTTGGAGACCAGAGAGGGAGGAGAGCTGCCCAGAACCCTGACTGAGATGTACATCCACTTCCTGGTGGTTCAGACCAAAGTGAAGAAGGTCAAGTATGATGGAGGAGCTGAAACAGATCCACACTGGAGTCCAGAGAGCAGGAAGATGATTGAGTCTCTGGGAAAACTGGCTTTTGATCAGCTGCAGAAAGGAAACCTGATCTTCTATGAATCAGACCTGACAGAGTGTGGCATCGATATCAGAGCAGCCTCAGTGTACTCAGGAGTGTTCACACAGATCTTTAGAGAGGAGAGAGGGCTGTACCAGGACAAGGTGTTCTGCTTCATCCATCTGAGTGTTCAGGAGTTTATGGCTGCTCTTCATGTTCATCGGACCTTCATCAAATATGGGGTCAACCTGATGGAAGAAGCACAAACATCTAAAAAGTCTTCATTATTTAATAAACCTAAACTAAAGTCTCTCCATCAGAGAGCTGTTGACCAGGCCTTACAGAGTCCAAATGGACACCTGGACTTGTTCCTCCGTTTGCTCCTGGGACTTTCACTGCAGACCAATCAGATACTCCTACAAGGTCTGCTGACACAGACAGGAAGTCGCTCACAAACCACTCAGGAAACAGTTCAGTACATCAAGGAGAAGATCAGTGAGAATGTGTCTGCAGAGAAAAGCATCAATCTGTTCCACTGTCTGAATGAACTAAATGATCGTTCTCTAGTGGAGGAGATCCAACAGTCTCTGAGTTCAGGAAGTCTCTCCACAGATAAACTGTCTCCTGCTCAGTGGTCAGCTCTGGGTTTCATCTTGGTATCATCAGGAAACAATCTGGATGTATTTGACCTGAAGAAATACTCTGCTTCAGAGGAGGTTCTTCTGAGGCTGCTGCCAGTGGTTAAAGCCTCCAACAAAGATCTGTAAGGACACACATTGTTACTGCAGTTATTTTTTTGATTGAGAAAAATAAAAGAAACCACTAAAGTTGTTTTGCGAGTAGAAAAGTTACAGACGTCCTTCGGCGACTGGCCATGATGTTGTATTTTCAAGGAGCAAGACTCCAGCAGAACTTAGGTCATTGTGGTATTTAATAGTTTTCTTGCCAGCCTCTTTTTTATTTTTAGATAAGGTCTTAAAAATTGCATGCCAACTATAGACTGAACCATTTCACAACACAACCGGTTCAGTGTAGTTGTAATATAAGACACATAAAGATGTTTTAAATGAAACAGTTCCTTAAATCTTTCCAAGAACATTGTCAACTGGAAGTAAAACATTCATTTTGATTAACTTTTTAACAGATTTTACTTTCTGTCTACTCAGACTGAGTATCTGTAACCTCTCAGAGAGAAGCTGTGAAGCTCTGTCTTCAGTTCTCAGCTCCCAGTCCTCCAGTCTCAGAGAACTGGACCTGAGTAACAACAACCTGCAGGATTCAGGAGTGAAGCTTCTCTCTGCTGGACTGAAGAGTCCAAACTGCAAGTTGGAAACTCTCAGGTAAAATGATCTCAGTCCTGGTGATGCCAGATTTCTGTTCACTAGCTGCTAAGAGATAACACTATACTGCTAAAAGTTCAGTGCCTTGCTAAAATATTCGACACCCTTGAACTTTTCAACCTTGTGCCATTTTTCAGGCTTCAAACATAAAGATCTAAAATTTGTATTATTTTGTGAAGAATCAACAAGAAGTGGCACACAATCGTGAGGTGGAAAAAATTTTTTTGGGTATTTTAAACTTTTTTAACAAATACAAAACTGCAAAGTGGGGCATGTAATACTATACTTTACTTTCAGTGCAGCAAACTCACTCCAGAAGTTCTGTGATGATCTCTTATCCAGGGTTGGGTCGCGGGGGCAGCAGCTTCAGAAGGGAGGCCCAGACTTCCCTCTCCCCAGCCACTTCTTCCAGCTTCTCCAGAGGAATCCCAAGGCGTTCCTATGCCAGCTGAGAGACATAATCCCTCCAGCGTGTCCTGGGTCTTCCCCGAGGCCTCTTCCCGGTGGGACGTGCGCGGAACACCTCACCAGGGAGGCGTCCAGGAGGCATCCTGACCAGATGCCCGAGCCACCTCAACTGGCTCCTCTCGATGTGGAGGAGCAGCGGCTCTACTCTGAGTCCCTCCCGGATGACCGAGCTTCTCTCTCTAAGGGAGAGCCCAGCCACCCTGCGGAGGAAACCCATTTGGGCTGCTTGTACCCGTGATCTCGTTCTTTCGGTCATGACCCAAAGCTCATGACCATAGATGAGGGTGGGAACGTAGATCGACCGGTAAATCGAGAGCTTCGCTTTTTGGCTCAGCTCTCTCTTCACCACGACGGACCGGTACAGCGCCCGCTTCACGGCAGACACTGCCCCAATCTGCCTGTCAATCTCCCGCTCCTTTCTTCCCTCATTCGTGAACAAGATCCTCAGATACTTAAACTCCACCACTTGAGGCAGGACAACACCCCTGACCCGGAGAAGGCACTCTACCCTTTTCCGGCTCAAGATCATGGCCTTGGATTTGGAGGCACTGAGCCTCATCCCGGCCGCTTCACACTCGGCTGCGAACCGCTCAAGTGAGAGCTGCAGATCACGACCTGATGAAGCCAACAGGACCTAATCATCCGCAAAAAGCAGAGATGTGATTCTAAGTCCACCAAAAAAGATTCCTTCAACACCTCGGCTGAGCCTAGAAATTCTGTGAAAGTAATGAACAGAATCGATGACAAAGGGCAGCCTTGGCAGAGTCCAACTCTCACTGGAAACGAGCCCGACTTACTACCAGCAATGCGGACCAGACTCTGACACCGGTCATATAGGGACCTGACAGCCCGTATCAAAGGGCCCAGTACCCCATACTCCCAGAGAACCCCCCACAAGGCCTCCTCTTCAGGCTGAGCCTGACTGGGCTCCGTGGGTAAAAGCCTGGCCATCAGGCGCTCACCATCGTGCCCCACCTCCTGGTCTGGCTCCAGAGTGGGGCCCCGGTGACCCACCTGCAGGCGAGGGAACAACAGATCCAAAGATATTTTCCATCATAAGGGGTCTTCGGGCTGGACTTTGTCTGGTTCCTCACCTAGAACCTGTCTGCCTTGGGTGGCCCTACCAGGGGCATAAAGCCCCAGACAGCATAGCTCCTAAGATCATTGGGACACTCAAACCCCTCCACCACAATAAGGTGGCAGCCCAAAGAGGAAACTGAGAATCAATTTTATTTTTGTTTTTGGTTGTTTTGTTTATTTAGTTTATTAGTTCCAGTGCTATGTGTTCTTTTCAAAATAAAGTGTATCTATCTATGGCAGGAAATAGCATGCATTATTACATAATTTCAATTAAATTAATTTCAAAAGGCCTTTTAAACAATATTATCGTTTATGGCAATAATTTTTTAGACAATCGCTCAGCAAAATTTTCCATCGTGACAGGCCTATTGTCAGATTGCTGCATCCTAGGTGTACAAATGACCATTATTGCAGATCCTTCCTCCCAGCAGTTGTTAAGACTTTTTAGCCAGAACTGCTTCCAACAATCTCAGTAATTACATCCTGACTGTTACAGGGAGTCTTTTTAGGTTTCTTTTAAATAGCCTATAGCTGTTTTAACATAAATATATACTTCTTATACATGATTATAAATTGCTCTACTCACCTTCATGTGTCTTTCAAACTGATGCTGTTTTTATTAAATATCCAGCATTATCATTCCTCTGTTGTAAATGTGTCTTTACTGTACAGCCTCCTATTATTTTTTGTTTTTACCTTTTCTTGAACTTCTGATTCTTCCATTTACCCTAAACTTGTTGCTGGTAAACCTGAACTCCCTGCTGTGGATCAACAAAGGATGTTTCTATTCTGATCTGTTCTACATGTGATAAATGTTGATTTTTATTATCCACAAAAACTACAGTGTTATTATTATTTAATTCCATTGACCTGTTAAGTACAATTTATGGACTTTTTTCCTCTCCTATAAATGTCCAGTTCAGACCTTGGGCTCTACCTCAATGTTCTCATCTTCTCATCATGTGATGAATTGTGTGTCTGCAGCTTATCAGGCTGTTTGGTCTCAGAGGAAGGCTGTGCTTCTCTGGCCTCAGCTCTGACCTTTAACCCCTCCCATCTGAAAGAGTTGGACCTGAGCTACAATCATCCAGGAGACTCAGGAGTGAAGCTGCTGTCGGCTGGACTGAAGGATCCAGACTGGAGACTGGAAGCTCTCAGGTATGGAGGAACCTGCTGCAGGAGCAGAGAAGGTCTGATAGAGGAGGAAGAGGAGAAACGTCTTTAGTCAGTCTGATGGGAAATGTTTAGTTTGAAGAATATTTAGTTTGATTATTAAATATTTAGACGCCTCATCTGGAGGCAGAGATCATTACCCAGTTTTCTGGAATATTCTCCTGACTAAGAACGGCTCACAAGGAAAATTAAAGAGTGGGATGGATTTAATAGAGTTTAATAGGGAATCTGACTAAATGAATAAAAGTGAAGTTCAGTTAGATTTCCATGATGATCTACTGATGACAGAAAGGACTTTAAAACAATATTTGATGGAGCTCCAGACCAATCAGCCCCAAGGAGCAAAGATGAGAAGAAAAGTAACTCCATGTTGGTCAGATGGATGTTTAAAAGTTAAGAGAGAAAAATAAAGATTTTTAACAAAACTCACAACTTTCAGGATTTAATAAAATATAAAATACATAAAAAGTGAAGAAAACTATTCATAAGGCAAAGAAAGTGAAAGTTTAGCAATTTTATCCATTTAGTAGTTTGTTCTCCACCAGGGGGCGACATCTGGAAAATTATCAAATGAATGAGAGGAATCAGGAGAGAATGGAAATCCATTGTTTTCCAGAGGAAATGGAGAATTGCAGTGAATGATGAGGAGAAAGTAGAATTGTTCTCTGTTGACCGTGGTAGAAATTAAAAACAATAATAAGACCTTTTAGAGTTCAGCTCCAAGAAAAGACTGATGTGTTTAGGTTTTCAGTAGTTGGGAAAGCTTTTGGGATTGTTCAATAAAGTTTGGGAAAAATTACCAACGTCTTGGAAAAAGGCAGAAACCCTTCATGTTGGAAAACCAGGGAAATATCCATCCGACCAATCAGATTCCAGATTCACTTCTCTGACGTCCCATTTAGGAAAGTAATGGAATCATAATAGAGAAAGAAAAACCTTTTATTTGTAAAGTAGAGGGATGATATCAGCCCATCAGATGGTTTAGAAGAGGGAGAGGAAGCATCATGGACTGCAGAGGTCCTTCACCTGATCCTGGTTGTTGGGACAAGAACTTTGTTACTGAACTTAAGGACATTTTTCATGGATCTGTAAGTAGATTTAATCCTGGCTACTTTTACTCCACTACATTTTACAGTATCTGTACTTTCTACTTCACTACATTTCTATAAAGCGTTGCGTTACACGTTACATCCAAGCCGCATTGAGCTTTTTTGATTTGTTTGTTAGTTTGAAAGTAATCAGTGATTCTGGTGCCACCTTTGCCTCCCTGTTAGCATGAACTGCTAGCTTTAAAAATTCATCGTCTGTAAAAACATATTGAGGTAAGTTAAGCTGCTAAACGCTGTCTGAGTTTTGGGTGTGAAACTGATTCAGGTTAGAGAAGTTTAATGTAATCTTACCAGCTTCTAGTTTAAATCAACTGTAATAAATAAACACATTAAATAGTTGTAAGCTAGCATGAACTGGCAGTAGCATTGATTACTGCGGTCGGGGCGCGTGGAGCGCAGCGTCTCCTGCCATGAATGTCCCAGTAACGTTAAACTCCTCCACATCCTGGTTACTGAGTTAATGCCAATAATATCCATCTCATATTTAATTCAATAAATTAGACTATGGTTCCAATGAGGCTCTTTAAAACAACTTAAACAGATATTAAACATATTTTTCATCAGACCCAAACTTCTGCATTAAGGTTTTTTATTGGTCTATAAATTGATTGGAAATGTCATGTTTTCATGAGCTGTAAGCAACAAATCATCATCATTAACAAATAAAACAGTTTGTGGGGAATTAATCTGTATGATGTGTTTAACTTGTGAGCTGAGTTACTGAAATACTTTTCATAAATATTCTAATTTATTGAAAATGACTGTAGTTAAGGACTGCTAGAGTGACGCAGGTCATCCTGAGATTCTGATGCATAGAATCACAAATCTAGATCTAAACTGTCAGAGAGAAAACACAATAAAACTTGATTTATCTGCAGCATAGTTCATTAAACGGCTGATGTATTAAAATTAAATATGATAGAAACACTTAATAATATTGTATTAGGTAATACATTCAGCAAGTACTTTTACTACTTTAAGTATTTTTAAAAGCCAAGTAAGTAAGTGCTTTCTTACTTTTATTCAAGTAAAAATGTTAATGGGGTTATTTTACTAGAGAATATTTTTGTCTGTTTATTTGTACTTTTACTTAAGTACATTATTTGAGTTATTTCTCCAGCTCTGGTGAACAGCCAGTAGGTGGCGCTAGAGTCAGCAGGAGGCAGCCTGGAGAAAAGGCTGTTCCTCCCTGATCTGTTTCCCAGCAGTGTTGAAGTTGAGAGCTGGAGAAGTTTCCTCCTGTTGCTGCAGCAGCAGAGATGTTCTGCTTCATGGACTGAATCAGGTTGGAAAGAGGAGAGATCTTTACTGAGCTGCTGTTTAGGCAGCTTCTTCTTCTTGGTCTCATTATAAATGCGTGCAGCGCCACCTGGTGGTGCTTGTAAGTAGAAGTGCTGAAAGGTTGGAGGTGTTTGTCAGAGGTGTGTGTTGATGGAAGCCTCTCCCTGGTTTGTGAGTCTGAGCTCAGAGATCAAATCTTTGGTTCTTGTTGAACTCTTTGTTGAATGTGATGCAGCTTCTCCTTTTTAATGTTTGTATTTCTGGATATTACAGTGAGGCCACAGCAGGTTTTCAGCAGCAGGGCTGTTTAGTGTTTCATTCCTTCATCTGTGTGTGGGAGTGTGGATGGAGCAGGTATCCAGGTGTTGATCAGTTTAGATTGATTGGATTTATTGGTGATTATTAAATCAGGTTGAGCTTCCAGAAATGTTTCCTTAGTTTCCTGATGTCCTTTCAGGCTTCAGTGAGTTTCTTCAGGTTGTTACTGAGGGATTTCCTTTCTCCTCTCTGTTGGAGCTTTTCCTGTGTTTGGAGAAATGAGTTGTGCTGCAGCAGCACCAACTGTCCTTCCTACATCCACTGCAGTTTGCAGGCCAGATGTTGGACTGTTCCTGTCTCAGTGGAGGACAATGTGTGTCTGAGAGACATGTAATGTCCATGTTTGCTGCTGAAAGAGACTGATGGTCTGACCCCCCTCCTCCTTTCAGGGTGGAGCCTGCTGGAGGCCGATTCTTGACACCAGGTCTGAGGAAGTGTAAGTGTGTTTTTCATCTGATTCATGACAACAAAGCAGCTCACATTCAACCATCTTCAAACTGTCACATCACTCATTCAGGATCATCATCAAAGATCAATAAATGATCAATAACTGCAGCTGGATTGTGTTTGTTCTCTCCATCAGATTCCTGTCAACTCACCATCGACACAAACACAGTGAACAGAAACCTCAAACTGTCTGAAGACAACAGGAAGGTGACATACAGGTGGATGGAGCTTCAGTCATATCCTGATCATCCAGACAGATTTGATCACTGGCATCAGCTGCTGTGTAGAACTGGTCTGACTGGTCGCTGTTACTGGGAGGTCGAGTGGAGAGGAGGAGTTTATATATCAGTGAGTTACAGAAGAATCAGGAGGAAAGGAGACAGTAGATACAGTAGTTTTGGAGGAAATGATCATTCCTGGAGTCTGAGATGCTTTAATGATGGTTACTCTGTGAGGCACAATAACATAGAAACACCTCTCTCCTCCTCCTCTGTCTCTCACAGAGTATCAGTGTATGTGGACTGTCCTGCTGGCATTCTGTCCTTCTACAGAGTCTCCTCTGACTCACTGATCCACCTCCACACCTTCAACACCACATTCACTGAACCTCTGATTCCTGGATTTAGGTTGTCCAGTTCTGATTCCTCAGTGTTTCTTTGCTGATTTGAGTCTAAATATTTTAATCCTGTCAGAGAAAATCTCTCACTGTTGAACAGATAGTTCGTCTCTACAATCTATTTCTTGGTGAAACTTTTCTGATCGAGTCCTTGGAATCTTGTTCTTCTTCCAGTCCTTTAAAGATGGATGCTGGGATTATAACAGGATTATTCCAGGATTATTCCAGTTTCCTCATGTTTTCCTGTTTGTTTCCAGTCAAAGCTTCACACTGAATATCAAGATGTTGTTTCTCTTATTTTTTCCTTTTATTCATCAGATTTCATTGAAATGTTGATCAGTTTTTCTCAATCACTGAACATTTTCTGTTTCTGTCGGCTCCTAATTTTATAAACTCGTCAGATTTGAATATTAAATCTGTTTTCTTTATTTGCTGCAGTTTTTCTTCATGTGTTTTAGAGAAATAAAAACAATTTTCTTCTTCTGCATTTGGTTCATTTCTGCTCATTCTGTTCTTTTCCTGTTCAAATTTAAATATTGCATTAAAAATATTTTTTCATAATTTCTCAGTTTGTTAATCTATTTAATTCATCCCCATCTACTAGGCATATAAAAGAGGTCTGGGCTTTATGGAGAGCCGTTTCAGCCAAAATTAAATAAATAAATAAATGGGTGAAATATATAAAAAAATGAAGAAAATGAGTGAAATAAATAAAAAAATTGTTAAATAAATAATTTTGCTTTTACATTAACCCAATTTTTCATTTATTTATTTTTCATATTATCAATTTCTCAATTTCCCTTATTTCATTAATCTACTTTTTATTTACCCATTTTTCATTAATCTATTTTTCATTTAACCATTTTTTAATTTAGCTTTTTCATTAACCCAATTTTTCATTTATTGATTTTTTATATTATCAATTTCTCAATTTCTCTTTTTCATTATCTATTTTTCATTTATCCCTGTATCCATTTACCCATTTTTCATTCATCTATTTTTCATTTAACCCCTTTTCAATTTCCCTATTTCATTAACCCAAATTTTTCATTTATTTATTTTTCAGATTATCATTTTCTCAATTTCTCTTTTATCATTTATCTATTTTTCATTTATCTATTTTTCATTTGTCAATTTTTCATTTATCCTTTTATCTATTTACCCATTTTTCATTACCCATTTTTCATTAATCTATTTTTTCTTTTTTCCATTAACCTGATTTTCTATTTCCCAGTTTCATTAATCAATTTCTCATATCCCTTTTTTATTTACCCATTTTTCTATAATCTATTTTTCATTTAACATTTGTTTGAAAAATAGTTACTTTTCCCATTTTCCAATTTCCCTTATTCATTTAGCATTTCCTTATTTTCTTATTTATCACATTCTATTTCCCCGCAAAACTTGGAAAAAATAAATGCAAATGAGGAGAGGCACGTCATCAGGCTACAACTTCCCCAATTGGTTGGTTAGCGTCACACCCATACTTTGCTTCAAGAAAGATGGCGACCTACTAACGGGTTATCAATAAGCTGAAGCTCATTAACTTCATTAGAAAATAGTGTTGTTGACTTTAGTTCTCGTGTGGCAGCTCAGACAGAACGTGTTTGAGTTGGCGGCTCTCATGGACTCAGAGCTTCACCGTCGGGAGTTTTTATAGTTTGGACGAAGCGGCCGCTGAAGTTGGCTTACGATTGAAGGTTCGGGACACCTTCGTAGCTACCAGCTGTGATCCAACTATAAGGAGCAACTTTACTGTATATCGTAAGTGAACTGCAATATCCAGAGGCAGCTCTACGGAGCATTGAGCTGAAAGAATGAGAGTGGAGAGCCTTGGACATCTGCATCGGAGGCCATTTTTAAGACATGCACCGCTGCTGTCCGTCCAGGATCCTCCGCTTGCCCAGACGTTACACGGTAAGCTACCGCTGATGTTTGTTTTCCAACTACAGTCATATTTAATCAATAGGGCTCAATTACGATCGCGGAAAGTTTTGAGTTGATCTCGGCAGTAGGTGACAAACTGAACGCCTCCAGCATGTTGAGACCAGCACGTCCTCTGATCCAATACATCTTATTAAGTATAAAATCAACAAAACGTCTTCAAATTAATGGCCCAACAAAATTAATAATCTCAGTAATTATTGTTTAAACAAGGTGTGTGCATTTCTGTGCATTTCGGTTCCCTTACAAAAATAAAAAGGGACTCAAAGACCCTGATGAGCAGCAGTAAATATGAAGCCTGAAAACCTAATATCTTAATGGACTGAATCTTTTGTGTTTTTAACTAATCTCTGCTGGTTTGTGGGGCGCAAGCGGTTGCCACGGCAACAGATTGATTAAATGACATTAAAAAGTTAGAGGTTTAGAGTCGATCGCCTTGTTTTACCTTTGTTTACCTTTGCTGGGATGCATCACAGCTGCTGTTCACATTACACTAAACTGGATTAAACCTGTTCACATTACACTAAACTGGATTAAACCTGTTCACATTACACTAAACTGGATTAAACCTGTTCACATTACACTAAACTGGATTAAACCTGTTCACATTACACTAAACTGGATTAAACCTGTTCAATAACTGTTGCTGAATGGAGGAGAAACTGAAACATGACAACATGATGGAGCGTCTGACTGAACAACCAGACATGAAAACAGGTCATTAAATATGTAGTTTTTAAAATTAATATGGAATTTGAAAATAAAATTTTAATTTGGAAAAAAAAATTTTGAACCTAAATATTAATTAGTAAATATTTTATACCAATACTTAGTTTGTAGGCATTTCCAATTTTTTTCTGTGTGAAATGCTAAATAAACTAAAATATCGATGTTAATTTTTCTACAATAATCAGTACAGTCATCATGGTCTAAACGACATGTGTCAAACTCCAGTCCTGGAGGGCCGCTGCCCTGCAACTTTTAGATCTGCCTCTGCTGCACCACACCTGAATAGAATAATTAGGTCATTAGCAAGGCTCTGGAAAACGTATCTACACAAGAAAGAGGTAATTAAGCCATTTCATTCCAGTGTTTTGTACCTGTGGCACATATAAAAACTGCAGGACAGCGGCCCTGGAGGACTGGAGTTTGACACCCCTGGTCTAAACTAAGTAAATTCTCATGAAGATTTGATCAACCTGCCTCTGATTTCACTGCAGACCTTCTACTTCCTGGTTCTGCTGCTCTGAAAGAAGAAACTACAAACCACATGAGCTGTGACATCATCAGTTACGCAACATCCGTTACATTTACTTTCAGTTTGAATTACACTGTTAAGGTGCGGCTCTGATTAGAAGGTCCTCGCTGCAGCAAACAGAAAAGGGCGGGACGGACCACTGTCAGTCCCATACCTTATTTGGAAATGGGACTATTGCACTCCGGAAGTGAAGGGGGCGCCATTTTCCTAATTGCTAGTATAAATACCTTAAAGTAGCGGGGTTGAGATGTCGATTGAAAGACGTTTGAGAGGTTATTTCATTGTTCCACATGTTCGGCACACGATCCAAAATGGAAAAGGCACAAAGTCAGCAAAAGGTATTTTTACCTTCTTAAAACTTTTTTCACACAGTAAATCAATACGCTTTTCTAGATGAGGTTGAACATATAATAAACAGCTGTAAACTATTGAAATTCGTAATTCATTGAGGGTAAAGTTAAATTTAGCATGTAGCATAGGTAATTATTTCCCTGCAGGGCACCATTAGATAAAAATAGAAAAGTAGATAAAATGTATAATTGAGAAGTGTATTTTATGCTCAAACTTTGTTTTTTATTGTCTTTAACAGATCCACGTTTCTATTTGCAACCTTCGGAACAGCGAGAAGATTCTTCCGTATTGCATGAATGATGGATATTGCTGTCCCCTTTGCTCATACAGTGCCGATGAGTCGTTCAAGGTAGTGAACCATATAACAAGTACAGCTACGGTTCAACATAACGGTATGTAAAACTACACTTACACTACAATTTATTTATTTATTTACATCAACAGTTTTCTAGTGGTTTTTTTATTTTTTTATCATAAAACAACCACTAGAAAAAGGTTAATCCTTTTTGAAATATGTTTTTGTACATCAACATTTCTGGAAAGTCTTAATACTTTTTATAAACTAAAAGCTGCCATCATAGGTGGGTGTAGTACCCTCTACTTCAATATATTTTAGTAGTAAATAACTGCAAAAACACTAGTAAGAGTAACAGTATTTGGTGAAATGTCTACTATTAAGTATGGTTTTACCGATCATAATGTGCAATTTAATATTACTCATTTATTTCTGCAGACATGAATAAAAATGAAGTTATGTGCACTGTTAGGTATTTTAAAAACAAAAATTAAAAACATTAATATAAGTCAACAAATTAAGGTTAGAAGAAATCTAACAAACAACATTTATCTGTGCGTCGTGTTTTTTTATGGGTTAAAATATGTTCTTCATTCTGTGAAGTTACTCGCATTAGGTTGCATATCAACAAAATCTACTCAAATAAGAGTATAACGTATGACAAAATAGTCCATATATATATATCAAAACATATTTAATTGTTTGCAGTGGATTTATTACCTGGAAGCCATTGTGACTCCTAAAATTAGTTGTTGAATCCTACAAAACTGGAACAATAATGTTAAAGAATGTAAAGTGATTCATTTCAAAAATGCCTTTTTTTAAACCAATCATTTGTATATATTCTGATGTGTTCTAACATTTTTGTTTTATGTTTGTAGCTATTACACTGTGTCCTTGCTCTATTTTTAGTGGAAATGAACCATTTCTTGTTTAAAAGTATCCATAGTTTAAAAAGATGTTGTTTTTAATTATATTAATTTCTTTTTGTCACTGCAGAATTCCAAATCTTCAGATGTGGCCTACCCTGTAGACGCACATCTCACTTTCATTGCCCATACTGGTTTTTTTAACCATCGACAGAAGGGATAGGTTTGTGAATCATTTGTTGAACCATACAATGACTTTTAACATGGTGTCCAGCTGTGCATCAGCACAGACTCCTGTCCAGCCAGCAGCTACCAACATGCAGGAAACACAAGCTGCTGTCCGCTCAGAAGACATAATTACATGTGAAATATGCAATCTTCACTTGAGAAAAAAAAATCTTCGTATTCATTTGAAAAGAAAACACCTGGGAAATGTGGAGCTGATTTCACAAAAACGTCATTTAAGGAGTCAGTGTGTGGATGCCAAAAAAGGTGTTTTTGCTGTTGAGAAATCCTTTTATGGTCCATCAAAACCTATTGATGTAATAAAAAACACCTGGTCACAATTTCACAGATCAGAATGTGAGCTTGACAGGTGTAATGTGAATGCACAGTTTGCCAAGCGAAGTGGGATTTTGCCTTTTGAGTGCGAACACATTCAGTCATTACGCTTCTGTCCACGCGCCACAGACTCAGAAGAACCTCTGTCTGAATCTACCCTCAACATCCTGGTTGACAACTTATGGTTCAGTCTTCAAAGAAAAGAAGAACTTTTGAAAAGACAGCGGGAGGCCCTATCAAATAATACGCCGTTTTCATTTCTTCTTTTTGTCAGTGGGACGGAAACAACTTTTCATTTGTCTGTCTTTGAACCTAAAACCGCATTTTTCAGCAGACTTGGAAGGGTCATTGTCACTTATGACAAAGAAAATAATACCTGGCATTGTGCATGTACAGAGGGCAACAGATCCTGTACGCACAAGGCTACAGCAAAGTGGCATCTCTTTGAAAAAATGCCAGACATGTTCAAAGCGGCAGTAAATTCAGAGGAGGATGTTATGTGTGGGACGACAACAGTATCAGAATGTCAGGAGGAAAGTGGTTCCATTACTGATGAAGCAGCAGAGAGGATAATCAAGTACTTGATTTACCAGAAGAAAATACCTGCTGATCTTCCAGAAAGTCTTATCACCATCAATAGAGACGCCAAGGCTCTCAATGGGTTCCCCAAACATCTGATCCCATCAGAGACTGAATGCACAGAATGTGGACAGCACACCAATCTTAGTGACCCTCAGTCAGTATCATCCACAGCTAAAATATTGACTATGACAGGAGTAGTTAAAGGTTTGTAATTTGTTCTAATCTTCTCTGATTACAAGTGTATATTCCATTATGTCAATGTAAGATCTTAATGATAACCGTTTTAATATTCTTATAGGTATATCAACATACAGGAAGACTTGCCCCAATACGCAAAGATAAAAAATAAACATTCAGCAAACTGAACTCAAATGTCACAGTTTAACCAGAAAAAGATTTAATAAAGAACAACGAGTGAAGAACTGGAACATTTCCTCTGAATCAGTAAAATGAATTTATTCCACCTCTAAATCTCCAGCAGCTTTTAAAATACATATATTAAATTTTTGTTGACAGTTTATAAAAACACAAAAAATCTGTAAAAATATTGATCTCCTCTGTTTTCACCCTGTTCTCGACACAACCAATCAGTGCCAGGAGGCGGGTCTTAGCGCTGTCAATAACTAACCCACCGTTTTCTCTGCTACGTACAGCTAGCGTAGCATGTTGTGGATGCTAAGGCTAGTTAGCATAGCCACCGATGACAGCGGATTAATGTTTTTTTTTTATAACGGTAAGTTGTCATGATTTTGTGCTGCAGCTTTAATAATCCATCTAGCATCATGTCTATCTGTCATGATTTTGTGCTGCAGCTTTATTAAGCCATCTAGCATCATGTCTGTCTGTCATGATTTTGTGCTGCAGCTTTAATAATCAGTCTAGCATCATGTCTATCTGTCATGATTTTGTGCTGCAGCTTTAATAAGCCATGTAGGATCATGTCTGTCTTGATTTTGTGCTGCAGCTTTATTAGGCCATCTAGCATCATGTCTGTCCGTCTTGATTTCGTGCTGCAGGTTCCGCAGCCTGAACACGGCGTTCTTCAGGGACGCCATGGGCTTCCTGCTGATGTTCGACCTGACCAGCCAGCAGAGCTTCCTCAACGTTCGCAACTGGATGAGTATGAAACATTCATCTGACCCAGCAGAGCTTAAAACTCATCAGAGGTTTAATATTTCAGTTTATAGTTCAGGAATATCCTGTAAATATTTTTATAGATCTATTTTAAGACATTTTTACTAAGTTGATGTTCTAGTTTATGAATTTATTCAGGAAAGAGATGGACTAGAGTAAAATCATCTCCATCCTCGGTGCAGAAATCAGCATAAACTCAGATCCTTCCTCCAGAACCATCACTGCTCACATAAACTCCATAAATATTCACATCCTAACTTTTATTTACAGTTTTATTTTCCACATTTTTTATATTATTCAGTCTCATATTTCTTTGGATCGGATTTTATTTCATGTTGTAATTTTGCTGTTATTTTACTTCTTTAAATTTATCAAACTTTTATTTTTGTATGAATCTAAATTCCTCAGTTGCTCTTAGTTCTGGGCGACATGGCTTAAAAATAAAATCTCAAATTTTCTCATAAATTTCTGATTTAATTAATTATTTTTTTACAGAAAATATTTTTGAAAAAGTTCAGTTAGTTGACTGTAAGGACTTTTGTTCAATTCTGGGAAAATTTAGTGATAAAGTTTTGATTTAGCAGGAACTTCAGAAAATGTTCAACATTCCTAATTTAAAGTTTTTGTTGTTTCTCACAGTTATAAAATCATTAATTTATTCTGGTAACATTATGAGTTTATTCTGGTTTTACTTCAACTTTTTTCTGTGAATAATAATCTTAATCTGCCTTCTGTATTTTGCTGAATAATTCAAAATCAAAACAGAAGCTGTAAAAACACGTTTGTAAACCAAGATGGCCGCCGTTGGCTCTGAAGAATCAAAACCCAAAGAGCAAATTGGTGAAAAACTCCTGATTTTTTTCCAAACTTCAGGAATTTAATTGATAAATCTGATCTATCTGAGGTCAATCGTCACTTTACTGCTGCTACGTCTGAATTAACGTCACGTTTCTCCGTACTCTGCTGCGCCGCCTGGTTGCCGTGGCGACCGAACCGCAGGCCAGCTGCAGGCCAACGCCTACTGCGAGAACCCGGACATCGTTCTGGTCGGGAACAAGGCGAACCTGGCCGACCAGCGGGAAGTTCAGGAGAAACAGGCAAAGGAGCTGGCCGACAAATACGGGCAAGTGGCGATTAAAACAGTTCACTGAGTTTTTACCACAAAACATTTCACTGAGTTTTTACCACAAAACATTTCACTGAGTTTTTACCACAAATAAAAACATTGCCAAGCTGGGCGAGGGAACGCCCGACCCGAAAAGATGCTCATGTTAGACCCGGAGACGCTGCTCCGTCCTCTGTCCTCCTCACGTCCCCTCCGTCTCTTACTTTTCTCCCTGTCTGTCCTCAGCATGTTACTTTCATCTTTCAGTCATTCCTGTTTGCAGCTCTGACAGTTAACACCCTGCAGCTCCCTCTAGTGGAAATCCGAGGCATCGCAGCCTCCGCCTGTCAGCCTTGAGGAGCAAATTGAACCAGTAGGGGGCGCCGTCATCGCTGTCAGACGCATTATGTGCCTCGCCGAAAACCTGCAGCCTGGGAATTAAACTCTGCACGCTCCTGCTTCACCGTTTGTCAGAACCAGAAATCCAACCTCAGTTCACGGCTTCACCGCAGGAAAAGGTCCAACTTTGGGTCAAATCTGGACTAAAACGAGTTTAATGCCAGGCTGTGAGAATGAAGCTTTTTATCCTGGACGACACTGAGGATTAGTGGGACCACTGTGTTTAAATTATATTCCTTTGTTTCTCTCCGCTCTGTTCCGGACCGGTACCAACCACACATTAGAGAAGCTTTGTTTTAGACATTTACTGAACATGTGCCAAATGTGTTTTGTGTTAACGGGCTTTACTGGGAGTCTGACACAAACATGGAGCGGCTCCAGCGTTTCTCTACATGAAGCTGTTTGTGGTGTCTTTTTGTGACCACTTTGTTTTATTTTTTATTAATCAAAGCTTTTTTAGCTAATTTATGGAAGTATTTCAGCTTCAGTCATATTTCTTGCTTTACTTCTTGCTCTGTGAATATGTTTTTCATACTCGCTAACTTCACTAACATGATAAAAAATCAAGCTAACCCAGCTTAGCCTACAATGTTTTGCTTGTGAAAACGGAAAATAAATTACAGTGGCTCTCAAATCTGTGTTCACAGTAATCATGTTTCTACAGTTAATAGAGATATTTTTCAGCAGTTCATCAAAAATAAGAAAACTTTAATTTTCACAGGCTGTCCACACTTTTAAGATCCAATGCAACTAAACCATCTCTTTGTTTTGATATGTTGTAATAAATATTTTGTTGTGTTATTATTGTGGACATCCACCACAAATGGTCGTCCAAAATTAAACCTCTGTTAACATTTATTTACTTTTTTAAACAGTGGATACAAAAGACTCATTAGCTAATGTAGCATTAATGCTAGCCAGTTAGCTTTTATAACTGCTAGCAGGATGCTAACGTATCAACAGTAGCTACTTTTAATTTTAACTAAAAAATAAAGTTTTTATGTTTTGCTTTATTTTCATTTGGTTTACTTCTGATCAGAACGCACTAGCATGCTAAAGAAAGGCTAACTTAGCATAGCCACCTAGCATTTTTTAGCATGACATAAAATTGACTAGTATTGGCATTGTTTTGTCATCTGTACACTTTATAGCTACAGTTAATTTCCAGCACAAAGGAACCTGAAGTTTAAAGTGAATGAACCTCAGTTAGCATCATTATACCTAATGTAGCTTCAGTGCTACACAGTTAGCTTCAAAGATATTGTAATGTATCAACATCAGCTCAAGGTTTTGCATATTTATTTTAAGCAATTCTATGTATATTTTATTATCTTTATCTGCCTCACTAACTTATTTTATTCATAGTCATGCTAGTTTAGCAGAGCCGGCTTTTTTTTTTTACACAAACATCAGAGCTTGGAGTAAATTAATTTAAACCTACATTGTTTGATTCGTCATATGGTGTAAAAAATTTAATGTTTTAACTATGGATGTCCATCTTAGCTGAAAAAATAATAAATGCTCAGTTAGGCAGCCGTTCCGTTTTGTCTCTTTGCCATTTTTTGTTTTTTTATGCCAGACTTTCTCCAGTACAAACTGTCTTGTAGACGCCGGGTTGTTTGGTACCGACGGATGTTTGTGACAGTTATTTCCTAAATTTATAGAAAATACTTCAAAAAAAGTTTATAGTTTAGTTAAATGGCTTTGCTACAAAATATCGATGCGTTTTTAGCTGATGGTTGAATGAATTTCCAGAGGGGCAACTGACCCGGATACATTTAATTAACACTAAATTTTATTTGAATAGCAAACAATAATAACTCTACAGTATTTATTTACTAATGTAGCATTGTTGCTAAGCCGGTAGCCTTCATATCTGCTAGCACAATGCTGACTGGAGTGACTCAAAGTTTTCCCATTTTTCTGTCTCAATGAAATAAATCAGTTTTGGTGCCTAATTTGCCTCATTTGCATCAGAAAAGTTTTCATAACTTCGATCTATCTGCAATTTATATGTTATAAATTTTCCCTGTGGATGATTAAGTTGCTCTGTGTTGATTTTCACCCAACAAGCATTAAAGTTTTTTTTGTTTAAATTACTGACATGTTCTTCTTATAAATTAATTCATATCATTATTTTACCACCACTGTGCTTCATTGTTGGCTTCATTACTACACTTACTAAAAAATATTAGTTTGTTTTATTGTTTTTGGGAGCAATAAGTTTTATTTAGGTGTGACTCAAAGTTTGCTAAAAAAAACACAAACTTGTTGCTGCAGCAGCAATTCTATGGAATACCTCACATGCCAAGATTGGCTCAAATGATCTGTGTTGGAGAATTGAACAATAATCTGCATATTAATAATGAAAATACAGAATAATTTCAGTAAATCAGAAAAACACCAAATGAGCTCCAGACTAACTCTGTTAGCATCTTTTAATGTTTCAGAAAGGAGGAAAAGACGTGGAGATTTAATTCCTTTTAAATCTCCATAAATAATTACATATATGTTGCATGACCAGTTGTGGAACCAATGCCTTGTAATCATGAAAATCTTTGATACGGTTAGTTTTCTGCATCGCTGCTCTTTGTTTATATTTTTTAACGCTACCTTTAGCTTAACTCTTTATATTTGATTTTGTTTCTGGTTGTTTTCAACACATCTGCCATCTTGAAACCTGAACATTATGTTGCGTTCATGTTGTGCCTGTTGAACCTTCCTGTTTGTGAGGTTTTGTCGGCTGCTGAATGTCTGAATAACAAACCAGAAAGTCCTGAAGTTGGTTTTATTTTTGGAAACGCGTCTGTGTGAGTTTCTCTGATGCCTCCAGTTTGAACTCGTTTGTTTTATCGCTGTGCGTGTCGATGCCTGTATGTTGAGCATGTTGGACACAATGAGAACAACATGAGATGCTTTGTGTTTCTGGTGCCAGAGCTGAAATAAATCGGTTGGTTTTATCCGCACAACTGTTTTGGTTTGGTTTTTTATTTTGTTTTTTACAGATTAGTTTTAAAGTAAATAGTAAAAACAGTTTTTGTGCTTCATTTTATAAAGGAGATAAAGTTGGACTAAAGTCTGTCAGAATCCTCTGAGACCCGTTTCTACATTTAGTTTCTGCAGCGTTGAACTCAAAGGGAAGATTTTTCGTTTCATGTTCTGAGGTAAAATGGATGAGGGTCCAAAGCACAGAAACACTGAACACACCAGTCTCTTCCTGCATAGAACACACAGGCCTGGTTCTGGTCCAGATTCTGATCAACTGATCGTAACACAGCTGGATCAATTGAAGGCTGTTCCCTGATGACTCTGACTTCTGTTCCAGCATCAGACTGATGGCTGCAGTCGGGTCGACATCCTGATCTTTGTCCTCATCAGAATCTCTCTCAGATTCTCATCACACTGTAATCTTACAGCTTCAGGAGCCAGAATCCACCGTTCATCCATCACATCGTCTCTGTTTGGTTCTCCTTCTTCCACCGACTCTGAATCTCCTCAGGAAAGTTTCTCATGTTTGTCTGTCTGTCTTAAAGCTTTTCACAGACTCAACGTCCTCAGAACCAGGAAGTCGTCTGCAGCCAGAACAGTAGAAGAGCTGATGGGTTTGGACCATCATGATGTTGGAATAATAATAGTGCCGACTGAATACCAACATGAATCAGCAGCTTTTTAATGCAGGTGGAAAAAAGACCCAAACAGGCGACAAGAAGGTGAATCAGTGACAAACAGTCTCCACAGCAGAGAGATGAATCACGGCTCCTCCTCCTCCTCCTCCTCCTCCTCCTCCTCCTCCTCCTCCTCCTCCTCCTCCTCCTCCTCCTCCTCCTCCTCCTCCTCCTCCTCCTCCTCCTCCTCCTCCTCCTCCTCCTCCTCCTCCTCCTCCTCCTCCTCCTCCTCCTCCTCCTCCTCCTCCTCCTCCTCCTCCTCCTCCTCCTCCTCCTCCTCCTCCTCCTCTCCTCCTCCTCCTCCTCCTCCTCCTCCTCCTCCTCCTCCTCCTCCTCCTCCTCCTCCTCCTCCTCCTCCTCCTCCTCCTCCTCCTCCTCCTCCTCCTCCTCCTCCTCCTCCTCCTCCTCCTCCTCCTCCTCCTCCTCCTCCTCCTCCTCCTCCTCCTCCTCCTCCTCCTCCTCCTCCTCCTCCTCCTCCTCCTCCTCCTCCTCCTCCTCCTCCTCCTCCTCCTCCACTGAGTTCTGATGGGTCGGTTCAGATCGTCTCTGAAGATCAGACACCAGAACAGAGGCGGATCAGAACCAAAGCCAGCAGCTCTGCTGAAGCTCAGGAGAACTCTGAGTCCAGATGTGGACCCTGGTCTCCTCCAGAACCTCCTCTGTTCTGCTGTGGAGGAGGAACTGTGTGGCTTCAGTTCTGCAGCAGGACCTTCTCAGCTGCAGCAGAAGAAGAAAGGACTTCCTGTGTTCAGGTTGGATAGAAACCTGGATCTTTTTCTAGCTTGTGGCTCTGCTTCCAGCGTAGATGTTCTCCAGGTTCTGGTCTGGATCTAGTGGAAACAAACAAACCCTAAAGTCGTCCCTGCAGACCAGCTTTAGATTTGGATCAACTGAACATCAAGCTTCAGTAACATCTCAGTTAAAGTTTGTTTTCCAGATCTGAGGTCATTTTTCAGTTTTCCCTAAAGTTGAAAGTGTTTACATTGTACAACCAGCTCCAAGAGTTGCTCCAACATGCTGAATTGTTTTGTTACCTTTAAAATGATCTGCAGCTTTTGCTCCTTGGTCCTAATGATGCTGCCTGTTCACCAACGTTCACTAACAAATACACTTCTAGTTGCTGATAAGCTCCATTACCAAAGCTTATAGATGATCAATGCAAATCTTCTGTATGTGTTAAAAAGTATCAAATAGTCAGATTAAGTAAAATATTAATGAACTCAGATCAATCATAAATATTAATATTTTCCTCTAACAAGTAATTTCTCCTTTTCAGGAGCCTAAACCGTATAAACAGAATGATTGAAATATACTATGAAAATATTTAATTTACAGAATCCTGATGATAAACTTCAGTTGTGAACTGAATGAAAGTGGAGGAAAATGTTCTGTTCACACTAAATGTTTCTGAGCTCAATTCATTGTCATGTTTAATAAAATTCCTCATCACATCAGACATTTTATTCATTCGACTTCAAACAAGAATTTAAATGAATCTAAAGTAAAATAAACTTAATTTAACTTGATATTTTGAGTGAAACAATAGAGAAATGTTTGCTCTTTCACCAGGTGACGACAGTTTTTATTACATATTGTGAAATAATTATTTAGTTTAAATTGCAGCTTTAAGTTAAAACTGAAAATTCAAGATTAATGAACTTAAAAACAATGTTTAGACAACTTGTCTCTTGTTGTTGAATAAACTTCATGAACTTGAGTTAAAACCAAAACTAATTTCTTGTTGACTTAAATTACATTTTCAAGGCAGCAGGTGGATTTTTATTTTCAAGTTAAATCACCTTCAAATGTTTTACAGTGCAGCTGGTTGGTTGATTTGATGCTGATGAAACTTAATGAGACATTTTCCATGTAATACAGTTTGTTACTGGTTTGACCTGCTTATAGAAACTGGGATCTGTTCTATTCATTCATCTCTATGCACTGTAAACCTTGACAAGTTGACTTTACTTAAAAATTGAGGATTGCACTGAAAAATGTGAGTAAGTTTAACTACTATTCTTATGTTTAGTTTCCTTAACATATTCTTGTTCAGTTTACTTAACACCTTGTTGTGTGAACGTAATTGTGTCGAGTTAATTTAACTTAGTTTAGTGAATTTGTTTCAACTTAGAAATATCAAGTAAATGATCCTCTTCTTAACTCGACTACATCAAGTTAGTCCATCTTACATGAACAGTTTACTTAGCAGAATCTAGGAAACCAGTTGCCTTAGTAAGTTATGTAACCACAACGAAAGACTTTAAGTTCACATGATTCAACATTTTATCTGAACAAAATGATAAACTTAACATAACAGTCAGTGACCCCACATGAACCAGGATGAAGTCGCCATGGCGTCTGAATCCTGTGGATAATAAGAAAAGCACAAGTTAAAAACAGATGAAAGTTTAGATTTTTGACAAACAGAAAAGCAAAACATAGCAGAGACATTGTAGAAGCCTGTCATCGTCCTGGAGGACAACTGAGAGACATGGCAGGACAGCAGGCGTCATGGCAACAGCATCTTTGGTCTACAAGTAGAAAAACAATAAAAGCTCAAGCATATTCTGAAGAAATCACTTTTTCACAATAAGTGTCCTAAAATAATTGTTCACCTTATTTGCTGTCTAAGCCTGATTGGACTGTTGATGGTTGTCCAGTTAAAGGAGAAACAGCAACGATCCAACCTGCTGTCAGCTGATTATTATATTAAAGCCACAGGCTGTTGCTCAATCATTCATTATTTCAACAACTAACTGTGTTTTTTCTCGTCTCAATCACCCAAATATCATCGATACAAATCCCCCCAAACAATGTGACTCAATGTCCCTTTAATGCAGCATCAAACTGGCTGCTTGTTGCAAATGACAGGATGTGAAGAGGAGTCATGTGCATGTGAGCGCGTCCAACTGAACAACATATGGATTAAAAACATGCAGGATCTTCTTCACCTTGAACAAAATCCTTCATGAAGCTCATCCTTGGTTCAACCTGGACACGAATCTTGGGAAGTGTGTCGTCAACGACTCGTTTCCAGAGCTGAAAGCAGCTCAGGAGATCCCAGCATGCACTCTGGTGACCTCTGCAGAAACAGGAACCATCACATCCAGCTCCACAGGACTTTAGATGGCTTTGGGAAGGCATTTGATTTAATATGGATACATAAACAACCTTCAGATCAAATGCTGATTTTGCTTATTGATATAAAAAACTAATGATGTAAAAACTCACATATAGAAAATGCTGATCAATGTTTATGCTCAGATTTGCATAAACATTTGCTGATATGTTGCAGAAGTCTAAGAATCTCATGTTTCCAATCACTGAAGTCTATTTCTTTATACAAAGTCAATCTACTCAAGTATCAATAGTTCCTAATATTATTTAAACTGCTATCAGTAAAAGTGAAAAGTTCACTTCCCCCCAGTAAATGACTCATGTAAATGTTTCCACTAGCTTGAAGGAAACCAACAAAATGAGTCGCCTGTTCTTAACGAGCTTCACCTGATAAATTGTAGATAACATTGTTTGCCCAACAGCTTTACTTCCTTGGTTTGTTTAGAAAAAAGCTGCAGTGCAAAGATTTTAGTCTTTTAACCATGACTTATGAAATACTCTTATTAAAATCTTCATCTGGGTTTCAGACGGTGTTCTGGAAAGAAACCAAGAATAATCCATCACTCTAATGATTTGATGCCAAAGTTACAGTTACTTGTTTTACTTGTAGGTTTTCCCTCAAAGTCAGTTTTCTTCTAAGTAAACCTGCTCTGATTCTTGTCCATGCTGTGTTCAGCTCTCATCCAGCTCACCTGCCACCCTGATTGCTCACCTGTTCCACCTTAAACTCGTCTCAGTCTCTGCCTCGTTGCCAGATTATCTTTAAAGTCCCTGGATGTTGCGTTTTGGATCTCCTGGTGCAGATCTTCATTGCTCCCACTGTTCCTCTGGTTTCCTGCATTTCCCTGTTGTCAGACCCTCAGCTCCTCTGCTCCACCCGTCTGCTGCTCTGCAGGCCAGTTGAGATGAACATTTCAAAGATACCCTCCGTTATCTGAGCATCACCAGCCTTCTCGCCTCTCTCCTCAGTGCTGTGTTTGACAAACTCTTCCTGAACCAGAGTCTGAATATTAACTAAACTTGTTTTTTCACTGCTTCCTCCTGTGTGTGGTTGAATTTCTGGGTCCCACTGAGTGTCCTTACAAAACCAATATTAATTTAAATATTTCACTTTAGGACTGATCCTCAACACAACCATCCTCCAACTTTTGTTTAACATGTCAGAGTTTTAACAATGAAGGAAAACACAGAGTGCCATTTTATCTTTAGGTTTCATGTCAGTGATTCTTGAGAATAGGGACAAAATGGGTTTTAATTTTCCCTTTTTTTCATTTCTCAACCTTAAGTATGCAACAATGACAAATGATGTTTTGGAAATGTAAAGATGCTAAGCTACAGGCTCCCAGTTGCAACATAAAAAAAAAAAAAAACATTTTTAATGGACCTGACCTACAACGTTGTCATCACCATCTGACAAAAATAAATATAAAATAATTTTAATGACCCTATTAGTGATATTTTACTCATTTTACTGACAAATGCTTCTCAAGAAACAAAATAAATATTATTTAAAACAAAAAAACAACAAAAAGTACGTCTGTCGGAGTTGACACAGAACTGTAGGTGACAAACTAGTGAGTAAAATGAAAAACTAGGTACATGTGATGTAATGCAATTTATGTAAAATACATTAAAATGAATTAATTGCACATTTAAGTGAGATTTGACAACAATTTCACTGAAAGAGTCACAGAAACTCTGACGGAGTTGACGGAATGTCAAACTATCTCAATTTATATGATCTTATTCTGAAGGACCATGAAATCTTTACATTTTACCAAAATTAAGCTTTTATTTCACAAAATTTCATCAAAGTTTTGTAAATTGTCCGTTATGGTGTTGACACATCATGGTTGTGACAAAAAACTTGGGAATAAAAAGTAGAAAAAACTAAAGAATAGCATAAGCTAACCGGAGCTAACTAGCCCTGTTAGCAAAGGAAGAAACAGGAAGTGGTCATGGGGTCCTCAGAAGTTCTGGTGCCCCCAATAATGCCTGATTTTTTTTTACATTCTTTTCATTTCTGACAGTGTCGACAAAAACTAGGGACAAATTTCAATGGAGTTGGAAAATATATAAAAATGATTTTTAATTCAATTTATTAATACGTTTATAATTATTTATATAATTACTTATACTTAATTGTCATAATATATAGTTATTTTATTTCTTTAATTGTTTTAAACTATAATAATGTATTGAGTTCTGCTCCTGGACAAAGGGTTTTTACAGGCACCATCCACCGACTGTAATGTTTAAAATTAAAAGGAAAATATTCCGCAAATACCAGGAAAATATACATAAATAATGTCACACTGAACACAAATCCTAATCAATAATCTCTACTGTATCTGCTCCTTTCTTCTTCTTCTGCAGCCCCTGAATTAACAGGAACAACTGATGTTTGTTCGTTCTGTAAGAAAAAAAACAACAAAGTTTTGCTTCTTTTACATTGCTGATTTTAGAGCACACACATGATACAGTACTTAATAAATTAAAATGAAAGTTGTTCATTTACATTATATTCATTTAGCCACAAAAGGAAAGTTATTAGTCATATTCTATAATTCAGAGGGGAAAAGTTTTAGACATTTTAATGAGATAAAAATGTTTTCAAAGTTTTGACAAACCTTAACGTCTCTTCGTCTCCTGGAGTCGTTTCAGTGAAGTTTGCTACTAATCTGCTGTCATGTCATGAGCTGGAAAAAGAAATCAAAGATAAGACTTACAAAATAGTTTCATAATTTTGGTTATGGTTGTAGAATTTAAACTGAGGTAACACTGAACAATACATTGTTGGGTGAATAGTGTGAAAAAGAGGAGATATTAAAGAGATTCTAACATAAATGGCTGCAAATGCATCCGTTGCTGAAAATGAATAAAACTCATGTAACACAGTGTAATGATTCTCTGAAACACTTTGAGTCGCCGAGCTTTATGCTTTTCAAACCCTTGTTATTTGGTCAGTTTGATTTCAGAAGAGCCGATGACATTTCTATTACAGAAACATAAAATGTACTCATCTTTAAGACGACTAGAACAAGACTCACTGATGGCGATGAGTTCAGCCAAAAGTAAAACATTCAGGATTCCCAAAGCCACACAGAGGCAAAAACCTGAACAAAATGTAATTAAATACATACTAGTGTAACAAGGCGGCCGTTTTGCGGTTGGATTTTACGATGATGAAGATTTCAGGAGGCAGAGTCAGATAGAAACAGCAGTGGGTTTATTCTCCTCACAGCATCAATACACAGATAATAATTATTCTCTTCACAGGTGAAAACTGAAGGCTTAAATAGTCTGAGCTGTGTTGGACTCAACCACTTCCACTTCACAGTGGGATCTCCCTTAACAAATCTCCACCTATTTAAATAAAATACACTTTAATATAAACATTTAAATTTACTTTTTATAAATATTTCATATTTTATCCTACACCAAATGAAACACCACAAAAACCCATAAACAATTATCTCCCCACACCTTTCAATGGCCTCTCCCAGAACCTATAAATGGTGTCTGGACCCCCGGGGTAGTATTTGCCCAAACACCCTGGAGAGGACACAGAAAAGACAGGTGAGTCACTCAATATCAGCACTCCACACTTTACAGATTATGCACACACATTTGTTCAGTTTTACCCACCAGTAGCTCATTGCTCTGAGTAACAATTATCCTCCCTCCACAGAAAACCAGCTCACTCTCCAATGACGAGCAGCTGTGCAGAGCCCAGAACAAAAGGCTACATGCTAATTACTAAAAATACTCAATAAATACCATTAAAACTTCTCGTGTACAAATTGTTATTTATGTGCAAATCTCTGCTTAAAGTGCAGTGCTAAATAAAGTGCTTGTTAATAAAGTGCAAAAAGTGCATTTAAAGTGCTATACAGCGATTTAAGTAAAAGTAGACCCAGTAATGAAGCTCTCTTCATTACAACTAGATTTATCTTTAACTTTATTCTTACCTGTGTGATTAGATGCAGTTTGTCCAACAGGCTCCATGTTGACGTAAATTTCCTCCATCGCTTCAGATTCTGTGCTGCTTTTAACACTGACTATAAAATCCACTGCAGTCGTGGAACTAAGTGAAAAACTGGGAAAGAGGTGAGACGTCATAAAAAGTAACGTGTTTTAGAGATAACAGTCAAAGAAATTCATGAGTGCAGTTTCACTATTTTCTTAAATATCGTACACAACATAAGATTCTAGAAGGTTCCAATAGTTTCATAAGTTCATATTTTCTGATTTGGTTTTGTATCAATGAATATTAATTTCTCCTTTTTCTTTGTTTTCCTTCAGCTCAGTTAATCCTACTCATAATAAACATTTTACACTTTTCTGTCGGTGAAGAAGAATTGACTTTTACATTCAAGCACAGCTTTGCCGTCTACTGCATGGTATCAAAAATTATAATAGTTTTAAATCACTGATATAAGGATGAAAAATATCTGATATAAGGATGTTGTGATGTTCCTGCTCCTGGTGTCCAGACATGGTTCCTAAAGGTAATAAATTGTTGGAGCAGATGACTGGTTCTCTCCTTGGTCATAAGGACCCAACAGTTTTTCAGGTCTCATTTTGTCCTGATAACTAGTCATAACCCAGTAAATACAACTATCAACTATTTTATTTCTAAATCCTCGTTTAACCCTATTCCTTGTCTTCTTACTGTCTCACTCCAGTAGCAGAAACACTGACATTAAGGAACCACAATCCCTGAATTGCATTACTACCAAACTTCTATAACCGCTGGATCGAATAATTATGAAATTGTACGTATTTATTCATAATTTAAAGATATATACTTGTAGGGCTGCCATCTAGTAAAAAGCTGGATGAGCTATCAACTAGTGTCTAAAACTCAGTCACCATGTCTTCTCATCTTCTGAGGGAGATCAACAGTTTGACAAACAGTTTGCTTTGTGAAGCATCGCCTCACTGGGAGGGAACTGAAAGGCCAACATGCCAATCAGGTGCAAGTTGGGCGGTTAAAGTAAGAGAAACCAGATGCTGCATTCATAGCATGAAGACCAGCAAGCAAAGCTTTCACAGAATGAATTCTGTAGAATATCAGAGTACAGGAGATACAGGATAGAAGATTTGACTGAATCAAGACATTGTCCAGAAGTTCAGACTGGGAAGCTAACTGGAACATTGCTAGCCAAGTATGTGGAGCAGGAAAATAGGTTGTAGTTACTTAAATTTATGCAAACCAGTTGCCTCAAAAGATTCAATTACTGCAGCATGTAAAAGACAAGTGTAGTTACATTGTGTGATTTTGGCAAACAATATTCTTAAACTCATCCAAAATATTATTCAATGCAAATTTTATTTTACTTTCTGCTTAGAGCAGCAGCAGCAGAAATGTATTTACTACATAGATTAAAGATACATGTTGTTGACAAAGTTGTTCTGTTCAAAACCTCAGTTTGCTTGAGTAGAAATGGAGTAATGTCTGTGTATGTTAAAATGTTAAACATTTACCATCAAAAATCCTCACTACTATCAAATAATTCACTTTTTATTTTATTCTATTTGTTGCAGACTCAACTTAAATAGATTAACTTGTAAAGCATCTTTTTTTCTTTTTTAAATCCAAATGTTTCTGCCACTTATTCAAGATGAGAACAAACAAGTTGATGAGAATTAAATGATGTTCACTTGAGCTCTTTTATTAAGCAGAATGTTTTATTTTACAGTGAGGAAGGCCGGAGTCCAGCTTTAGCAGACGGCTGGAGGCATCTGACCCGCTTCAAACTCAGTACCTGTTTGCTCCACGGCAACAATTTGGTAAGATTAAATTTAGTCGACTAAAGAAAGTCAGACGGTTCATTAGAGTGAAATCCATTGAGGTCGTCACGTTTCTTGTTTGTTCAGATGTTGCTAGTCATTTCCATAGTATTATTACTAATTAACAGTTGATTTGCAATCTAATCATTCAGTTCACAATTGAAGTTTTATTATCAGGATTCTGTGAAATAAATATTTTCATCGTATATTTCAATCATACAGCCTAAAAAGGATACATTACCTTTCAGAGAAATATAACTCTGATTATTTTGAGTATCATGTTATTTTACTTATTCTGACTGATATGATCTTCTTGAACGCAAACTGATGCTTCACATTGATCATTTATAAGATGATCAATTACAAGAAGTGTAAAGTGTACCAATGGCAAACTTTGTCAATGTTATTATAAATTAGTCCAGGTGGGAACTTGAGAAAAAAACACAAATTCACTGATTGAATTGTTGGCTGATAGCAACTGGATTAAACCTGTTCACATTACACTAAACTGGATTAAACCTGTTCACATTACACTAAACTGGATTAAACCTGTTCACATTACACTAAACTGGATTAAACCTGTTCACATTACACTAAACTGGATTAAACCTGTTCACATTACACTAAACTGGATTAAACCTGTTCACATTACACTAAACTGGATTAAACCTGTTCACATTACACTAAACTGGATTAAACTTGTTCACATTACACTAAACTGGATTAAACCTGTTCACATTACACTAAACTGGATTAAACCTGTTCACATTACACTAAACTGGATTAAACCTGTTCACATTACACTAAACTGGATTAAACCTGTTCATGCCATGAAGGTAGCATGAGAAATGGACCAGCTGTATTTTGGTATTAATAAATGGAATTTATGATTTAAACTCACTGACTTTTCTTTAACCTCATAAATCACAAAATTAGCATGGAGAAGAGATAATTCTCCAAAATCCTCATTTCCATCAGAACTTCTCTTTTTCCTCGTGAAGATTTTATCAACCTGCCTCTGATTTCACTGCAGACCTTCTACTTCCTGGTTCTGCTGCTCTGAAAGAAGAAACTACTAACCACATGAGCTGTGACGTCATCAGTTATACAACATCCGTTACATTTACTTTCAGTTTGAATTACACTGTTAAGATGCGGCTCTGATCAGGTTGTTGGATCTTTATTTGCTGTTCAGATGTCCTTCTTCAACTCTTTTGATTGTGGATCATTTGAACAAATTGTAAGTTTGACTTGTTTACTTGAACTTTGTCTTCAGGAACTTTCCTGTTTCTTTCTGCTCTCTAAAGTTTGGAGAAAAGATTCACTGTTTATTTCAGCTCAAAGTTTCATCTCTCTGCTGTTAGAAAGTCAGTATTATATTACTGATGAACTGGAATCAAACAACGTGATAAAATGACGATGTTTCTATGATTTCTTCTCTGAAAAATCTGCTTCCTGTTTTTATTTCCTGTAATCAAACTCTGGTCTCCACCATCAAGGTCAGAAGAAACAATAACTTGTTGCTTCCTTTCAAAGTAAAATATCTATTTATATCATCTTTGATGAAGAATATAATCCAATCACTACAAATGATACAAGTGATTAATAATGAACTAAAATCCTTCCTGTTGTTCAGGTTGAACCAGTGAATGTAAATGTTGCTCCATGTCTCCATCTAGTGGACTGATAGTAGAAGTGCAGCAGCTGATGGCAGCTTCCTCTGCCTCTCTGCTGTCTGACTGCATTCACCTGACACTGATATGAAGCAGAGAAGAAGAGCCAATCAGAGGAGGAGCAGCTGATCTTTTTCCAGCTCTAATGATGTAAAGGATGATCAGAGTTGATGTGCAGATGAATGATGTGTGTTTCCTCTGCAGGTGAAGCTAGAAAGTGTGTGTGAGCTGATGTGAATTCAGCAGCATGGATCAGTGTGAGGACAGAGAGGAGGGAGTCCCTCCCTCTAAAACCACTCTGTGTGGGGAAGATGAGAGCCAGAGCAAAGGTCAGAGGTGAGGTCACCATCTCTAACTGTCCACAGCCCTTTTCACACAGCGTTCACTATATCAGGCCAAAACAGACGTAGTGATGAAGCTGCTGCTGCTCCTCTTTGCTGCTTCATCCAGACTGAACAGATTCAGTTTTAATCATCATGTTTCTGTCAGGATCCATCAGAGACTCAGACCAGAACCAGAACCAGAACCCAGCTGTGTGTCCTTTAAGAGCGACTGGTCAAAGAGTCTTACCATTACCGCACAAAAAAAGGGATGCATAAAGCGGCACGTGGCGGCACACCTGTCCTTTATAAATCCTAATTTGCGGGAAATAGAGCAGCTGCTGGTCCACCTGTCGCCACCCATAAATACATATTAATGTAAATTAGTATAAATACCCAGAAGTCTGCCACCACTTGAAGCAGTAACCATGGCTACGTCCTTGTTTGAAGAAGTGTAAGTATTTATAATTATAATAATTATAGTAATTATATATTTTTTTGAAAGGTACTTTGAGGTGGGTGTGGTGTGGTGTGGTGGCGCAGGGGTTAAGCACAACCCACATATGGAGGCCTCAGTCCGGCTGTCACAGGTTAAATTCCCAGCCTGGAGACCCTCGCCGCATGTCTTCCCTTCTCTCATTACCTGCTTTCCTGTCAACTAACTATCAAATAAAGGCCACTAGAGCCAATAAAATGTTTTTTTTAAAAAAAGGTCCTTTGAGGGCACATAATGTCGCCTCACAAAAATAAAAATACATTTTAAAGAAAAAAAATACAAATTAAAAATATAAAAAATAAAGAGATTGTGCAAATGCCTGTCTAAACAGCAAAGTGTTCAGCTGGGATTTAAAGACAGACAGTCAGAGAGTCCATTGAGTGGGAAAGTGTATGGTTATTCTAAATGGTAGAATCATGTTTATAAGTTTTACATTTACAGAATAAAGATGCGTTATGTCCATAAGGCTCATTCACAAAGTGGGCGGCTCGATGACTGCATCTGGACCGGTACCGCTCGGCTTTTTCTTTAAGTTCTGCTCAGAGATCCAGGATGATCAGTCTGGATTAATCTAAACACTAATAAACCATCATCAACATTTCCCAGCAGCAGATCAATATGATCTCTGATCAATCCTCCCTCTGAATCCTTTCATTGATGATGTTCTTCATCAGAGCCAAAAGCTCCATAATATGACTCACCTTGATGCAGCTACTGATATACGTGTGATTGCAGACACACCTTGATCACCTTAAAAATAATCAAACCTGTTGATTATTTTTAATCAGCAGGTTTGAGTTAATCTGCTGATCCAACCCCGTTTTCTTCTTTTAGTGGGAATAAAATTACCCCATAGATGCATTTCATGCGCTTCGGCTCACAGACCAATGAGTTACATCTTTATGAGACAAAAACTGAGAAGTTCTATTTATATTCTAGTGAGGTTTTCACATACTTTTATTTTTATTTTCTTTATTTTGTGTGCGTGTTAGCTTATCATCTGAGGATAAATGCGGTTCAGTTTCATCGTTTAAACAATAAAATATTAAAATCATAAAAAACATCGATTTGATGCTTCTTGGTCTAATAACTGAATGTAGTCAGACTTCAGTGTATTTAGGTGAGTTTTGATGTTTTGTGGTTTGATATTGTCCGCAGAAAAATTTTGTGTGTATATATTTACGCAAACCTTGACACAAAGTTAATTTTTATACATGCCGACTTGTGTGTAAGATATGGAACCGCACATTTTTTGTGCACACTGCTTTATGCATGAGGCATCTGGTGACATCGTAATATAGAGCTGTGTATCATCTGCATAGTTATGGTAGCTGATCTTATTTCCTGTTATAACCTGAGACAGTGGGAGCATATAGATGTTGAATAAAGAGATCCTAGGATCATGTGGATCTGGTTGAGCTTCAGTGTCTCTAACTGACCATCTGGTTCTGAATGAAGCTCCATCAGATCCTCCTTGGATGGTCAGAGTGGAAGCGACTCCTGGTTCTTCTCCATGTCAGAGATCAACACTAACATCACCAAACTTCTCTCAGTCATTTAAACCAACATGTTTGTCTCAGAATCAGATGTTTCTGCTCTTTAAACAAGGCTGGAATTTATTCAGGAGGATCAATGATCAGGAACATGTTGGAGGATTGGACCGGTTCTGATGGGAATCATTTATTTTATTTTTCCTTTATTTAACCAGGTGAACCCGTTGAGATCTAGATCTCATTTTCAAGAGGGACCTGGGCAGAAGTCTGCAACACACAGCAACCTGGTTACAAAATAAAACTAATTAATACATGTGCACAAATGTAAAACAATAGAAAACAATTTAAACTCAACAGATTTCCCTCTCTTCCTCCTCTCTGAGTTGTTTCTTTTCCAGTTGGACTTGTTGTTTCTCCTGCAGCAGTGAGAAACTCTTTGTCTCTCTAAGCGCTGCTGGAAACCTGAACAGATCTGCTGGAAGCTGAGAGTGATCAGATCCTCCTCATGATCTCCATGGATCACCTGATCCTGAATCTCTCTGATTGTTGGTCCGTCTGGAAAATATTCCTTCCACATATTCCTGCCTCTCTGACTGAACCGACTCTCAGCAGGAGGACTGGCAGCCCGTCTAAAGGAGGTCTGGACCCCACAGGTTTCAGAACCGCTGCTTTAACTGAGCCCATCTGTTCAGGACCAACACATCACCACTTCATAGGAAATGTTCACTCCTTCATTCACTACATCTGACCTCACTCTGGATGTTTCTGCAGACCTGGAACATGATTCCAGTTCAGGTTTCAGGTTTTAAATGTTGTTAATAAAGTCAGAAGTTCTCCAGAAGGTTCTGGATCAGCCAGCAGACATCAGAAGGTCATGAAGAAGTGAAGGAGAGAACAATTCAAACCCAGATGGTTCCTGCTGGATCAGGTTCCTCTGATCCTCTGAACACATGATGGGATCAACTTTCTGCTGACTGGATCACTGGGAACTGACTGGTACTGGTTTCTCTTTCAGACTCACTGAAATCCAGAAGATGGAAGATTTGGACCTAAAGCAGGACAGAGCAGAACCTGCAGGATCCGTCTGTCCCTCTATGAGGAGTGACCGGTCCAACGATCAACCTCCAGACTTCAGTAATGAACCTGGACCCTCAGACAGGAAGTAAGAAACCAGTTTCTCACTGATTCATGTGACTCCACACAGATTTATTTAATATTAACTTGTTTATCTTCAGCAAATAAATAAAAATAAACTTAATTTTTCTGCCAACTTGAAGCTGAGTAGACATGAGGAATGTCAGCCAATCAGAGGAGTTTTAATGAGGCTTCAGTGAGTCAGAGATGGATGGAAATGATCCATGGAAACAGAAACAACCAGAACTTTAGAGAGCAACAATTCAGAGATAAACCCACTGAGAGAGGAAACTTCTTTACTGGGACCAGTTTATATACTGGGAACACTGGGACCAGTCTATATACTGGGAACACTGGGACCAGTCTATATACTGGGAACACTGGGACCATGTGATCCAGGTTGATGATCCAGAACTTTAAACTTTCTGTTTCTCTGCAGCAGTTTGTGTTCTGGAGCCTCAGGCATAAAGCGTCCGCACAAAAAATGTCTGGTCCCATATTTTATGCAAAAGTCGGCATGTATAAAAATTAACTTTGCGTCAAGGTTTGCATAAATATACACATTTTTTCACTGGCGTGATAATGTGCAGCAGCCAACAAACTTTTTCTGTGGACAATATCAAACCACAAAGAGTCAAAACTCACTAAATACTGAAATCTGACCATTTAGACCAAGAAGCATCAAACTCGATGGTTTTCATGATTTTAATATTTTATTGCTTAAACGTAAACGATGAAACTGAACTGCATTTATCCTCAGACAATAAGCTAACAGACACACACACACACACACACACACACACACACACACACACACACACACACACGGACACAAAATAAAGAAAATAAGAGTGAAAGTATATGAAAACCTCACTAGAACGTAAATAATACTTTTCCTCAGTTTCTGTCTCATAAAGATGTAACTCATCTATGGAGTAATTTCATTCTCACTAAAAAAGAAAACAGGTTGGATCAGCAGATTAACTCCAACCTGCTGATTAGAAATGATCAACAGGTTTGATTATTGAAGGTGATCAGGTGTGGAGACAATCACAGGTCCATCAGTAGCTGCATCAAGGTGAGCAGCTACCTGAGGAGCTTTGGTTCTGATGGAGAACAATGGAAGGATTCAGAGGGAGGATTGATCAGAGATCAGATTGATCTGATGGTTTATTAGTGTTTAGATTAATCCAGACTGATCATCCTGGATCTCTGAGCAGAACTTAAAGAAGGAGCCGAGCGGTACCGGTACCGGTCCAGCTGCAGCCATCCTTCAGTCGAGCCGCTTTGTGAATGAACCTTATGGACATAAAGCATCTTTATTCTGTAAATGTAAACTTATAAACATGATTCTACTATTCAGAATAAACGTCCACTTTCCCACTCAGAGACTCTCTGTCTGTCTTTAAATCCTGGCTGAACGATCTGCTGCTCAAACAGACATTTGAACTTAGATCTCTTTATTTTATTGTTTTAATTTGGATATTTTTTTAAATGTATTTTTATTTTTGTGAGGTGACATTATGTGCCCTTAAAGCACATTTTAAAAATATAATTATTATTATTATAAATACTTATGCTGCTTCAAACAAGGACGTTGCCATGGTTACTGCTTCACATGGTGGCAGACTTCCAGGTATTTCTACTAATTTACATTAATATGTATTTAGGGAGGCGACAGGCCGACCAGCAGCTGCTTTATTTCCTATAACTTAGGATTTATAAAGGAAAGGTGAGCAGGTTTTATGCATCCGATTTTTTTGTGTGCCAAACTTTTCTAAATTTTTCTGTTCTCCAAGTTTTAGTGTCAAAACTGTGCAGTCTTTTCTGCATGAGGCCCCAGATCTTCTTCAGTGTTTTTATCTCAGAGTTTCTCAGTAATTGATCTGAATAACGTTTTGTGTTTCAGAGATCAGAACCTCAGACTGAGAGCAGAACCTGCAGGATCCGTCTGTCCCTCTATGAAGAGTGACCGGTCCAGAGGAAAACCTCCAGACTTCAGTACTGAACCAGAACCATCAGAGTAAGAAACCAGTTTCTAAGTTATTCATGTGACTCTGCAGAGACCAACCAGGATTTAAACTTTGATCTCAGCTTACAAACTGATTCATAGAGACCAAAACATCATTTTAAATCATTTTAGTTATTTTTTCAGTTGTGATCTTTGAGAGAACAGAACAAACTGGAGGAAAAACTAAATGGTTTCCTTTGTGTCTTTATGAATCTCTATAACAGTGGTCCCCAATCTTTTTTCTGTGAGGGCCACATGACTTTTCCCTTCTCTGGTGGGGGCCGGAGTCAGTTTGTAACAGAAAAAGTGTGACGATTGCAGGAGTGCCTAAATGTAAAAATATATTGTTTTCCAGAAAGCACAATCAAATAACCCTCTCTGGGTTCTTCACAGAAACAATCCAGGAAGGATTATAGTCCGTATTTTCCGAACTATGAGCCGCACCGGACTATAAACCACAACCCCAAAGTTTTTTGTTTTAAACCAGTAAACATGCACATCTAAGCCTCAGATATCTCTGTCGCTCCAGGTTTTCCACAACGATGCAGCAGCAGCAGAGGGGGGCGGACACCCAAAAATTGAGTCATAACAGGTCAATTGAATATCAAATTTATTAGGGTTGAAAAAGAAAAAGTTGCCAAGAGTAGATTTAACAGAACTGATTACAGTAGTTTCTGAACAGTAACTGTAACAGTAAAAGTGCTGATCCTTCGTGTTGCTACTACCGTAGCACGTGCTAAATCATTGGTCCCCAACCTTTTTATTACCGCGGACCCGTCAAGACTTGGAAATTTTGTTGCGCCCGGGGGGGAGAGAGGGAAGGGGGTGGTGAACAGTCAGATAAGGCTTCTGCATGTTGGTGTTCCCACTTAATACTGAATATGCCCTATTTGTCTTGGCCCTTTTATCGCAGCCTGTGGGGTTTTTCCTGACTTGGAACGAGAATACGACCTATTGAATGTGACAGGCAGCCAATCAGAAAGCGCGGTGACGTAAGAACGGAGGGGAATCCCAAACAGCTGACATATCGCGCAACTTAAGAGTCTGGTGAATATCGGAGATGATATGTGGAAATGTTAATTATTAAATCTAAAAGGTCATTATTATGTTTATTCAGTTAAAAATGTTAACTATGAAAAAACATTCACCTCCAAATTATAGTGCAGCAAATAGAGCGGCTGCTCCGTCGTCTTTCATCCACCGCCTTTTCTTTTTGTTACAATGACTCCACAAACTATCACTATTGCGTCTACATTGTTATCCGTGTTTGCTTATTCTAAATTCCCGCTATGTTGGGGGTTTTACTGGATTATCCTCTGGAATCGGGATGTTCGTGACTGGAATCGGTTCGTGCCGTGTGGCTGAACACGAACCGATCGAACCTGTTGTACTTTATCAGCTCTGTGGTCACAGAGGTTTGGAGAATCGGCCGACAATTCTTAAATCTTGCCGTCTAAACCAGACTTAAGACTCATAAACTCTACTCCTCTCCTCTCGACCACTGTCCAAACGCTCTGACTCTGGTCGCTATGGTAACGTTTATATATCCCTTCAAAATAAGATACAGATGTGCCACAAAAATGAACATTTTGCTTTTGTGAAAATTTTAACTCACAATACTGACTAACAAAGCCCTGAGCTTGTTTCTCTGCAACCAGACGGTCCCATCTGGGAGTGATGGGAGACAATGACACCCGAAGTGTTGCTTATATGCACAGCCTGCTTGGTCTCTACTGGCAAAGCAGCTTGAAGCTTCATTGCCTCATTAGCAGCCGGTCGCAGTATTGTTACGCAGAGCGGCTTGTAATGTGGGACTCACTTACCGGTCCGGGATAAATCCATTCTCCTGTCTCTTCTCTGGGCCTTTTCCCCTTTGCAAAGAAACTTTCCAAAGACATCCGATCTGTTTCTTACTAATTTTTTATGTTTGTGGGCTCAATGTTGGCGCGCAAGTAACCAGACTTCCAATGATTCACTTCCTGCTAAAGAACCCTATGGTGGTTGAAGAAAAATCCACATATAAACGGCTTATAGTCTGGAAAATACGGTAAATGGAAAAAACTCTGAATGCTTTCTGGTATTTTTCAGGGGGCCGGACCAAATGTGGAGGCGGGCCGGATCCGGCCCGCGGGCTGTAGTTTGGGGACCACTGCTCTAGAACAACCACATGCTAGCAGCAGGCACGACAAAGAAATGTTTCAAACTCGTATGATGCAGCTTTTAAGTTGAGGGATGTCGATCTGGCACTATAGGAGGGAAATGGAGCCGCTGCACTTAAGCTCGGCGTGAACGAAACCATGATTCGGCTTTGGACACCGAGGGCTGCGTCCTTAATATATGCAGCAGACTTAATATGTCTCAAAGCTCAGTATTTTAAAATGTTCCACATTCAAAATCAATTTTACAGAAAAAATACACAGAAATATTTTAATGAGAAAATATTTCTGTGTATATATTTTTGAGTCTCGGTCAAAGGGTGAACCCATTACCTTTAAATCTCCTGTATCTCCACCATCAGAGAGGTGAGCAAATTTCAAACTGCTGTAAACTGAACCAGTAAGTTTCAGATGTTCCCAGTTATATTTACAGATGTTTGATCCATTATCTAAATCAGCTGCTCTGTTCTAATGAAAACACCTTCATATCTTCATCTCTGGGTGATGATGATGATGTTCTGCTGCTTCCTGGCTCCATGTCAGACTAACAGTGGGACACATTTCCACCACCCACTGGGAAATACCTGGTAAACCAGTCTGGTCCACCAGGACTTGGTTCCTGTGTGCATTGTGAGATCAGTTCAGCAGGAAGGAAAGCTTCATGATGTGGTTGGTGAGATCTGCTGGACCTCAACCAGACTGAGCTGATGTGGACCATCAGAGGTTCTGCTGGTTCTTAGTGGGATCAGCAGGAACATTAAATCTTTACAGCTACTTGGATCATCTGGTTCACTGCTCACATCCAGATATCACTTCATGGACCTTTACCTTCTGATTGTCTCTGTGTGGACAGATATAATGTGAGCTCACTGGCTTCCAGGATCTACAGGATCTATTTTTAATCCTCTATAACACATGTGTCAAACTCAAGGCCCGCGGGCCACATGTGGCCCGCCACATCATTTTATGTGGCCCCAACGTTTTATAGGCCCATGATTGACTTAAAATAGGTTTTGAGCATGAATTGACTACAAACTACATCTCCCATAATGCATTCCGATTGTTACCAGCCAACATTGTGGTTTCTCGCCACTAGACAGCAGCAGAGTCACCTCAAGCTGCTTATTAATTTTCCCAGTGAATAAAACTGAGACATCGACAAGCTAACATCAAAAAGCAGGGCCGCGCAGAGAGCACTAAAGGGGCAGGTGCTCAAAAAAAATGCACATCTAACCGGATTTTAGAACAGAATATTAACAAAGCCACACAGCTTTCGGAGTTTAATAAACAACGATACATTACAAAATTGTGACATATACAATCAAAGCTGAAGCAGAAACGATATGTTTAATGTTTTCCATCATCTGACAAGTAGCAAGTCTGCTCCACATTATTCACCATAAACGTTTTATTTTTAATTCACCAAAAACTGTTCTGTAATCTGAAACTTTCGCTACGTTGAGCTCCACAGTTATCCGCCTTATCTCACTGCACAAGAGGCATTTGTGTCATACGTCACGGGCAAAGGTCAAAGGTAACAAGGTGACTGGCTTATTAATGTTGTACAAAAAAACACAGAAAAAAACAAATAATTTTAGTACATGTTATGTGTCAGAAGAGGGCTTAGGAAATAATAATACCAAAAAAAGAAATGGACCGAAAGGGCACTTGGGGGCAAGGAGCAAAAGGGGCAGGTGCTTCTTTGTATTGTCTTCATGTGATGCTCTGTTTTCTGCTTTTAATGTGACACTCTTAGTTATTTTATTAGTAAATATTGCTGGATTAATATTTCCTGCCTTCTTGATTGTTCCTGGTTCCTCCACAGAGTGGACCAGCAGAGCTCAGAGGTTCCCAGTGGTCTGTCTGCCCAGCAGCATCAAACACAGCTGGACTCCATATTTATGGTCTGTACATGAACAACAACTACTTTTCCATGGTTCTGTTCACAGTCGTCTCCATGCTGCACTTTGTAGACCAGAGGACTGTCAGTCTGTCCAACATCCATCTGGTGTTTGGCTCCATGATTTCAGTCTGATGTTTCCTTCATCTATTATTGTGTTGCAGCTGCTGGAGGATAACATTGTCACTTTTGTGAAGAATGAGCTGAAGAAGATCCAGAAGGTTCTGAGTCCAGAATACCCAGAATGCTCAGAGAGTCAGAAAGAGGATGATGAGTCGTTGGAAGGTGAAGATGAAGAGCAGAGGAGGAGCATCAGAGAGGCAGTGATGAAGATCACACTGAACTTCCTGAGGAGGATGAAGCAGGAGGAGCTGGCTGACTGTCTGCAGGGCAGTAAGAAGATTTCTACAAAGATTTAACCTGATGGATAAATGACACATTTACTGATGTCTGAAGAAATGGAATCACAATTTTAAAATCATTTTCAGAAGGTATTTTTGTTCCATCCCTAATTTTACTTTTTGTGTTATTTTAGAACATCCTGCAGCAGTTTGTCAACAACTTAAATCTGGTCAGAAGAAGAAGTTCCAGTCTGTGTTTGAGGGAATCGCTAAAGCAGGAAGTCCAACCCTTCTGAACCAGATCTACACAGAGCTCTACATCACAGAGGGAGGGACTGGAGAGGTCAATGATGAACATGAGGTCAGACAAATTGAAACAGCATCCAGGAAACCACACAGACCAGAAACAACAATCAGACAAGAAGACATCTTTAATTTCCCATCTGGAAGAGATCAACCAATCAGAACAGTGATAACAAAGGGAGTGGCTGGCATTGGGAAAACAGTCTTAACACAGAAGTTCACTCTGGACTGGGCTGAAGACAAAGCCCACCAGAACATCCACTTCATATTTCCATTCACCTTCAGAGAGCTTAATGTGCTGAGAGAGAAAAAGTTCAGCTTGGTGGAACTTGTTCATCACTTCTTTACTGAAACCAAAGAAATCCGCAGCTTTGAACACTTCCAGGTTCTGTTCATCTTTGACGGCCTGGATGAGAGTAGACTTTCACTGGACTTCCACAACAAGGAGATCCTGACTGATGCTACAGAGTCCAGCCCAGTGGATGTTCTGCTGACAAACCTCATCAGGGGGAAACTGCTTCCCTCTGCTCTCCTCTGGATAACCACACGACCTGCAGCAGCCAATCAGATCCCTCCTCAGTGTGTTGGCATGGTGACAGAGGTCAGAGGGTTCACTGACCCACAGAAGGAGGAGTACTTCAGGAAGAGATTCAGAGATGAGCAGCAGGCCAGCAGGATCATCTCCCACATAAAGACTTCACGAAGCCTCCACATCATGTGCCACATCCCAGTCTTCTGCTGGATCACTGCTACAGTTCTGGAGGATGTGTTGGAGACCAGAGAGGGAGGAGAGCTGCCCAGAACCCTGACTGAGATGTACATCCACTTCCTGGTGGTTCAGACCAAAGTGAAGAAGGTCAAGTATGATGGAGGAGCTGAAACAGATCCACACTGGAGTCCAAAGAGCAAGAAGATGATCAAGTCTCTGGGAAAACTGGCTTTTGATCAGCTGCAGAAAGGAAACCTGATCTTCTATGGATCAGACCTGACAGAGTGTGGCATCGATATCAGAGCAGCCTCAGTGTACTCAGGAGTGTTCACACAGATCTTTAGAGAGGAGAGAGGGCTGTACCAGGACAAGGTGTTCTGCTTCGTCCATCTGAGTGTTCAGGAGTTTCTGGCTGCTCTTCATGTTCATCGGACCTTCATCAACTCTGGTCTCAACCTGATGGAAGAAACACAAACATCTAAAAAGTTTTCATTATTTAATAAACCTAAACTAAAGTGTCTCCATCAGACAGCTGTTGACCAGGCCTTACAGAGTCCAAATGGACACCTGGACTTGTTCCTCCGTTTCCTCCTGGGACTTTCACTGCAGACCAATCAGAGACTCCTACAAGGTCTGCTGACACAGACTGAAAGTAGCTCACAGACCAATAAGGAAACAGTTCAGTACATCAAGGAGAAGATCAGTGAGAATGTGTCTGCAGAGAAAAGCATCAATCTGTTCCACTGTCTGAATGAACTGAATGATCGTTCTCTAGTGGAGGAGATCCAACAGTCTCTGAGTTCAGGAAGTCTCTCCACAGATAAACTGTCTCCTGCTCAGTGGTCAGCTCTGGTCTTCATCTTAGTGTCATCAGGAAAAGATCTGGATGTGTTTGACCTGAAGAAATACTCTGCTTCAGAGGAGGTTCTTCTGAGGCTGCTTCCAGTGGTTAAAGCCTCCAACAAAGCTCAGTAAGGATACACATTGTTACTGCAGTTATTTTTGATAGGTAGAAATCTGCTAATTATGAGGTAAATATTCATGTTTCAGTTTATATATTGGTGCTTTGTCTCTTCAAGGTGTCCCACTGAGGGGCATGTGCAGTAAAAAAACAGACTTTCTTTAGCAGCTGAACATAATGTTACATAGTCAAGCAGCAAAACTCCTCCACTTTATGTTAACATTGAAATTGGATTAATATAGTTAATTGTGTAATTTTATAATTCTCTTTCCAACCTCCATGTTACCCATAGTTCTGTCATTTAAGGCTGGAGGCCCAACTATAGAATGAACTAGTTCACAACAAATACAAAGGTTGTGTAAAATAAGATGGTTCCTTCTCTGTCCAATAAAAACATTGTTGATTTGAAAGAACATGAATTTAGAAGAATTGTTTAATAACAGATTTTTCTCCCCGTCTCCTCAGACTGAGTGACTGTAACCTCTCAGAGAGAAGCTGTGAAGCTCTGTCCTCAGTTCTCAGCTCCCAGTCCTCCAGTCTCAGAGAACTGGACCTGAGTAACAACAACCTGCAGGATTCAGGAGTGAAGCTTCTCTCTGCTGGACTGAAGAGTCCAAACTGCAACCTGGAGACTCTCAGGTAAAATGTTCTCAATGCTGGTGAAACCAGATTTCTGTCCTTTACCTTCTTTCAAAGATGATGACATTAATATTTGTTATAATAATAATGTCTGACTATGACATGGTTAACTTGCTAAATCTCAACACATAATAATGTCTAATTTTCATTTCCTCCAGGCTGAAAGAACCACTGATAAGTATATTGTATGTATTGTATATACAATTCTTTGTATGTACAATACAATATATTGTTTTTTTATTTTGTGTATATAATACAATATATTGTATATTTATTTTAGATATTGTAAATTTTGGATAACCTTTTCTGCATGCTTGTTCATGACATACTGGATTATAATTGCTATGCTAATGCTATTCAGAAAGTAAAAACTTGAGCGTCTTTTTAAACCAGAGCAGATTAAAGGTTGGTAAAAAAAATAAAAATAGACAGACTAGCCCTTTAGATATTTACTGAATGGGAAGATGCATTTAGCAGCCATTGGCTCCATATACAAAACAAAGTTGGAGATAAAGGCTGTCTGTGTGAAGGTATCATGATCAAATTAATTACATGCCGCTTTGGGCGAGTGTAGAAAAACAAAGTGTGCGGGACAGAGAGGACTATGCAGGGAGACATGCTTGTTCATTTCAGGCTGTGTACTGTAGTATTTTCTGCCAGCTGCAAGTGACCAATGTCCGGTATTATTTGTTTCTCACAGGAGAATTAGTTCAACTGACTTCCGGCTAGCAGTAAATACTACAGTTTATATAGCCTGAAATGAACAAGCTTGTCTCCCTGCAGCCTGCATAATGTGTGTGATACGACCCCTGTGTTGCCGGACAGAGAGAACTTCCGGGTCAGACCGATTGTCAAAAATGAAATAATGACAAGTGAAATTAACAGGTCGTTTTATTTTTTCTTTTTGCAATCACAGTTTTTCTAATTTCATTTTAAAAACGAGAAAACAAACAAAAAAACATATGGATGTTTTGTTTTTCCAGTTTTATTTTGAAACAAAAAAAGACAAAAAACAAACCATACACGGATTGTTAGGCTACAGTTTATAAAATTATTCCTCTCCTACAAATGTCCAGTTCAGACCTTGGGCTCTACCTCAACGTTCTCATCATGTGATGAATTGTGTGTCTGCAGCTTATCAGGCTGTTTGGTCTCAGAGGAAGGCTGTGCTTCTCTGGCCTCAGCTCTGACCTTTAACCCCTCCCATCTGAAAGAGTTGGACCTGAGCTACAATCATCCAGGAGACTCAGGAGTGAAGCTGCTGTCGGCTGGACTGAAGGATCCAGACTGGAGACTGGAAGCTCTCAGGTATGGAGGAACCTGCTGCAGGAGCAGAGAAGGTCTGATAGAGGAGGAAGAGGACACTTCATGACAAAGTCGTAAACATTCATAAAGACTCCTTCATCTTCATGACAGAAGATATTTTTGACAGTTTCATGTCAATCTTATTCACAAATAAAGTGTTAATTTTTTTGTATCTAATTTTGGCTAGTGCTTGTTTTTGGATTGTTTTAGGAGCAAATTTGTTTCTATGTTTTCCCACATTACTATTGTCGCAATTTTTTTCTCACAACTAAAGGCAACATAATTATATATAAAACAGTCACTTAAATCAGTAAAACAGGAATATTGTTGACTGGATAGAAAAAGAATATAAATTCTGATGAATTGTTTAATAACAGATTTTCCTCCCTGTCTCCTCAGACTGAGTGACTGTAACCTCTCAGAGAGAAGCTGTGAAGCTCTGTCCTCAGTTCTCAGCTCCCAGTCCTCCAGTCTCAGAGAACTGGACCTGAGTAACAACAACCTGCAGGATTCAGGAGTGAAGCTTCTCTCTGCTGGACTGAAGAGTCCAAACTGCAACCTGGAAACTCTCAGGTAACTCTGGGCTCTTGACAAATTGCTGCATCTTAGGAGCAAAAAGAAGAATTATTACAGATCCCAGCAGTTGCTTGGCTTTCTTATTTATTCCACACGTTCCAAATCCATCCATCCATCCATCCATCCATCCATCCATCAGTGACCAGTTCAGGCCTTGGGCTCTACCTCAATGTTATTAATCTTGAGGGGTTTCTTAATGGCACAATATTTTTTTACCTGCAAGAGTTTTCCACACTAGGAGAAGAGATTGGACATTCTTGAGTTAATCTGATATGCTTCCGTCTGTCCGCCATATTGGATTTAACAAAACAATTCTTGCACTTGCAATAAATGGACAGTAGTTGGCAGCGTTTTGCCTGATGCACAAGTGTCCACTTCAGTGGACTGTGTGCATTTATAGCATAAAAATCCACAAGAAACACAAGAAAATGTTTTTTAGATAGATGTCCACTGTAGTGACCACAATGCGAGAAAGAGTTAATGTTTTGCCAGTGCAAAGTTTTGGTTTTGTGTCTTGGAACGTTTTTTTTCCTCCTCCATTAGTTATCATGGATTTTTGTTGGTAAGACTTTTAGGACAATCCTGCTACCGACCAATTTGACTGTATAAAGGAACAGCTTTTTCAATTGCTGCTCAGTTTTTGATCTCTCCATCCAAACAGTTAAAAAAGAGATGAAATCTGAGATTCTCTCTGCTTTGATTCCCAGGATTGACACTGGATTAATTTAGTTCATTGTTGCATTTTATAGTTCTCCTGCCTTGCAAATTTTCTTGTTGCCTGTAGTTCAGTCCTTCCAGACACCCAACTATAGCATAAACTAGTTCTGAAAAAATGCAACATAAAGACATAAAACAAGACACAACCTTCAGCCTTTCTAAAAAGATCATAGTTGACAATAAAGAAAAACATAAATTCTGATGAATTGTTTAATAACAGATTTTCCTCCCTGTCTCCTCAGACTGAGTGGCTGTAACCTCTCAGAGAGAAGCTGTGAAGCTCTGTCCTCAGTTCTCAGCTCCCAGTCCTCCAGTCTCAGAGAACTGGACCTGAGTAACAACAACCTGCAGGATTCAGGAGTGAAGCTTCTCTCTGCTGGACTGAAGAGTCCAAACTGCAACCTGGAAACTCTCAGGTAAAATGTTCTCAATCCTGGTGAAACCAGATTTCTGTCCTTTACCTTCTTTCAAAGATGATGACATTAATATTTGTTATAATAATAATGTCTGACTATGACATGGTTAACTTGCTAAATCTCAACACATAATAATGTCTAATTTTCATTTCCTCCAGGCTGAAAGAACCACTGATAGTGTAACTCTGCGTACTTGACAGAACAAAGTAGATTTTTGCAGATTTTTCCAACCAGCAGTTGTCAAACTTTCTCAACCATCGTTGGGGCAAAGGCGTGGGAACGAGTCTGCCATTGGGGGGGACGCATATCGGAAACCTGACAGATCAGTAAATATCTTGAGCAGAAATTTCAGAAGCTATTATGTCATCAACACGTCAGTAACACATTACTCTAATCTGACCCTTGTTTCAGTAACAAGTTTTCTAACATGTTACTATTTACAATCCAATAATCAGATTAAAGTTATGCATAGTATAATGACCGTCATTCCAGGATGAACACCAGATTCTGATATATTTTATTGGTCAAAATGCATTGATATAAATTGACTTGCAATTGAATTGGTTCTACTTCTTTCTAAAACCAAAGTAGAAAACAGCTCATATAATAAGACTCAGCAGTTTTAAACTCAATACATCAGTTTAACCAACAAAAATAAAATCTAAAAAACAAGTTTTGTTCTTCTTGAACATCTCTCTACATCAGTGCAACAGTTTGATCTACAAAATAAATAAAAATGATACTTCTCACGTCTAACAGACCTTTAGCTCCTCACTGTTAACTCAGTCTCACTTCCAGCTCTGCATTCAGTAACTTAACAAACATGAGCCATAAAAACACTGAAGCAAAAAGACTACAGTAATTTACAGGATCAGAATGTGAACTAAATATAAAAAGTATGTTTTTATCATACAGAATGAGAATTTAAATAACTTAATTTTCAGATGTATATATTATACATCTAAACTCTATTTACTGTGTAGCAAAATTTTTCACTAATTTATTTTTGAACCTCTCCTCGAGCACTTTTCTTATCGTCTCCTAACCGTTACCCTATAGTGTGGAAATTATGAAAAAATATTGAAACGTTGAAAGAAATCAACCTGACATCAGTCTTCAAAGTTCTCCTTTCTGGTTTTATTGTATTAATGTAATTTTTATATTTTCACACTTTGAAACTCCACCTGGCTCTCCTATGCCCGACCTGCTCCTCTAATAATAAAATAGTTTAGTTTATTTAAAAATTAAAAAAAGTTATTACATATTTCAATAAACTAAATGAAGACCTCACCAGAGCTTCTTCACCTTTCAACATTATTGTAGCTCTGCTGTTCTCCCAAATATCTAAATATAATATAATATAATATAATGTTAAGTGGTCGAGTATGAAAGGGTGTTGCTCATTTCAAATATTAAAAAGGCTCATTTTGCTGCTGTTTCAGTCTCATTCTAAATCATTGTGACTAGACTAGCTAACTTTTAAACAAAAGTTAGCAGTAAAATATTGGATATGTGACTATTCCAGAATTAAAGTGGCTTAACCAAAAAGATTTAGTTCTATATATGAAAGTAAACTGACAACAAGATGTAATAAAGGAGCGATATTCATGGCAACATTCCTGACAGTTTACCTCATTGCCTTTACTCTGAGCCGTTCAGAGGGGGATGGGGAGGAAGCGCTCTGCTGAATGCGCTGTTGTGCGCCTTCAAAATAAAAGCACGCGAGTGGAAGATTTTAAAATTCTTCACAACTACGGTGAAATTATTGGGGAGACCAATGTGACTGTCTCTAATATTGGGGGGACATGACCCCTGCTATCCCCCCCAGCCTGATGCTAATCTTCAACCAGCTTTGATACTCAGGATTGACACTGAATTCAATTAGTTCATTATTTCATTTTATAGTTCTCCTGCCTTGCAAGTTTTCTTGTTGCCTGTAGTTCAGTCCTTCCAGACACCCAACTATAGAATCAACTATTTCACAAAAAAGGCAACATAAAGAAATAAAACAAGACACAACCTTCAGCCTTTCTAGAAAGATCATAGTTGACAATAAAGAAAAACATAAATTCTGATGAATTGTTTAATAACAGATTTTCCTCCCTGTCTCCTCAGACTGAGTGGCTGTAACCTCTCAGAGAGAAGCTGTGAAGCTCTGTCCTCAGTTCTCAGCTCCCAGTCCTCCAGTCTCAGAGAACTGGACCTGAGTAACAACAACCTGCAGGATTCAGGAGTGAAGCTTCTCTCTGCTGGACTGAAGAGTCCAAACTGCAACCTGGAGACTCTCAGGTACAATGTGACCAATCCTGGTGAAACCAGATTTCTGTCCTTTACCTTCTTTCAAAGATGATGACATTAATATTTGTTATAATAATAATGTCTGACTATGACATGGTTAACTTGCTAAATCTCAACACATAATAATGTCTAATTTTCATTTCCTCCAGGCTGAAAGAACCACTGATAGTGTAACTCTGCGTACTTGACAGAACAAAGTAGATTTTTGCAGATTTTTCCAACCAGCAGTTGTCAAACTTTCTCAACCATCGTTTGGGCAAAGGCGTGGGAACGAGTCTGCCATTGGGGGGGACGCATATCGGAAACCTGACAGATCAGTAAATATCTTGAGCAGAAATTTCAGAAGCTATTATGTCATCAACACGTCAGTAACACATTACTCTAATCTGACCCTTGTTTCAGTAACAAGTTTTCTAACATGTTACTATTTACAATCCAATAATCAGATTAAAGTTATGCATAGTATAATGACCGTCATTCCAGGATGAACACCAGATTCTGAAATATCTTATTGGTCAAAATGCATTGATATAAATTGACTTGCAATTGAATTGGTTCTACTTCTTTCTAAAACCAAAGTAGAAAACAGCTCATATAATAAGACTCAGCAGTTTTAAACTCAATACATCAATTTAACCAACAAAAATAAAATCTAAAAAACAAGTTTTGTTCTTCTTGAACATCTCTCTACATCAGTGCAACAGTTTGATCTACAAAATAAATAAAAATGATACTTCTCACGTCTAACAGACCTTTAGCTCCTCACTGTTAACTCAGTCTCACTTCCAGCTCTGCATTCAGTAACTTAACATGAGCCATAAAAACACTGAAGCAAAAAGACTACAGTAATTTACAGGATCAGAATGTGAACTAAATATAAAAAGTATGTTTTTATCATACAGAATGAGAATTTAAATAAATTTTCAGATGTATATATTACACATCTAAACTCTATTTACTGTGTAGCAAAATTTTTCACTAATTTATTTTTGAACCTCTCCTCGAGCACTTTTCTTATCGTCTCCTAACCGTTACCCTATAGTGTGGAAATTATGAAAAAATATTGAAACGTTGAAAGAAATCAACCTGACATCAGTCTTCAAAGTTCTCCTTTCTTGTTTTATTGTATTAATGTAATTTTTATATTTTCACACTTTGAAACTCCACCTGGCTCTCCTATGCCCGACCTGCTCCTCTAATAATAAAATAGTTTAATTTAAAAATTAAAAAAAGTTATTACAACATTCCTGACAGTTTACCTCATTGCCTTTACTCTGAGCCGTTCAGAGGGGGATGGGGAGGAAGCGCTCATCTGAATGCGCTGTTGTGCGCCTTTAAAAATAAAAGCACGCGAGTGGAAGATTTTAAAATTCTTCACAACTACAGTGAAATTATTGGGGAGACCAATGTGACTGTCTCTAATATTGGGGGGATATGACCCCTGCTATCCCCCCAGCCTGATGCTAATCTTCAACCAGCTTTGATACTCAGGATTGACACTGAATTCAATTAGTTCATTATTTCATTTTATAGTTCTCTTGCCTTGCAAGTTTTCTTGTTGCCTGTAGTTCAGTCCTTCCAGACACCCAACTATAGAATAAACTATTTCACAAAAAAGCAACATAAAGAAATAAAACAAGACACAACCTTCAGCCTTTCTAGAAAGATCATAGTTGACAATAAAGAAAAACATAAATTCTGATGAATTGTTTAATAACAGATTTTCCTCCCTGTCTCCTCAGACTGAGTGACTGTAACCTCTCAGAGAGAAGCTGTGAAGCTCTGTCCTCAGTTCTCAGCTCCCAGTCCTCCAGTCTCAGACAACTAGACCTGAGTAACAACAACCTGCAGTATTCAGGAGTGAAGCTTCTCTCTGCTGGACTGAAGAGTCCAAACTGCAACCTGGAGACTCTCAGGTACAATGTGACCAATCCTGGTGATTTCTATCCACTAGCTGTTAGCAGAGATTGACAAAAGTATTTTACCAGCATCCAAACGATGGGAATCAGGTGTTCCAGTAACTTCCATGGCCACAGGTTTATGAAAGTAGCACCAAGGCATGTAGACTATTTTTACAAACATTTGTGAAATAATGTCTTGCTCTCAGGAACTCAGTGGATTTCCAGCCTGGAACTGTGACAGGAAACTATGTGTTGCTCATCCTGTCACTAACAAGTTTCTACACATAAACGTTGCTGGTTTTCATTCCCTCCATGCTGACAGAACCAAGAACAGAGGTGTTTAGAAAGGCAGGGGTCAGACTTCATTGATAGTGTCGACAGATTGCTGCATCCTCGGTGCACAAATGAACATTATTACAGATCCTTTCTCCCAGCAGTTGTTAGACCTTCTAACTAGAACTGCTCCCAATAGGGAGCTCCCAATCAGTGCACCCCTAGCTCCCAGGAAACTCATTAATTATATACATTCAGGCTGTTACCAGGTGCCTTTTTATATTTATTTTAAATAGTCAATTGCAGGTTTCTGGCCGATCACAGATTACCAATCTCTTAAAAAGCCTAATTTACCAATCCTGATTTTGGCCGATACAATGTTTTTGTCTGAAATGTTGCTCAATATATGAAGAAAGTTACTGAATTGGCAACAATGGGGCGACTTTTGTTAACTGTAAATGTGCAGACATGAGCTGGTCGGCCGGTTTGTCAGTCAAACCTTTCGCACGGGAGAAAAGAAAAGCACAGTGGTTGATTTTTAGACGTTTGCTGAGGTTGATAACATCGGTGGATAAGATCATTTTGACATGCAAAAATTGGCCGATTACCGATCTCCTAAAATTAAGGAAATCGGCACTGATGAATCAGTGCACCCCGAGCTCTCAGGAAACTCATTAATTATATACATTCAGGCTGTTACCTGGTGTCTTTTTACATTTATTTTAAATAGTCTATTGCTGTTTCAACATACAAATATAAACATCTTATAGATGATTATAAATTGCTCTACTCAGATGCACATTTCTTTGAAACCGATGATGCTGTTTTTATTAAATGTACAGCATTATTATTATTCCTCTCCTACAAATGACCAGTTCAGACCTTGGGCTCTACCTCAACGTTCTCATCATGTGATGAATTGTGTGTCTGCAGCTTATCAGGCTGTTTGGTCTCAGAGGAAGGCTGTGCTTCTCTGGCCTCAGCTCTGACCTTTAACCCCTCCCATCTGAAAGAGTTGGACCTGAGCTACAATCATCCAGGAGACTCAGGAGTGAAGCTGCTGTCGGCTGGACTGAAGGATCCAGACTGGAGACTGGAAGCTCTCAGGTATGGAGGAACCTGCTGCAGGAGCAGAGAAGGTCTGATAGAGGAGGAAGAGGAGAAACGTCTTTAGTCAGTCTGATGGGAAATGTTTAGTTTGAAGAATATTTAGTTTGATTATTAAATATTTAGACGCCTCATCTGGAGGCAGAGATCATTACCCAGTTTTCTGGAATATTCTCCTGACTAAGAACGGCTCACAAGGAAAATTAAAGAGTGGGATGGATTTAATAGTTTAATAGGGAATCTGACTAAATGAATAAAAGTGAAGTTCAGTTAGATTTCCATGATGATCTACTGATGACAGAAAGGACTTTAAAACAATATTTGATGGAGCTCCAGACCAATCAGCCCCAAGGAGCAAAGATGAGAAGAAAAGTAACTCCATGTTGGTCAGATGGATGTTTAAAAGTTCTGAGAGAGAAATAAAGATTTTCAACAAAACTCCCAACTTTCAGGATTTAATAAAATATAAAATAAATGTAGTAGTTTGTTCTCCACCAGGGGGCGACATCTGGAAAATGATCAAATGAATGAGAGGAATCAGGAGAGAATTGAAATTCCTTGTTTTCCAGATGAAATGGAGAATTGCAGTGAATGATGAGGAAAAAGTAGAATTGTTCTCTGTTATTTATTAATAAAACATTAAGCCTAAAACGTACTACAACAACAAACTAAATGTTCTGTGTGAAAAATTCTTGAATGTTTTTGGTGTTAAATCCTAAATGAAGTGGCATTGTTGTCAGTTGCTATGGCAACGAGTCTGCGTAGCTTGGCGACTACAGATCACTTTGCTGTGGATCATAGCAACAAATTAATTCCTACATTTATAAGTTTCACTGAGTTAACGCGGCTATGGATGAATGTAAAAGATTTGTCTTTTTGCCCCCCAGCGTTGTACGCATGCGCGAAATTTCCGTAGGTCCAACAAGATGGATGGTGTCCAGGGGCGGATCTAGCGGGTGGCAGGGGAGGCAGTTGTCACCCCAAACCAGAGCCTCGCCACCCCTGTTGCCACCCCAGCTAGCGACATGAATTCAATAAATAGTTATGGCAAATCGTACATTAAGCGCACGAAACTCTTTTTTCCCGACAACATTGAATGCAACACAATGTAACCTGACACCTACTGCTGAGTAGCAGGAAGTGAGAGAGAAGGACAGAGCGCGAGGCAGCAGCATTGATGGATGTATATGTTACTGGACATTATGTGATTTACCGTAAGTCACACATGATGCGCCATTTCTGTCCATTGAGTCAGAAATATCGGTGGTCAGGAAAATACTACAATCACGCAAAGAATCAGAACAACGGACGCAATGTTTAGCAGTTAATTCAACCATAGATAATGGTAATAAGGGCTTCAGATTTCACAGGTGAGGAAAACTTTTAATTTAAAGAAAACATTGAACAAGTGAGCAGTGGGTCAGTTATGCTAGGCTAACATTGATAACCTTAACATGCTGCGCAGTTCGGAGTGTTTTGGTTCCGTTGGCACTAAAACAGGTCAACCCGCCACCACGTCATCAGTAGAGCAGCTGTTTATTAAATCAGCTGATCAACCGCCGCTGCGCTCAGGCGAAAACTTATTAATAATCCAAATATAGACATCAAGCCTGACGGCATAATGTAACAGACTGGATGTTCTGTTTGACTGTTTCTGCTACTTTTTGTGAGGGAAATGTTTGTTTTTTGGTGCTGATTCCCCTGATCGGTAATCTCTGCTCTATGTGCTCGTTGAGCTGTTGTCTGTCGGTCGCCATGGCAACGGGTCCGCGTAAAGCGACACAGAGCGAGAAAAGGCAGAATAAAAGTTGTTGGAGCTATTTTTACTTTATTTCTTTATCCATTTGAATTTTGTTACTTTATTCTTAAATTTCTATTTTTTGTATTATTTACAGAGTTTGTTTGTAGGTTGATAACTGTTGATTTTATTTATTAATTTCTTATTTATTGTCTAAATTCAGACAGGAAGTAATGTGGGTCAGTCCACATAGATCAGTGCAGGGGCCTGGAGAAGGACCAGCAGGCATTTGGGTTTGGGGCCGATGGTTTTTAAGAGTGGTAGCATGAGAACAAATGAAGGTTTGATGTCTGTAATTGTTTTGGTGAAAGAGGAAAATAAATCACCAAGAACAATCAATAAGTTTGGACATTGAACCTTGTTTTGCCCGTGTCTAGAATCTTGACCCCAGTGCCTCAGTAGTGGCTTGGTGGACCTTTTACTGGATGTTTGGCTTTGCAAACAGTCAGAAGTGGTTCTGTTTGGTTCTTCACCTGTTTATCAGCTTTATTGTACCTTTATTGTGGCGCCACTGCAGAAGCTGCAATTCCTAAAACAAGCGACAAAAACTGAGCGAATCCCCTGAGTTCTAAAAACATGGTGATATTTATAACAGTCGTCAAACTACGGCTCCTACAGCATATTTAAAATAAACCGATTGACCAATATAAGTAGATATTCACCCTTTCTTGTATCTTGACAGAACTAACAGAAACTGAACTGTTTATAGATTTTTATCATGGAGAATTGATCAAACATCAGTTTTCTAATCTAACAAATGATGGCGCTGCTAATATTTTGTGACAGATTTCTCCTTGTCCTGTATAAAATGGTTTTCTGGACACAATGCATGTCAATTGATATGCGTATCAATAATGAATATCAATTATCAGGAGAATGAAAGACGTGAAAATAATTAACTACAGTAAGAAATTGAATTTAAGCCTCGTTGCTACATGGAGCTCATTTTGAAACAATGCAAGTTAAAAACATTATTTCATATTTAATACGGAATATTAAAACAATACATATATAAGACTTTTATTTTGAAGTCTTTTATATTCTTCAAAATAAAAGACTTCCTCTATTCAAATAAATCACTTAAATATATTTCACTTCACCTTTGTAATTATATACAATCATGTTCAGATCAATTAATAATAATCATGTAAATGATGCTGAACATATAATTGTAAATCCGTCACTTATGAAAATAAACTGAACACAACATGGATTTTAATGCCGATATTAAATCAGGTTGAGCTTCCAGAAATGTTTCCTTAGTTTCCTGATGTCCTTTTAGGCTTCAGTGAGTTTCTTCAGGTGGTTACTGAGGGATTTCCTTTCTCCTCTCTGTTGGAGCTTTTCCTGTGTTTGGAGAAATGAGTTGTGCTGCAGCAGCACCAACTGTCCTTCCTACATCCACTGCAGTTTGCAGGCCAGATGTTGGACTGTTCTTGTCTCAGTGGAGGACAATGTGTGTCTGAGAGACATGTAATGTCCATGTTTGCTGCTGAAAGAGACTGATGGTCTGACCCCCCTCCTCCTTTCAGGGTGGAGCCTGCTGGAGGCCGATTCTTGACACCAGGTCTGAGGAAGTGTAAGTGTGTTTTTCATCTGATTCATGACAACAAAGCAGCTCACATTCAACCATCTTCAAACTGTCACATCACTCATTCATCATCAAAGATCAATAAATGATCAATAACTGCAGCTGGATTGTGTTTGTTCTCTCCATCAGATTCCTGTCAACTCACCATCGACACAAACACAGTGAGCAGAGAGCTCAAACTGTCTGAAGACAACAGGAAGGTGACATGTGAGGAGGAGCTTCAGTCATATCCTGATCATCCAGACAGATTTGATTATTATCCTCAGCTGCTGTGTAGAACTGGTCTGACTGGTCGCTGTTACTGGGAGGTCGAGTGGAGAGGAATAGTTTATATATCAGTGAGTTACAGAAGAATCAGGAGGAAAGGAAACAGTAGAGACTGTTTGTTTGGATATAATGATCATTCCTGGAGTCTGAGATGCTCTGATGATGGTTACTCTGTCTGGCACAATAACATAGAAACTCGTCTCTCCTCCTCCTCCGTCTCTAACAGAGTATCAGTGTATGTGGACTGTCCTGCTGGCATTCTGTCCTTCTACAGAGTCTCCTCTGACTCACTGATCCACCTCCACACCTTCAACACCACATTCACTGAACCTCTGATTCCTGGATTTGGGTTCTGGTGGTTCAGTTCTGGTTCTTCAGTGTTTCTTTGCTGATTTGAGTCTAAATATTTTCCTCCTGTCAGAAACTCTCTCACTGTTGAACAGATAGTTCATCTCTACAATCTATTTCTTGGTGAAACTTTTCTGATCGAGTCCTTGGAAACTTTTTCTTCTTCCAGTCCTTTAAAGATGGAAGCTGGGATTATTCCAGGATTATTCCAGGATTATTCCAGGATCCTCATGTTTTCCTGTTTGTTTCCAGTCAAAGATTCACACTGAATATCAAGATGTTGTTTCTCTTATTTTTTCTTCTCATTCATCAGATTTCATTGAAATGTTGATTAGTTTTTCTCAATCACTGAACATTTTCTGTTTGTCGGCTCCTATTTTTATAAACTCGTCAGATTTGAATATTAAATCTTTTTTGTTTATTTGCTGCAGTTTTTCTTCATGTGTTTTAGAGAAATAAAAACATTTTTCTTCTGCATTTGGTTCATTTGCTGCTCATTCTGTTCTTTTCATGTTCAAATTTAAATATTTCTGTTAAAAATATTTATCAACTCTGCCTTTCAGAAAGTCCTAGTTAAAGTAAAACATTCCCATCCCATGAAGGTGAAAGATGAAAAAATATAATCTACAACATTGGGTCATTTAAATACAGGTTTGTCTCACCAAATTAGTTTCCAGCAGTTAATTGTTTATTGTAAAATTAAAAGATGGCACTTTGTCTATTCCCTCAGAATAAACTCTGGACTCTCAGTGCAGAATTAGTAGTTTGAACAAATTCAGGCATTTATAGCTGCAGTGTGTAACTTTTATTAAAAATATGTTTTTTACATATTTGTGAAAAATGTTACCGTGTCATGACTGTATGGCATAAGACAGACGAAATGTGAACAGATCAAACTCCTCCATGAGCTGCTATTGAGGTTTGAAGAAATACACCAGGTTGGTGTAGCGCGTTAGCATTAGCTCCTGTTAAGTACCATGTTATGTAGTGCTTTAGCATTAGTTTCAGATAAATGCATTAGTGTAGCGTTTTAGTGTTAGCTACTACTAAATACCATGTTGGTATAGCGCAGTGGTTCCCAAACAAGAATCAACTTTTTCAGGGACAAAATGAATGGTAGCTGAACACAGTCAACAACATTGATAGTCTACAGACTACTTGTTAAGCTTAAGGTGCTGTATTGATATTAGCTAGCTAGTCATCTTTTAGCTAACATTACCTCCATCCAATAGCTTCACTCAACTCAGTCGGTTAGTTTGGGGGAAAAACAGTGAAAAGTTCTTAGCGTTTTGCTGCCATGATTCTAACACACCTGTGTAGTTCTGTGGACTACACAGGTGTGCAGTCCACAGACACGCTGTGGACGCTGCACCAATCCACCTGTTGATTTCTCACAGTCACTGAAGGACACGGTCGAACACCTTTTCCAAGTTCACAATACACATGTAGATTGATTGGGCGAACTTCCATGCACCCTCCAGGACCCTGCTGAGGATGTAGAGCTGGTCTAGTGCTCCACGACCAAGACAAAAACCACACTGCTTTTGACTAATCCAGAACCACTGAATAGACATTACCAGGGAGGCCTAAGAACCCTCTGTAGCTGGAGCATACTCTGTATCCTCCCTTTTTAAATAGGTGGACCACCACCCTGGGATGCCAGTCCAGGAGAACTGCCCCCAATATACATCTTCTTTCACTCATTCACCTTCCAAGTAAAATTTTGATCGCGCAATATCCTTAAATGAATCGAAAAACCATCAAATTGGATCATGAGTTAAAATGGGCCCCTCTGAATCGAAGCATTTTTGGACATTTTAATTGATATCCAGCATTACTTCCTTTTGCCCTTCCTATTAGGTAATTAATATTTGTTGCCATAAAATAGTGTAACCAAAAACTAAATCAAAAACTGCTGTAATTCTGTAAAAAAAAAACAATAAGAAAGAGTATTAAAGTTTAAATGCACCATGTATTTATATTTTCATTTCAAAAAGACACTGTTCATCACCGTAATCTTGTTTTTCATTACCACAACAGGTCTCAAATTACGTGGTAATGAAAGTTGTGCATTACGGTAATGAGTGACATTTGCATTAGATAGCTTAAAATGGTAGCATGCTATGGGGACTCAGCAAAAAAAAATTCACCTACAATACAAATTCCCTAATATCTTCTTTACAGGAAAATATCTAATTATTAACTTTTTAAGCACATGAGGTAATGCACATTACGGTAATGATCACTTCAAGTGAGGAAATAGGCATATTCAAGGAGAAACGTAACAATTATAATCAAAAGATGTCAAACAATCTTATTTTTTAGCCATCTTTTGTCTTTTCTTTGTGGCGCATTATGGGTCAAAATAACTCCTGTTTGTTACTACCCAATAGTAAGTCCCACCTACGCCTCACAACTCTTCGGACTCACTACTGCCCAGTTCTCTGTCTAACAGGTCCGGAAAATCCCCAAATCTTGGGTCTTACCCTAGCGATAGTTTGTGGAGGATTATCTATTTAAACTGGGGTCGGAAAGGACTCGTCTAGCTCTAACTACCTTCAATCCAGAAGTTATGACCCTTTACAGTTGAGGAACAATCAGCTGAGTAGCCCTCACAGCTGCATAACCCCTACAACCACTCCTGTTAACGGTAGCTCCTCTCCTAATGTAACGGCACTTGTTGACTGCTAGATTAGATTCAGTGACTTAGATTTAAGTCCCAGGGTCATTATTTTAACACTCACCAGAGGAAAACACAAAGCCACCCTATCTTTAGAATCATGTATATTAACTTTACCATAATCAGGAGAACCGACAATAATTAAGACTGACACAATTAAACCCACTGTTCACAAGCTTTAGCAGGGGTATTTAACAGGCAGGTTAATTTCCCAAAAGTTATAAAATAGGTAATCATATAACAGATTCAAATAAAAATCATTCACAATCTATCCTTGTTCTTGTCCCTAACTTGTGTCACTAAGTTCACTGAGCGAGGCTTTGGGGGGAGCAGGTCAACTCATACCCGATGGTTCTTGCTCTCGGCAGCTGTAATCTTTGGATGTCCTTGGTCAGAGTCTTTGTCCAGCCGGAGCATAGTCCTCTTTCTGAAGAGAAGCGGATCAGAGCTGTTCGTTGTCCTTCTAACGTGCAGAATCTTTGTCATTAAATGACCTCAGTCTCTTCTCCAAGTCGGCTGCGGCAGGGTTGAGAGCGTTGGGTAGAGGCAGAGGAGTTGGTCGGATTTGGAACCAGGGTTGGTGGCCAGTGGAACTCGTCCCTTCTTTGCGGCGTGAAGTCTTGAGCTTTTCCTCGGTCCCGGGGTGTAGTCCTCCGCTGGTCTTTAGCCTGCTTCCTCTCGTTGGCTCCTCTTCTGCGCCGGGGACGAAGAACCCCGTTTCTGCCCTGTGCTCCAGCTTTTAAGCTCTCAACTCAGGGCGGTCTACTGGGCAGGGCTGCATTACTTCAGCGCCTGCTCACTGTGTCTCACTGTCTGTGGAAAGCCCCAACCTTCCCCAAGACTCTGATGACTCATTCCTGCCTCCTTACCTCATCAAGGCACCTCCCTTGTTTTTCGTTGACCATATGTTTCTAATTCCGCCCCACCCTCGCTCAGCATACAGTGACTCATTTTGAGTCTTATTCTCCTCACAAAACATAATCAACATTTTACTTCATGATCTCTCCTCCTCACATATTATTCTTAATCTTTAATAGTCATTGATTAAATTCAACCCTTACTTTCCACAATGTATTATAACATTCAGCTGATTAAAGGTACAGAACATATATTTTTGATTACATATTACAGGCATTCCGTCTTTGGCATATGTGTGGTTATTTCAACTTGTTACAATCCATAATCATTGTTAAATCATCATACAATGTTTACCGTTATTTCTCAGGCCTTTAATCCGTTTTTTGCGTGTACCTGGACAGATCTCACATGCTTATACCAGATTTCACGACACTCCATTTTGAAAAATTCTATAAATATAAAAGGACTTCCAACAAGGTGCTACGGTAATGAGTTTTTCACCTCCGGACACTCACTTTTATTAAAATAGTTTTTATTATTTAATAGGAAATTATATATTACAATATTGAGTTAGTTTACGTAGTTTTAAACAAGTTGGTAGTATTTTTTAATAAACCAGCTTGAATAATTACAATGATAAATTGAGGTGAAAGCATTTTTATTTACTTGGGACGCATTACGGTAATGAATTTCTGACTCCAAAATTAGTTAAAAAACATTTTAAAAAGTATTTTGGTAACAAACAATTAATTGTGCCAAATATTAGAAATGATGATTGTTCAAATAAAAGTGAATTATTTTTAGTTTTCATGAGTATGACTTTAAAATCTTCGAAGACATTCAAAACACTGGGTTCGTGAGAATCACCCAACCGTTCCTGAAATATGGAAGACACTGTAGTGTTTTACAGAGTATCATTTAAAGCCATCAAAACCTTCTTATAGTAGCTGTCCAGCTTTCTGTATGTTGCTGATATTTTGAATTTTTAACGACAAGCACTGTAGCTAATATTAGCTGGTATCCTGCCGGTGGACGTAAATACAGTAAAGTAATATTCTAATCACAATATATACACAATAATATGTCCATCTTACTTGTGAAATGTCGTTTGTGGAGCCCTCGCATCAATAGTCCGTCGATTCGAACAACAATGTCCCTCAGTGCTGAGGCATCTTCTGCTGTTTTGATTGAGCAAAGTAGGAGGGACGACCCATCCAAGATGGCCACCGTAATTCCTTTAACGGAGCAGCCAATGCGGGGTAAAAACACATTTGTCCAAGAAGCAGAAGTGTTAACATTTATTGGAGGACCAAACCAAAAATAGAAAATTTTTTTGACAAATAAACATTTTTTAATATACATCTCAATAAATAAATGCACTTTAAAGGCAATTAAGAACTTTACCTAATGTTTTATAAATTTAATTGACCATCTATAATGTCCATATTCATTTTCCACCTTAGTTCCAACAAATTATAGATTTTAGCCTACAGTCAGCACGTCGATGCAAAACTTTGACCAAGCGTCGACATATGTGCTTCTGAGTAAATGTAACAATACAAAAATTGTATTTTCTCTTAAAAAGTTCTATAAGCGCAACCGAGTAGCAAACTGCGTTTAGCTAGCTGCATTAACCAACTCCTGCCCTCGACAGTTAGCAAGCTGTTGTTTTACGTCTCGTGCTTAAACATGCAACAGAGACACGAACTTTTAACTCTTAATAACACGTTTTAAAAATGGATGGCATTATCAAAAATCGATAAATGCAGCTTACCTTACTTTTATGGCTCCAGCTCACTTCGCATTTAGAAAAAAATGCCCCGCCGAATTTGAACGCCGTTGGGACGGATCCAGGTCTTGGTAAAATGGTATTCATCCGCGACTTTGCTTTCAACGTCCTTAATCTGGTCAGGTGGTGTTCCTCTTCTTCATTTAATATACAATTTAACTGGGATGGAGAACTTTATAAAGTCTTTACTTTATAAATTTTTACATACATCTCAAATAAATGCACTTTAAAGGCAATTAAGAACTTTACCTAATGTTTTATAAATTTAATTGACCATCTATAATGTCCATATTCATTTTCCACCTTAGTTCCAACAAAGTATAGATTTTTGCACATTTACAGTTTATCATTTTTAAAAAAAATGTTTTTCCCCCTTACTTAAAGATTCATCTATTACTCTTAAATATTTTATCTTTTTTTTTCCAAAAAAACTTTTCCAGGTGTTGCTTTACCTGTGCATTTCTCCTTTATTCTGCAAATAAGGCGGGCAGTGACATTTTTCTACTTTAAGACGAGACAAAAATATTGGGTTAATGAAAAGACAAGGTTTTAAAACAATTTAAAGGAACCACCACTGACTAAATGGGGGCTGCATATCGATAGTGAAAAAAATATTCAAGCTCTTATCAATTAACTTGTTACTCAATATAACAATAAACTCAATAAAATAAATCTATGAAAAAACAAAACAAAAAGTATTTTAACATTTAAGATAATCAGTAACAGCAGTGTGGGGCAAGGACACATGAAACAAAGGACACGGCTAATTACTGACAGGGAACACGACTAATTAATGATGGACAGCCTTTCCCGAAGCCGCTAACTCACCTGCAGTCAGCACGTCGATGCAAAACTTTGACCAAGCGTCACATATGTGCTTCTGAGTAAGTGTAACAATACAAAAATCGTGGTAGCTGCTTGTATTTTCTCTTAAAAAGTTCTATAAGCGCAACCGAGTAGCAAACTGCGTTTAGCTAGCTGCATTAACCAACTCCTGCCCTCGACAGTTAGCAAGCTGTTGTTTTATGTCCTGTGTTTAAATATGCAACAGAGACACGAACTTTTAACTCTTAATAACACATTTTAAAAATGGATGGCATCATCAAAAAACGATAAATGCAGCTTACCTTACTTTTATGGCTCCAGCTCACTTCGCATTTAGAAAAAATGCCCCGCCGAATTTGAACGCCGTTGGGACGGATCCAGGTCTTGGTAAAATGGTATTCATCCGCGACTTTGCTTTCAACGTCCTTAATCTGGTCAGGTGGTGTTCCTCTTCTTCATTTAATATGCAATTTAACTGGGATGGAGAACTTTATAAAGTCTCACATCATATTTAGTCCCTTATCAGATAAAGAGTGGCACTATTTGGATCTCGCATTAATATTGCCAGTGGTGATCAGTTTTTATAAGATCCGGTTACCATTTTAAAACTCAGCTTGTCAAGTTATGTTCACACATTTAAATTTATGTTTCACTGAACTGACCCGTTTAATAAACCGTACTGGTCAGTAGTAAACCAAGGGCAATACACATGAAGAGAGCACAGTTAGCTTTCAGCATTTAGCACACTTAGTGCAACCGCGCTGTCTCAGAACTGTATAAAACAACCCTTTAAAGTGAATACATAAGAAATAAGCAAACAAGGCTGAATGTATCAACCACACTATTCAGTCTCTTGAATTAGTAAAGCAGTCAGTTAGCTTTACAAACGTTGCAGGCCTGAAGGGACTCAGTTAGCATTCGTCCTCGGAATAGCAGCTCCAAAGATGGCGGCTCCCAGAACAACTACAAGGAATGGGTTACTCACCCCACCATGGATTACAGTTTTAAACGAACGGTAATAAAACGGCTCCAACTCCAGTCCAACAGTCCTTTCCGGTTCACGAGCGTGGTCCGGTTCTGTGGCTCCAAAAAACGTCCAGGGAAAAGTTCGTAGCTCCAACTGGTTAGTTAAAAAATAAAAGTCCACAGCAGCAAAGATCCAACCTCGTCCATGAACGGCTGCTGACCAACTGCCAGTACGTAGCAGCGGCACGTGCACCTCCAGTCCCGTTCTCACCCATCACAGCCAATCAAATTGCTTAAACTTGATTTTGCCCTTGACTGACCAGTGAGGTGGTAGAGACAAGTAAAAACGATGCATTTACTGGCCGTAGTAAATAACAGTTACTGACGAAATGCTGCATTTACTGCGTGTTTTAAACCAACTGAAAATACTTGTGCGGACTATAATGTTAAGGACTTTTACAGCGGGAAAAACCTCCAATATGTGAGTGTAAAACATTAACCAGGTTAAATAACAGGCGATTATTACTGTTTAAATGCATTGTATTTAAGAACATGTCTAAGGTGTGTAGGAGAAAAGAGCCATATAACCCGAGGCGTTACACTTGCCTTTTCATGGCTGATAGGAAAATCCGTCATAGTGGCGACTGGAACCGGGTTCTGGACCCAGTCTGGACTGGGATCAGGATCTGACCAAACACTGAGCTGAAGTAGGGAAACAGTCCCAGATTTTATGAGAGAATTAAATCTGGTAGATATCTGGAGACATTTAGAACCAGCTGAAATAATCTACTCATGACAATCAAGAACATATTTGACTATTTATTGATTCCAATCGAATTTCTCTCAAATGTAACTGATTGTTGCTATGGTAACGTGCTACTGTCAGATCACGCTCCCTGTAGTTTCATGTATTCTAACAACAGCAAAAGCAGAGATCATCCCACTTCCCAAGCTGGAGATTTAGTTTAATAGTAATAAATAAATAAAGTTTCCTTTAAAGTTAATCACACTAAGTAACATTTAGACCCAACAGTCAAACTTTAATCAAATCAATCAGGTTGTCTGTTGTTTTGTCTCCAGCAAACTTTGCTTTAATTCTACTTTCTTTTTTCTATCTAATCATAAAAACAAAGTCAGGCTGAAAGAGAGTCATGAAACAGGAACAGCAGGTTTCCTGAGAGAAGAGGAAGTTTCCAGCTCATAGATTCATAGAAATAGTTGAAATTATTCCTTATTTCAAAGCATAAAAGTGTTAAAGAATGAAGTCTAAACATTCTGAGTAATTGAATAAGACCTAAAGTGAAATATTTAAATTAATATTGGTTTTGTAAGGACACTCAGTGGGACCCGGAAATTCAACCACACACAGGAGGAAGCAGTGAAAAAACAAGTTTAGTTAATATTCAGACTCTGGTTCAGGAAGAGTTTGTCAAACACAGCACTGAGGAGAGAGGCGAGAAGGCTGGTGATGCTCAGATAACGGAGGGTATCTTTGAAATGTTCATCTCAACTGGCCTGCAGAGCAGCAGACGGGTGGAGCAGAGGAGCTGAGGGTCTGACAACAGGGAGATGCAGGAAACCAGAGGAACAGTGGGAGCAATGAAGATCTGCACCAGGAGATCCAAAACGCAACATCCAGGGACTTTGTAGATAATCTGGCAACGAGGCAGAGACTGAGACGAGTTTAAGGTGGAACAGGTGAGCAATCAGGGTGGCAGGTGAGCTGGATGAGAGCTGAACACAGCATGGACAAGAATCAGAGCAGGTTTACTTAGAAGAAAACTGACTTTGAGGGAAAACCTACAAGTAAAACTAGTAACTGTAACTTTGGCATCAAATCATTAGAGTGATGGATTATTCTTGGTTTCTTTCCAGAACACCGTCTGAAACCCAGATGAAGATTTTAATAAGAGTATTTCATAAGTCATGGTTAAAAGACTAAAATCTTTGCACTGCAGCTTTTTTCTAAACAAACCAAGGAAGTAAAGCTGTTGGGCAAACAATGTTATCTACAATTTATCAGGTGAAGCTCGTTAAGAACAGGCGACTCATTTTGTTGGTTTCCTTCAAGCTAGTGGAAACATTTACATGAGTCATTTACTGGGGGGAAGTGAACTTTTCACTTTTACTGATAGCAGTTTAAATAATATTAGGAACTATTGATACTTGAGTAGATTGACTTTGTATAAAGAAATAGACTTCAGTGATTGGAAACATGAGATTCTTAGACTTCTGCAACATATCAGCAAATGTTTATGCAAATCTGAGCATAAACATTGATCAGCATTTTCTATATGTGAGTTTTTACATCATTAGTTTTTTATATCAATAAGCAAAATCAGCATTTGATCTGAAGGTTGTTTATGTATCCATATTAAATCAAATGCCTTCCCAAAGCCATCTAAAGTCCTGTGGAGCTGGATGTGATGGTTCCTGTTTCTGCAGAGGTCACCAGAGTGCATGCTGGGATCTCCTGAGCTGCTTTCAGCTCTGGAAACGAGTCGTTGACGACACACTTCCCAAGATTCGTGTCCAGGTTGAACCAAGGATGAGCTTCATGAAGGATTTTGTTCAAGGTGAAGAAGATCCTGCATGTTTTTAATCCATATGTTGTTCAGTTGGACGCGCTCACATGCACATGACTCCTCTTCACATCCTGTCATTTGCAACAAGCAGCCAGTTTGATGCTGCATTAAAGGGACATTGAGTCACATTGTTTGGGGGGATTTGTATCGATGATATTTGGGTGATTGAGACGAGAAAAAACACAGTTAGTTGTTGAAATAATGAATGATTGAGCAACAGCCTGTGGCTTTAATATGATAATCAGCTGACAGCAGGTTGGATCGTTGCTGTTTCTCCTTTAACTGGACAACCATCAACAGTCCAATCAGGCTTAGACAGCAAATAAGGTGAACAATTATTTTAGGACACTTATTGTGAAAAAGTGATTTCTTCAGAATATGCTTGAGCTTTTATTGTTTTTCTACTTGTAGACCAAAGATGCTGTTGCCATGACGCCTGCTGTCCTGCCATGTCTGTCAGTTGTCCTCCAGGACGATGACAGGCTTCTACAATGTCTCTGCTATGTTTTGCTATTCTGCTTGTCAAAAATCTAAACTTTCATCTGTTTTTAACTTGTGCTTTTCTTATTATCCACAGGATTCAGACGCCATGGCGACTTCATCCTGGTTCATGTGGGGTCACTGACTGTTATGTTAAGTTTATCATTTTGTTCAGATAAAATGTTGAATCATGTGAACTTAAAGTCTTTCGTTGTGTTTACTTAACTTATTAAGGCAACTGGTTTCCTAGATTCTGCTAAGTAAACTGTTCATGTAAGATGGACTAACTTGATGTAGTCGAGTTAAGAAGAGGATCATTTACTTGATATTTCTAAGTTGAAACAAATTCACTAAACTAAGTTAAATTAACTCGACACAATTAAGTTCACACAACAAGGTGTTAAGTAAACTGAACAAGAATATGTTAAGGAAACTAAACATAAGAATAGTAGTTAAACTTACTCACATTTTTCAGTGCAATCCACAATTTTTAAGTAAAGTCAACTTGTCAAGGTTTACAGTGCATAGAGATGAATGAATAGAACAGATCCCAGTTTCTATAAGCAGGTCAAACCAGTAACAAACTGTATTACATGGAAAATGTCTCATTAAGTTTCATCAGCATCAAATCAACCAACCAGCTGCACTGTAAAACATTTGAAGGTGGTTTTACTTGAAAATAAAAATCCACCTGCTGCCTTGAAAATGTAATTTAAGTCAACAAGAAATTTGTTGACTTAGCTGCTCAGCTTCCTCAACAGAAGGCATGTTGGTGGGATTGAGGAGGTCTTCGAAGTATTCCGCCCACCGGCCCACAACGTCCCGAGTTGGGGTCAGCAGCACCATCCCCACTATAAACAGTGTTGGTGCTGCACTGCTTCCCCCTCCCGAGACGCCGGATGGTGGACCAGAATCGCCTCGAAGCCGTACGGAAGTCTGTCTCCATGGCCTCTCCAAACTCCTCCCACGCCCGAGTTTTTGCCTCAGCGACAACCCGAGCCGCATGCCGTTTCGCCCGCCGGTACCTATCAGCTGCTTCTGGAGTCCCACAGGCCAAAAAGGCCCGGTAGGACTCCTTCTTCAGCTTGACAGCATCCCTCACCGAAGGTGTCCACCAACGGGTTCGAGGGTTGCTGCCGCGACAGGCACCAACAACCTTGCGGCCGCAGCTCCGATAGGCCGCCTCGGCAATGGAGGTACGGAACATGGTCCACTCAGACTCAATGTCCCCCACCTCCCCCGGAACGTGTTCAAAGTTCTGCCGGAGATGAGAGTTGAAGCTCCGTCTCACAGGGGACTCCGCCAGACGTTCCCAGCAGACCCTCACTACACGTTTGGGCCTGCCAGGTCTGACCGGCTTCCTCCCCCACCACCGGAGCCAACTCGTCACCAGGTAGTGGTCAGTGGACAGCTCCGCACCTCTCTTCACCCAAGTGTCCAAGACATACGGCCGCAAATCCGATGAGACGATGACAAAGTCAATCATCGAACTGCGGCCTAGGGCGTCCTGGTGCCAAGTGCACATATGGACGCCCTTATGCCTGAACATGGTGTTCGTGATGGACAATCCGTGACGAGCACAGAAGTCCAACAACAGAACACCGCTTGGGTTCAGATCGGGGGGGCCGTTCCTCCCAACCACGCCTCTCCAGGTCTCACTGTCATTGCCCACGTGAGCGTTGAAGTCTCCCAGTAGAACAAGGGAGTCCCCAGGAGGGGCACTCTCCAGTACCCCCTCTAAGGACTCCAAGAAGGGTGGGTAATCTGAACTGCCGTTTGGCCCGTAAGCACAAACAACAGTCAGAACCCGTCCCCCCACCCGTAGATGGAGGGAGGCCACCCTCTCGTTCACCGGGGTGAACCCCAACGTACAGGCGCCCAAATGGGGGGCAACAAGTATGCCCACTCCAGCCCGGCGCCTCTCACCGTGGGCAACTCCAGAGTGGAAGTACGTCCAGCCCCTCTCAAGGAGACTGGATCAAGAACCAGAGCCATGCGTCGAGGTGAGGCCGACTATTTCTAGCCGGAACCTCTCAGCCTCGCACACTAGCTCCGGCTCCTTCCCCACCAGAGAGGTGATGTTCCACGTCCCGAGAGCCAGCTTCTGCAGCCGAGGATCAGACCGCCAGGGTCCCCTCCCTTGGCTGCTGCCCATAGCACAATGCACCCGACCCCTTTGGCCCCTCGGACAGGTGGTGAGCCCATCGGAAGGGGGACCCATGTCTCCTCTTCGGGCTGAGCCCGGCCGGGCTCCGTGGGTAAAAGCCCGGCCACCAGGCGCTCGCCATCGTGCCCCACCTCCAGGCCTGGCTCCAGAGTGGGGCCCCGGTGACCCGCGTCCGGGCGAGGGAAAACGCAGTCCAAAGTTCGTATTCATCATAGGGGTCTTCGGGCTGCACTTTGTCTGGTTCCTCACCTAGGACCTGTCTGCCTTGGGTGACCCTATCAGGGGCATAAAGCCCCAGACAGCATAGCTCCTAGGATCATTGGGACACTCAAACCCCTCCACCACGATAAGGTGGCAGCCCAAGGAGAGGATCATTAAATATGAAGATTGGAAAATAAATATTACATTTTCAAATGAAATGTTAATTTGGAGAATAAATTTGTAATTTTCTAAATAAATATTTACTTTGAAGTTAGATAAGTGTTTTTAAAGTTATGCAAATATCTAGTTTATATGTATTTTGCCATTATTTATGTGATATTCTACATAGCAAAAAATATTGCTAAATATTTTACAGTCATCACTACATTGATGATCAAAAGTCAGTACATCCTGTAGAGAATAAATAATTCTCTGTTTTACTTCTGTCTCTTAACTAGTTGCAAAGCTAAAGCTAAAGCAAATGACATGTTAGAAAATGCCCTCAAAGTTAAGGTTAAAGGTCGTGACACACTAAGGAGTAGCTGAGATAGAAGCTGACGAATCGGATTCAAAACTGTTTTTGGTGCCATATTGTCCTGCTGGCTTCAGAAGTTAGCATGAGAAATGGACCAGCTGTATTTTGGTATTAATAAATAGAATTTATGATTTAAACTCACTGACTTTTCTTTAACCTCATAAATCACAAACTTAGCATGAAGAACAGATATTTCTCCAAAAATCCTCATTTCCATCAGAACTTCTCTCTTTTTCCTCATGAAGATTTTATCAACCTGCCTCTAATTTCACTGCAGACCTTTTACTTCCTGGTTCTGCTGCCCTGAAAGAAGAAACTACAAATCACATGAGCTGTGACATCATCAGTTATACAACATCTTTACATTTACTTTCAGTTTGAATTACACTGTTAAGGTGCAGCTCTGATCAGGTTGTTGGATCTTTATTTGTTGTTCAGATGTTATTCTTCAACTCTTTTGATCATTTGAACAAATTGTAAGTTTGATTTATTTACTGAACTTTGTCTTCAGGAACTTTCCTGTTTCTTTCTGCTCTCTAAAGTTTGGAGAAAAGATTCACTGCTTATTTCAGCTCAAAGTTTCATCTCTGTGCTGTTAGAAAGTCAGTATTATATTACTGATGAACTGGAATCAAACAACGTGATAAAATGACGATGTTTCTATGATTTCCTCTCTGAAAAATCTGCTTCCTGTTTTTATTTCCTGTAATCAAACTCTGGTCTCCACCATCAAGGTCAGAAACAACAACAAGTAAAATATCTATATAATCGTTGATGCAGAATATAATCCAATAACTGCAAATGATTAATTATGTGTTAATCATTTGCAGTGATTAATAATGAACTAAAATCCTTCCTGTTGTTCAGGTTGAACCAGTGAATGTAAATGTTGCTCCATGTCTCCATCTAGTGGACTGATAGTAGAAGTGCAGCAGCTGATGGCAGCTTCCTCTGCCTCTCTGCTGTCTGACTGCATTCACCTGACACTGATATGAAGCAGAGAAGAAGAGCCAATCAGAGGAGGAGCAGCTGATCTTTTTCCAGCACTAATGATGTAAAGGATGATCAGAGTTGATGTGCAGATGAATGATGTGTGTTTCCTCTGCAGGTGAAGCTAGAAAGTGTGTGTGAGCTGATGTGAATTCAGCAGCATGGATCAGTGTGAGGACAGAGAGGAGGGAGTCCCTCCCTCTAAAACCACTCTGTGTGGGGAAGATGAGAGCCAGAGCAAAGGTCAGAGGTGAGGTCACCATCTCTAACTGTCCACAGCCCTTTTCACACAGCGTTCACTATATCAGGCCAAAACAGACGTGGTGATGAAGCTGCTGCTGCTCCTCTTTGCTGCTTCATCCAGACTGAACAGATTCAGTTTTAATCATCATGTTTCTGTCAGGATCCATCAGAGACTCAGACCAGAACCAGAACCAGAACCCAGCTGTGTGTCCTTTAAGAGCGACGATTCAAAGGATTACTTCATTAACTTTAAATCTCCTGGATCTCCACCATCAGAGAGGTGAGCTGTTTCTAACTGCTGTAACTGATCTGTTCATATCAATCAAATTTTATTTGTATAGCACATTTCAATATCAAGGCATTTCAAAGTTCTTTACATCATAACAAACAAAAACACAGAGTCATGCAAGGGAGCCCAGTGTTTCAGCTGTTTTACAGTTTTCTGGAAGTTTGTTCCAGATTTGTGGTGCATAGAAGCTGAATGCTGCTTCTCCTCGTTTGAACTTGAGGGGTCTAGATGGTTGGTATGACACCACCAGGGGTCTCATGCAGAAAAGACTGCACAGTTTTCAAACTAAAACTTGAGTACAGAAAAATTTAGAAACGTGTGGCGCACAAAAAAAACCAGATGCAGAAAGCCGCACGTGGCGGCACACCTGTCCTTTATAAATCCTAATTTGCGGGAAATAGAGCAGCTGCTGGTCCACCTGTCGCTACCCATAAATACATCTTAATGTAAATTAGTATAAATACCCGGAAGTCTGCCACGATGTGAAGCAGTAACCATGGCAACGTCCTTGTTTGAAGCAGTGTAAGTATTTATAATAATAATAATTATATATTTTATTTAAAAGGTGCTTTGAGGGGGTGTGCTGTGGTGGCTCAGGGGTTAAGCACAACCCACATATGGAGGCCTCAGTCCTCGACGCGGCTGTCGCAGATTCGATTCCCGGCCTGGTGACCCTTGCCCATGACCCCCGCTCTCGTTATCCACCTTCCTGTCAACTATGAATCATGTGTATAAGTTTTATCAAATAAAGGCCACTAGAACCAATAAAACCTTTAAAAATAGGTGATTTGAGGGCACATAATGTCACCTCACAAGAATAAAAATACGTTTTAAAGAAGAAAAAGAATCCAAATTAAAAATATAAAAAATAAAGAGCAAATGCCTGTCTGAACAGCAAAGCGTTCAGCCGGGATTTAAAGACAGAGTCAGAGGGTCCATCGAGTGGCAATGTGGACTTTTATTCTAAATAGTAGAATCATGTGAAAAAGTTGTAAATTTACAGAATAAAGATGCTTTATGTCCATAAGGCGCATTCACAAAGCAGGCGGCTCGACTGAAGGATGGCTGCAGCTGGACCAGTACCAGTACCGCACAGCTCCTTCTTTAGGTTTTGCTCAGAGATCCAGGATGATCGGATTGATAAGAGATCATATTGATCTGCTGGGAAATGTTGATAATGGTTTATTAGTGTGTAGATTAATCCAGACTCCCTCTGAATCCTTCCATTGATGATGTTCTCCATCAGAGCCAAAGGCTTCTCAGGTAGTGACTCACCTTGATGCAGCTACTGATATACGTGTGATTGCAGACACACCTTGATCACCTTAAAAATAATCAAACCTGTTGATTATTTTTAATCAGCAGGTTTGAGTTAATCTGCTGATCCAACCCTGTTTTCTTCTTTTAGTGGGAATAAAATTACCCCATAGATGCATTTCATGCGCTTCGGCTCACAGACCAATGAGTTATATCTTTTTGAGACAAAAACAGAGGAAAACTACTATTTACATACTAGAGAGGTTTTCACATACTTTTATTTTTATTTTCTTTATTTTGTTTTGTTTTATTTTATTTATATTGTGTGCGTGTTAGCTTATTGTCTGAAGATAAATGTGATTCAGTTTAATCGTTTAAACAATAAAATATTCAAATCATGAAAAACATCAGTTTCATGATTCTTGGTCTAATAACTGAATGTAGTCAGATTTCAGTGTATTTAGGTAAATTTTGACACTTTGTGGTTTGATATTGTCCACAGAAACAGTTTCTGTGGCTGCTGCACATTTTTACGCCAGCCAAAAAGTGTGTGTATATTTATGCAAACCTTGACGCAAAGTTAATTTTTATACATGCTGACTTGTAAGATATGGAACTGCACATTTTTTGTGCACACTGCATGAGGCCCCAGGTGACATCGTAATATAGAGCTGTGTATCATCTGCATAGTTATGGTAGCTGATCTTATTTCCTGTTATAACCTGAGACAGTGGGAGCATATAGATGTTGAATAAAGAGATCCTAGGATCATGTGGATCTGGTTGAGCTTCAGTGTCTCTAACTGACCATCTGGTTCTGAATGAAGCTCCATCAGATCCTCCTTGGATGGTCAGAGTGGAAGCGACTCCTGGTTCTTCTCCATGTCAGAGATCAACACTAACATCACCAAACTTCTCTCAGTCATTTAAACCAACATGTTTGTCTCAGAATCAGATGTTTCTGCTCTTTAAACAAGGCTGGAATTTATTCAGGAGGATCAATGATCAGGAACATGTTGGAGGGTTGGACCGGTTCTGATGGAAATCATTTAATTTTTATTTTTCCTTTATTCAACAAGGTGAACCCCGTTGAGATATAGATCTCATTTTCAAGAGGGACCTGGGCAGAAGTCTGCAACACACAGCAACGTGGTTACAGAAAAAAACTAACTAATACATATGCACAAATGTAAAACGGTAGAAAACAATTTAAAACAGTGACACTGTTCAGTAACATCTAGTTGTCTATTTTTAAGAATCACTTGAAATAAGTCCAGAGAAACCAGTTCTGACATCTTGAGTTCAGACTGGAGCTGATTCCAGGCTGTAGGAGCATCACACTGAAAGCTTTCTTGTAGAATATCAATTAAAAATGTGATTTACTGAGTCAAATGTCTTTGATAAATCAATAAACAGAGCAACACAAAGTTTTTTGTTATCAAGAGCCTGAATAAGATCATTAATAACATTTAAAGTGGCAGTAACAGTACTTTTTTTTTCCTAAAACCTGACTGTACATTTTGTAAAACACAATTTGAATCTAAAAAAATCTTCATCTGATCTGAAACTAATCTTTGAAACTTTTTTGCTGTAATACATAGTTTAGAAAATGGTCTGTAATTGTTTAGCTGTGACGATTCTCCACTCTTGAGGCAAAACAAATGCTGATTTCCAGACACTAGGGAATTTATTAGATTAGACTTAGAGGTAACACTTTATTTGAAGGGGTGTGCATAAGACTGACATGACACTGTCATAAACATGACATCTATCATGACCATTAAGTCTTTATGAATGTTTATGACAGTTGTCATGAAGTGTCATTCGGTAAATAATGACACTTTTAATGCAAGGTTGCTCTAAAAGTTGCAGTAAAAGTCCATTAAAAATGCCAAATTTATCTGGCCCTGTCGATTTTTTGGTGTCTATGTTTTTCAATTCTCTGAGAACCTCAGCTGTACAAATAGGGGAAATTAAAAGTGGTGAAGTTACAATCATTATTCAGAAACTGATCATCAGTATTTACATTTGGGCCGAATGAATTTAAACAATCAAATAAAGAGCCTACAGAAATAAAATGCTTGTTAAAATAATTTTAAATTGATCATTTATCAGACACCATTTTACTTTTATTCTAAACAAAATCTGGAAAGTCAGTCAGTGGCGCCTGGTCAGCAGCTGATTTCACTGTTTTCCTAAATTTCTTTGGATCATTTACATTTTTGGCATCTTGGCAAGGAAATAGTCTGACTTTGCTTTCCTAATTGATAAGGTACATTTATTCTACAATTTCCTGAAACAGAGCCAGCTCTCCTCAGTTTGGTTTTTTTCTTGCCCAAGTTGCATCTCTTTGTTTTAAGCAAAGCCCCAATAGCTGAGGAAAACCATGGATTATTTCATCCCTGGTTCGTTACTCCCCAGTAGTAAGCCCCGCCTACGTCTCACAACTCCTCGGACTCACTACTGCCCAGTTCTCTGTCTAACAGGTCCGGAAAATCCCCAAAACTTGGGTCTTACCCTAGAGGCAGTTTATGGAGAATTATCTAGTTAAACTGGGGACGGAAAGGACTCGTCTAGCTCCAACTACCTTCGATCCAGAAGTTATGACCCTTTTCAGTTGAGGAACAGTCAGCTGAGTAGCCCTCACAGCTGCATAACCCCTACAACCACTCCTGTTAACGGTAGCTCCTCTCCTAAAATAACGGCACTTGTTAATGGCTAGATTGGGTTTAGTGACTTAGATCTAAATCCCAGGGTCATTATTCTAACACTCACCAGAGGAAAACACAAAGCCACCACATCTCTAGAATCATGTATGTTAACTTCACTATATTCAGGAGAGCCGACAATAATTAAGACTGACACGATTAAACTCACTGTCCACAATTCTCATTGATATTTTAGAATATATTTTTATTAAGCAAGCTTTAGCAGGGGCATACGACAAGCAGGTTAATTTCCTTAAGATCATGAAATAGGCAAGAATATAATAAAATCAATATTTAAAATCAATCACATCCTGTCCTCATTCCTATCCCTAACCTGTGTCACTAAATCTACTGAGCGAGGCTTTGGGGAAGCAGGTCAACTCATACCCGATGGTTCTTGGTCTCGGCAGCTGTAATCTTTACATATCCTTGGTCAAAGTCTTTGTCCAGCCGGAGCAAAGTCCTCTTTCAGAAGGGAAGTGGAGGAGAACTGTTCGTTGTCCTTCTAACATGCAGAATCTTTGTCATTAGATGACCTCCGTCTCTTCTCCAAGTCGGCTGCAGTAGGGTGGAGAGCGTTGGGTAGAGGCAGAGGAGTTGGTCGGATCAGGAACCAGGGTCGGGGGCTGGTGGAACTCGTCCCTTTTTGGCGGCGTGAAGTCTTTGAGCTTCCCTTGGTCCCGGGGTGCGGTCCTCTGCTGGTCTTTAGGCTGCGTCCTCTTGTTGGTTCCTCTTCTGCGCCGCGGACGAAGAACCCCTTTCCTCCCCTGTCCTCCAGCTTTTATGCTCTCGACCCAGGGCTGTCTACGGGGCAGGGCTGCATGCCTTTAGAATCTTCCCACTGTCTGTGAAAAGTCCCAACCTTCCCCAACTTCCTTATGACTCACTCATACCTCATTACAGCCATCTTCGGTACTTCCCTTTGTTCCACTGGCCATCTGGAATTCATAATCAAATTCCCCTGGCCATAATCAATTTTCCCCTGGCCATCTGTTTCTGCCGCACCCTCGTCCTGCTCAGTGTACTCAGCGCAACGCAGTTCATTCTCCTTCTAAGTCTTTCTCTTATCACAAAACATAATCAATGTGTTACTTTCTCAACTTATTACTTCAGTATGTTTCTTCCTCACTCATTATTTCTAACCTTTAATAATCAATGATCATTATACAACAATCAAGTTGTTACTGTTAACTCAAAAGTACAAACCTAAATTTCCATAATGTATTATAACATTTAACTGATCAAAAATACAGAACATACATTTGATTATACATTACAGACTCTTGTTACTCTTGATCATTATTAAATTAATATTCAAGATTTACTGTTATTTCTCAGGCCTTTATTCTGTTTTCTGCGTGCACCTGGACAGATCTCACATTCTCATACCACTTTTCACGACACCCTTTATCCTAATTTTACATACAGTAGCATGTTTATTTATTAGTCTTAAAAACTCTTCATGGAAATACTTCCAGGCAAGGTCAATGTCATTAAAAAAGAGACCCTATTCCAGTTAAAATCTAACAAGTCATGATCAAAAGCATTTAGGTGTTTTTTGAATCATTTAGGTGTTTTAAATCTCTTTTGGTCAGGATATGTGGCTTTGGTTTTGGTAACTTGACATTTCTAACTGTATACAGCACAATGTCACTAAGGTCGTTTGCAAAAACTCCTATCCCTGTATATTTATGCAGTGCGTTTGTTATTACAATAAGGCAGACCAAAAATTTTTTAAAGCAAAACTCCACAGAAAGTTTTTAATGAGTTTTTTTTATTACCAGGATCCATCAGAGTTTTACACAAGAAGAATCAGAACCCAGCTGTGTGTCCTTTAAAAGTGACAGGTCAATGGATCATTTCATTGACTTTAAATCTGGAGCTCCATCATCAGAGAGGTGAGATGTTTCTATTTGCTCCAACTGTTGAAACTGAACCAGTAAGAACTCAGATGTTCCCAGTTATATTTACAGATGTTTGATCCATTATCTAAATCAGCTGCTCTGTTCTAATGAAAACACCTTCATATCTGGGTGATGATGATGATGTTTTGCTGCTTCCTGGCTCCATGTCAGACTAACAGTGGGACACATTTCCACCAACCACTGGGAAATACCTGGTAAACCAGTCTGGTCCATCAGGACTTGGTTCCTGTGTGCATTGTGAGATCAGTTCAGCAGGAAGGAAAGCTTCATGATGTGGTCGGTGAGATCTGCTGGAATTCAACCAGACTGAGCTGATGTGGACCATCAGAGGTGCTGCTGGTTCTTAGTGGGATCAGCAGGAACATTAAATCTTTACAGCTACTTGGATCATCTGGTTCACTGCTCACATCCAGATATCACTTCATGGACTTTTACCTTCTGATTGTCTCTGTGTGGACAGATATAATGTGAGCTCACTGACTTCCAGGATCTACAGGATCCATTTTAAATCCTCTATAACATCCAGGAGAGGATCCCACATGGACACACCCACATATCTCAGAGCTCCTCCATGTCCACATCACGTCAGATCCAGTCATCAGAACCTGATGGATGTCCTACACTGTCCTGAAGACATGTGTGGACAGAGTCTTCACTTCCACTGTCCCCAAGCTCTGGGACTCTGTCTCCACCAGCATCAGATCTGCTGACAGTGTGGACAGTTTGAAGTCCAAATTCAGCACCAACATTTTAAAATGTCTACTGGTGATTCTGGTGTTACTGGTCTTCATCCTTGTAGTTCATCTTCTTCTAACTTCTTTGTATTGTGTTCATGTGATGCTCTGTTTTCTGCTTTTAATGTGAAACTGTTGGAAATTTCCTCTGTGAATCCAGCTGGATAAATATTTCCCGACTTCCTGATTGTTCCTGGTTCCTCCACAGAGTGGACCAGCAAAGCTCAGAGGTTCCCAGTGGTCCGTCTGCCCAGCAGCATCAAACACAGCTGGACTCCATATTTATGGTCTGTACATGAAGAACAACTACTTTTCCATGGTTCTGTGCATACTGCTCTTTGTAGACCAGAGGACTGTCAGTCTCTCCAACATCCATCTGGTCTTTGGCTCCATGATTTCAGTCTGATGTTTCCTTCATCTATTATTCTGTTCCAGCTGCTGGAGGAAAACATCGTCACTTTTGTGAAGAACGAGCTGAAGAAGATTCAGAAGGTTCTGAGTCCAGATTACCCAGAATGCTCTGAAAGTCAGAGAGAGGATGATGAGGTGTTGGAAGGTGATGAAGAGCAGAGGAGGAGCAGCAGAGAGGCAGTAATGAAGATCACACTGAACTTCCTGAGGAGGATGAAGCAGGAGGAGCTGGCTGACCGTCTGCAGAGCAGTAAGAGGATTTCTACAAAGATTTAACCTGATGGATAAATGACACATTTACTGATGTCTGAAGAAATGGAATCACATTTGTTAAAATCATCTTCAGGAGAGGGTTTTGTTAAGATCCTGTCTTTACATTTTGTCTTATTTTAGAACATTTTGCTGAAGTTTGTCAACATCAACTTAAATCTGATCTGAAGAAGAAGTTCCAGTCTGTGTTTGAGGGGATTGCTAAAGCAGGAAGTCCAACCCTTCTGAACCAGATCTACACAGAGCTCTACATCACAGAGGGAGGGACTGGAGAGGTCAATGATGAACATGAGGTCAGACAGATTGAAACAGCATCCAGGAAACCACACAGACCAGAAACAACAATCAGACAAGAAGACATCTTTAATTTCCCATCTGGAAGAGATCAACCCATCAGAACAGTGATAACAAAGGGAGTGGCTGGCATTGGGAAAACAGTCTTAACACAGAAGTTCACTCTGGACTGGGCTGAAGACAAAGCCCACCAGAACATCCACTTCATATTTCCATTCACCTTCAGAGAGCTGAATGTACTGAGAGAGAAAAAGTTCAGCTTGGTGGAACTTGTTCATCACTTCTTTACTGAAACCAAAGAAATCAGCAGCTTTGAACACTTCCAGGTTCTGTTCATCTTTGATGGCCTGGATGAGAGCAGAAATCCACTGGACTTCCACAACAAGGAGATCCTGACTGATGCTACAGAGTCCAGCTCATTGGATGTTCTGCTGACAAACCTCATCAGGGGGAAACTGCTTCCCTCTGCTCTGCTCTGGATAACCACACGACCTGCAGCAGCCAATCAGATCCCTCCTCAGTGTGTTGGGATGGTGACAGAGGTCAGAGGGTTCAATGACCCCCAGAAGGAGGAGTACTTCAGGAAGAGATTCAGAGATGAGGAGCAGGCCAGCAGGATCATCTCCCACATGAAGACATCACGAAGCCTCCACATCATGTGCCACATCCCAGTCTTCTGCTGGATCACTGCTACAGTTCTGGAGGATGTGTTGGAGACCAGAGAGGGAGGAGAGCTGCCCAGAACCCTGACTGAGATGTACATCCACTTCCTGGTGGTTCAGACCAAATTCAAGAAGGTCAAGTATGATGGAGGAGCTGAAACAGATCCACACTGGTGTTCAGAGAGCAGGAAGATGATTGAGTCTCTAGGAAAACTGGCTTTTGATCAGCTACAGAAAGGAAACCTGATCTTCTATGGATCAGACCTGACAGAGTGTGGCATCGATATCAGAGCAGCCTCAGTGTACTCAGGAGTGTTCACACAGATCTTTAGAGAGGAGAGAGGGCTGTACCAGGACAAGGTGTTCTGCTTTGTCCATCTGAGTGTTCAAGAGTTTCTGGCTGCTCTTCATGTTCATATGACCTTCATCAACTATGGTATCAACCTGATGGAAGAAACACAAACATCTAAAAAGTCTTCATTATTTAAACCTAAACTAAAGTCTCTCCATCAGAGAGCTGTTGACCAGGCCTTACAGAGTCCAAATGGACACCTGGACTTGTTCCTCCGTTTCCTCCTGGGACTTGCACTGCAGACCAATCAGAGACTCCTACAAGGTCTGCTGACACAGACAGGAAGTAGCTCACAGACCAATCAGAAAACAGTTCAGTACCTCAAGAAGAAGATCAGTGAGAATGTGTCTGCAGAGAAAAGCATCAATCTGTTCCACTGTCTGAATGAACTGAATGATCGTTCTCTAGTGGAGGAGATCCAACAGTCTCTGAGTTCAGGAAGTCTCTCCACAGATAAACTGTCTCCTGCTCAGTGGTCAGCTCTGGTCTTCATCTTAGTGTCATCAGGAAAAGATCTGGATGTGTTTGACCTGAAGAAATACTCTGCTTCAGAGGAGGTTCTTCTGAGGCTGCTGCCAGTGGTTAAAGCCTCCAACAAAGCTCTGTAAGGACACACATTGTTACTGCAGGTATTTTTGATAGGTAGAAATCTGCTAATTATGAGGTAAATATTCATGTTTCAGTTTATATATTGGTGCTTTTTCTCTTCAAAGTGTCCCACTGGGGGGGACACAACAAAGAAACAGACTTTCTTAAGCAGCTGAACATAATGTTACATATTCAAGCAACAAATCTCCTCCACTTTATGTTAAAATTAAAAATGGATTAATATAGTTAATAGCGTAGTTTTATAATTCTCTTTCCAACTTCCTTGTTACCTGTAGTTCTGTCATTCAAGGCTGGAGGCCCAACTATAGAATGAACCAGTTCACACCAAATAGAAAGATTGTGTAAATAAAGATGGTTCCTTCTCTGCCCAATAAAAACATTGTTGATTTGAAAGAACATGAATTCTGATTAATTGTTTAATAACAGATTTTCCTCCCTGTCTCCTCAGACTGAGTGGCTGTAACCTCTCAGAGAGAAGCTGTGAAGCTCTGTCCTCAGTTCTCAGCTCCCAGTCCTCCAGTCTCAGAGAACTGGACCTGAGTAACAACAACCTGCAGGATTCAGGAGTGAAGCTTCTCTCTGCTGGACTGAAGAGTCCAAACTGCAACCTGGAAACTCTCAGGTAAAATGTGACCAATCCTGGTGATTTCTGTCCACTAGCTGCTAGTAGAGATTGTCAAAGTATTTGACCTCCATCTACATGATAGGAATAAGGTGTTCCAGTAACTTCCATGGCCACAAGTTTATGAAAGTAGCACCAAGACATGTAGACTATTTTTACAAACATTTGTGAAATGTTTTGCTCTCAGGAACTCAGTGGATTCCAGCGTGGAACTGTGATAGGATGAGCAACTAGTGGCATCCTGTCACTAACAAGTTTCTACACATAAACGTTGCTGGTTTTCATTCCTTCCATGCTGACATAACCAAGAACAGAGCACTTCATTGATAGTGTAACTCTGGATACTTGACAGATTGCTGCATCCTCGGTGCACAAATGAGCATTATTGCAGATCCTTCCTCCCAGCAGTTGTTAGACTTTATAACCAAAACTGCTCCCAATAGGGCTGCACCGATTGCAGTTTTCTGGCCGATCATGGATTACCGATCTTTTAAAAAGTCTAACTTACAGATTCAGATTTTAGCCGATATCATGTTTTTGTCTGAAATGTTGCTCCATATATCAAGAAAGTTACTGAATTGGCAACAATGGGACAACTATTGTTAACTGTAAATGTGCAGACATGAGCTGGTCGGCCGGTTTGTCAGTCAAACTTTTCTCACTGGAGAAAAGAAAAGCACAGTGGTTGATTTTTAGACTTTTGCCGAGGTTGATAACATCGGTGGATAAGATCAGATTCACATGTGAAAATTGGCCGATTACCGATCTCCTAAAATTAAGGAAATCTGCAGATATAGATGATTATAAATTGCCCTACTCAGCTGCACATTTCTTTGAAACTGATGATGCTGTTTGTATTAAATGTATAGCATTGTTATTCCTTTGTTGCAAATGTGTTATTACTATACAGTCTCCCAATATTTATTTTTACCTTTTCTTGAATATCTGATTCTTCCATTTAAACTTGTTGCTGGTAAACCTGAACTCCCTGCTGTGGATCAATGAAGGATGTTTCTATTCTGATCCGTTCTACATGTGACAAATGTTGATTTTTATTACACTCAGAACTACATGAGAGTGTTATTACTATTTCACCTTATTGACAGGTTAATTTATTGACTTTTTTCCTCTCCTATAAATGTCCAGTTCAGACCTTGGGCTCTACCTCAAAGTTCTGATCTTCTCATTATGTGATGAATTGTGTCTGCAGCTTATCAGGCTGTTTGGTCTCAGAGGAAGGCTGTGCTTCTCTGGCCTCAGCTCTGACCTTTAACCCCTCCCATCTGAAAGAGTTGGACCTGAGCTACAATCATCCAGGAGACTCAGGAGTGAAGCTGCTGTCGGCTGGACTGAAGGATCCAGACTGGAGACTGGAAGCTCTCAGGTATGGAGGAACCTGCTGCAGGAGCAGAGAAGGTCTGATAGAGGAGGAAGAGGAGAAACGTCTTTAGTCAGTCTGATGGGAAATGTTTAGTTTGAAGATGAATATTTAGTTTAATAAATATTTAGACGCCTCATCTGGAGGCAGAGATCATTTCCCAGCCAGTGACTCAACATAGAATGGTCTTTAGAACCGTAAGCCCTGCAAGCCCTCTGCATAGGCTGAGGCATAGCACCCCTGCCACTCTGGGTTCTAGACATCTGGTCATGTTGTAGCACTAACCTATCCAATAAGCTCACCAGGCTTCTCAGACAGTCATTATCAGTGCCTTCAGCCAACGGCATAGCTAGTGGAGGGATCCTAGACTGACCAGCTGGACCAGCAATGTCTGAAACAGGACTGTCATTCTTATGCACATGATATTGGGAATGTACCTTTTGTACTGTGGAGTTTTCTCTCGGCTGCTGAGTGAGTGGAGCATTCTGAGATTTCTTCCCCATCATGTGTTCGTCCAGTCTCTCTTAAATTTCAATTGCCGACCACTTTTCTGCAGACTTAAATTTGAAGACACTGTCAAGAGGTTGTGGGCAGTGTTTAATAAACATCATGCTAACTTGTTGTGGGTCATCGATCCCATGACCCCGTCTCTTTAAGCATTCATCTGCCACATCCATCATCTTGTTCAGCCGTATCCAGTACTCCATGGCATCCTCACCAGGCACTGGCAATGTGTTGTAGAAATCTGCCAGTGACATACTGGAGTAAGTCACCTCACTGAAGTGCCGTTTCAAGATGTCAGTGACTAAACTAGGACTTCTGACATGGTCAATACACTTATCATTACGTATTTTGATTCTCACCATATCCCCAGCCTTGCCCATTAGCCTTGCTAATATTTCTTGTTCATGAACTGGGACAGCTCTCCTATTCACGTATTGTGAATTTGTCAGAGCCATCACCTCTAAATATAGGTGGTTCTTTTGTGTCAGAGTGCATAACAAGACTCATATTGGGTGGAGTCGCCTCAATTGACAGATTGGAAGTCCCTGTACTACATGGGCTCTCACCAGAAAGGAGCTGAGCTCTAATAGAATCACCCAGTTTCTCAGCCAACTGAGTAATAAGAGAGCCTTGATCTTTATTCTGCTCAACCTAATTGGACACAGGCCGGCCCAAAAACTGGGTTGAAGTAAGTTGCAGGGTATCAAACGTTGTTTCTCTCTACCCTGGTGATCTGGGTTCTAATGTCTGGTTAAGAAACCCAAAGAACATCAAATTTGTACGGGCGAGCCACAAGATCTGGGTCCCCACCCTCAACAATGTAGGTTCTAGACTCAGCCATGACTCTCAAACTGTACACACAGTATTGAAATACTTAAAAGCAAATGAAAATGGTAAGGTAACAAGCCAAAAGCAAGATGGCTACCAAATAGTAACAAATATACAAAATAATCTCAGGAAAATTCGTGGGGGAAAAAAAACAGGTTTCCAATAACAAAACCACATTTTGTGCAATAATAAAGTGAGTTCCACAGAAAAACCTCAACAGTGTGAAAAGGAAATAAAAACAAAGCTCAAACAGCTTCCCACGGCGGACGAGCTGATGGTCGTCCTCAAATAAGATCCAAAAGAAAGGTCACGGCACCATTGTAACCGGTGTATACTACTAGTGTTCTTTTACTAATAATCTAGTCATATACAGTCGGTTAACCTTGATGTGTTCTGCGTTGTGTTCAGATGAAGAAGGGAGTCAGACCACTGGAGTTGCTGGTTGATCTTTAATGCAGGTTGCTTTCAGAGGCCTGCACAAACAGAAATACAAAAAGCCCTTTAACATGCAGCTCTTCCATGCACAGGAGTCGGAATTCCCCTCTTCTCAGGCGGTTACTGCGGTCGGGGCGCGGGGAGCGCAGCCATGAATGTCCCAGTAACGTTAAACTCATCCACATCCTGGTTACTGAATAAATGCCAATAATCTCCACCTCATATTTACATTTACAGTCATATTCAGTAAATTAGAATATGGTTCCCATGAGGCTCGTTTGTCCGATTTAAAACAACTTCAGCAAATATTAAACATATTTTTCATCAGACCCTCATTTCTGCATTAAGGTTTTTTATTGATCTGTAATCTGATCAGAAATGTCATGTTTTCATGAGCTGTTGGCAACAAATCATCATCATTAACAAATAAAAGCTTTAAAACAGTTTGTGGGGAATTAATCTGTATGATGTTAGTTTGCGATCAAGAAGAAACCAGACTGGAACCGGCAGTTTTTAGAGCTCTCAATATTTTTTCTTTTATCTTCAGTTTCACACATTTGAGTTCAGTTTACAGCATAGCATGTTAGTCAAAACAAGAAGGAGAATCTCCCTCCCATCTGAACCACCTGGCTTTTAAGGGATTGGCTTCTACAAAGACTAATTAGAGGGGTGGAGACATTCACATTTCCAGAAAGAAAGAACAGACATTTGTACTAAACTATATTCCTAAAAAAATGTCTACACAGTTAACTCAAACAAAACTAGAAACAAAAACAAGCTGCTCCAAACAAAAATAAAAATACATCTCTCCTCCCTCTCAGACAATGGATTTTCCCAATGAGGCTGATTGGAAACACCAGGTCCTTGTCAGCACTTCTCATGGGCGTTTCCATGGCAACACATGACCAGGTGACTTCAAAGAGATGAGAAGATGATTAAAACAAGTAAATTAAATTACTTCCCAAAACACAAAATACATTTACCCAAATAAATTAGAATATATAAAGTACACAAAAAACAGCACCTGTTAGGGAGGGAGGGGGTAAATCCCTCACAGATATATTTAACTTGTGCGCTAAGTTACTGAAATACTTTTTATAAATATTCTAATTTATTGAAAATGACTGTAGTTAAGGACTGCTAGAGTGACGCAGGTCATCCTGAGATTCTGATGCATAGAATCACAAATCTAGATCTAAACTGTCACAGAGGGAAAACACAATAAAACATTATTTATCTGCAGCATTGTTCATTAAATGGCTCATTACTGATATATTAAATATGATAGAAACACTTAATGATATTGAATTAGCCATCAGGTAATACATTCAGCAAGTACTTTCACTTTTAATACTTAAGTATTTTTAAAAGCCAGTACTTTCTTACATTTCCTCAAGTAAAAATGTAAATGTGGTTCTTTTACTAGAGAACATTTTGTCTGTTTATACTTAGGGCTGTATAATTATATCGATTCTACGATATTTATCGATTTTTCATCAATCAGTAACGCGTTACTTCTTTCAGTAACCAGTAATCTAACGCGTTGCTATTTAAAATCCAGTAGTCAGACTACAGGTACGTATCGAAACCACTTGGCGTTACTATTTTCTTTGTAATTTAATTTTATTTCCTCTACCTATCTTGGGGAGAACCACCGTTTCCATGCAACAGAATCAGCAGTGACAGAAACAAATAATGGAGGGAGATGCACATTTTGTTGCTGGAAAATCAGGAAGTATTCTGAGTTTCACTAACCAAGTCCGATTATTATAAACGGCTTTGAACTTCTTTTTTTCTAAAGCTGCTTGCTTATTTATTGAGTTGTGGTTTTTGGGCTCGGAAATAATCAGACAGAAACCCCAAAATGTGTCTGACACTCAGTTAGATTCAGTTTCTCTCCCTGTCCATCATTTCCAGGATGATCCGTCCCGCTGAGTTTTTGTTAATGCCAAGTTCATATATTACCTGTGAACGACGTCGAGCTTCACGTTGAGCTCCAGAAAACTGCAAACATGGAGACTAATATGTACAGAGCAATAAATGTGAAAACAGGCACGAATGAACGAGTCGGTAAAGTTGTGCAACTAAACGCCATTATAATAATTAATATTGAGATAAGCGTCACTAATCTGTGCAGCCATCTGAGTTGTGGAGACGCAGAAGAAGCTGCGTTACTCTGTGTGCTGCAGACGCAGGGCCGTAACGCAGAAACTGGACTCTAGGGCGGGGAGGGGGGGCTCTACAATTCATTTATATTTTTCAGACAATACAGGAACACAAAACACACAAATTACTAAAGATGTTTTTGTACTGATGCAACTATTAAACAATCTTCCCTTCAATTCAACCTTATAAATGGAGACACATTGTTGATGTTACCATTATAAAGTCACTTAAATTAAGTTTGGGCAAAGATCAATGTAGCTTTCTCAGGTGGTGGAGCGTTGTTGTTAGCAGCTGAAAGTAACTAAAAAGTTACTTTTAATGTAACTTAGTTACTTTCCAAATCAAGTAACCAGTAATCTAACTAAGTTACTTCTTCTAGTAGTAATCAGTAATCCGATTAAAGTTACTTTGAAAAAGTAACTATGTCATCACTGGTTAAACCATAGGGCTCCACAGGCTTATAGCGTCTTTTTAACATGTCTGTAAATGATCTCTGGCGTTGCCGTTAGTGATGTGCGGATTGATACTGAAATATCGATTCTTCCGATACCAGAACTTAATTCTTTAAAATCTATTGTCAGATCCAAGGATCAATACTTTCAACACTTTAGTAATTTGAGATAATGTAGATTAACAAGAGCACGTTAGAAAGTAACTAAATTATTGAGATCTTGCCTAAATGAAACGTTAATGGGAACTACTTTTTCTTCCGCCTGGTAAGTATGTAATGTGTAAGGACGTAATGCCCAAGCGCAGCGTGCTGCTGACTCTCACTCACTCAGAAATGGACATGTTGACAGATTATTATAAAAGTGACATGGAGCTATTTCAGCTGTCATTTTATAGTAGTTTTAATAATTAAACAAGGATGTTTCTAGTAGGGTTATTACTTTACTAATTTTCTCTTTTTTAGTTTGCAACTCGATTTTCACATGTTTTGTATATTTCAGCTGAATTAAAATAGTTTATAGTAAACGAGATTGTTGTCTCAATGTACTTCTGAGTTTAAAATGAGTGCATCAGAGTACATTGTGTTCTTTTTATGAAGCCAAGATATGGATTACATTTATTTTTTATTTAATTTAGAAACAAACTAACTGTCTTTGCACAAAGTATGGGATCTGCATTGCCAATACCAGCTTAAATTTTACTCAGTATTGGATCGGAAAGAAAATCTGTTGCATCGAACATTAATACTATCTCACTGACATTTTGGGCGCTTTCCCATTTGGATTGTATGATGTCATAAAAGGGGTTACAAACATGACGAATAAAATGTTGTTCAAACTAATATTAGTAACTTATAAAGTAAGAATTTGAAATATAAACCAAAAACTTAAATATTTATCATGACATTGAGCTAATCAATATTGTTGATTCTAATCTCATTGTGTGGAAAACCAGCCATTTCAAATCACATCAATAGAAATTTCATGACATGTCAGTAAGAGGTCCCACATCTTGCATCAAGAAAATCAGATTAAGGTCCAGATGGAAACATGCCAAGAATTATCTTGATATATAAACTGATATTGTCTCTGAAATTGTTGTGTTAAATGTCAACCGTTTAAATATTAAATTATAATTTCCAGTACACTCTGCCAATTTATACAAGAGTATAAGTTCATGGGGTTTTTTATTTTTCATTGTCAATAACACAAAGGATTCCATTTGGACATAGTCTCTTTTAATTATCTGAAGACATTTCATTAAGTATGTGATTTCGCTTTCTGTGCTTGAAATAAGAAATTTTAACTTATATAAAATAAGTTCTAGACTTGAAGTTTGATTGGTAAATATTGATATTCTAGATTCTAGCACATATTTACTCATAATAAGTAATATTTTCTTAATATCAAGCTTTTATATCTTACTTAGATAATTAAGTACAAAAACACTTAAAATAAGAAAAATATTCTAACATAAATCCCTCTTGGTGAGAAAAATTATCTTGTTAGAAAGAAAACAAGAAAAATCTCCTTAATTTCAGATTTCAGTTTTTGCAGTGTAGTAGTTTGTTCTCCACCAGGGGGCGACATCTGGAAAATGATCAAATGAATGAGAGGAATCAGGAGAGAATTGAATTCCTTGTTTTCCAGAGGAAATGGAGAATTGCAATGAATGAAGAGGAAAAAGTAGAAATGTTCTCTGTTGACCGTGGCAGAAATTAAAAAACAATAATAAGACCTTTTAGAGTTCAGCTCCAAGAAAAGACTGATGTGTTTAGGTTTTCAGTAGTTGGGAAGCTTTTGGGATTGTTCAATAAAGTTTGGAAAAATTCCCAACATCTTGGAAAAAGGCAGAGACCCTTCATGTTGGAAAACCAGGAAAATATCCATCCGACCAATCAGATTCCAGATCCACAGCTCTGACGTCACATTCAGGAAAAAAAATGGAGTCGTAATAAGAGAAAGAAAAACCTTTTATTTGTAAAGTAGAGGGATGATATCAGCCCATCAGATGGTTTAGAAGAGGGAGAGGAAGCATCATGGACTGCAGAGGTCCTTCACCTGATCCTGGTTGTTGGGACAAGAACTTTGTTCCTGAACTTAAGGGATTTTAATCAGCTCAGACACTAATACAGTTTGTATTGCAGCACTGAACTCCTGGACACACTGTTGTAAGACTCTCTCCAAAAGGTGTCCGATGCTCCGGTATTCCGAGCCTGTAGCTTCCATAAAGCAATTGTGAGTCTTTTTTCCAATGTTAAACATTTTAGAAAGGTAGTATCTGTTCGCTCCAAAACGTGGCGTAATCTTGCACACAGATAATTTATTGTGTCTTCAGACATCAGAAAGTTCTGGAGTCACTGTGAATCGGTGAAACCTGGAACTATAACGTCCCACCAGTGTGAGCTTCAGTTAATGGCCCAAACCGTCGGTTCCCGGAGGCGAAGAAACGAAGAAAAAGTTTAAACGACGTTTTTAAACACCGTAGAATGTTTTAGTCACTTAATCATTCATGTATAACTGATATATATATCAGTGACATGGGGTCAGGGTAGGCAACCTCTCGCTAACTGCACTGGCTGCCATTATGACAGCATGTTCGTCCTGTCTGTACGCCGGCAATAAAATGGTTAAAAAACATTTAATATATGGACTGATTTTCCATAATTTTTCTTATGTATATAATGTACAGTGTTTTTGTCACTAACTGTGTGTATCGTGTTTTGTGTGCGGAGGAGCGATAAGAAACGGCAGAGAACAGACTGGAGGTGAGGCAGGCAGTTCTCTTGCCTCACCGCTGGGGGCGCTCATGATCCCAGATATTGTGACTGCACAACTGCAGAGTAAGACACAGTGAGCTAGCCATGGAGCTAGCCACACAGTAAATAAATACAGCGATATATTTGTTTTCTTCTCTCTTCCGACGTCAACATGAAAGACTACATTTCTACACTTGAACAGTTTTCTAAAGTGGGTTTTCAACTGAAGCAGGAGATAATAACTAAAGTTAGACCAACACGGAGCTGAAGGTTTTACTTCAGGACAGTTTGATTCTCAAACGGAGTAGAAAAGACATGGAGGATAAACTTGGCTTTGGATGAACGGATATTTTTATACAGAATTAGCGGCGCATGGATTTCATTGATACGTAAAGGTAAGACAGCAATAAGATGTTTTTGTTTAGTTTTTTAATTAAATGTGCGTTTTGTGGGCTACAGTTAATGTTTAAATAATTCAGTAAAGTAGAAGCGGTAGCTAATCCACCACAGCAATTATTTATTAACATTAAGCCCAAAACGTACTACAACAACAAACTAAATGTTCTGTGTGCAAAATTCTTGAATGTTTTTTGGTGTTAAATCCTAAAACATGAAGTGGCATTGTTGTCAGTTGCTATGGCAACGAGTCTGCGTAGCTTGGCGACTACAGATCACTTTGCTGTGGATCATAGCACCAAATTAATTCCTACATTTATAAGTTTCACTGAGTTAACGCGGCTATGGATGAATGTAAAAGATTAGTCTTTTTGCCCCCCAGCGTTGTACGCATGCGCGGAATTTCCATAGGTCCAACAAGATGGATGGTGTCCAGGGGCGGATCTAGCGGGTGGCAGGGGGGGCAGTTGTCACCCCAAACCAGAGCCTCGCCACCCCTGTTGCCACCCCAGCTAGCGACATGAATTCAATAAATAGTTATGGCAAATCGGACATTAAGCGCATGAAACTCTTTTTTTGGTGTTTTTTGGTGCTGATTCCCCTGATCGGTAATCTCTGCTCTATGTGCTCGTTGAGCTGTTGTCTGTCGGTCGCCATGGCAACGGGTCCGCGTAAAGCGACACAGAGCGAGAAAAGGCAGAATAAAAGTTGTTGGAGCTATTTTTACTTTATTTCTTTATCCATTTGAATTTTGTTACTTTATTCTTAAATTTCTATTTTTTGTATTATTTACAGAGTTTGTTTGTAGGTTGATAACTGTTGATTTTATTTATTAATTTCTTATTTATTGTCTAAATTCAGACAGGAAGTAATGTGGGTCAGTCCACATAGATCAGTGCAGGGGCCTGGAGAAGGACCAGCAGGCATTTGGGTTTGGGGCCGATGGTTTTTAAGAGTGGTAGCATGAGAACAAATGAAGGTTTGATGTCTGTAATTGTTTTGGTGAAAGAGGAAAATAAATCACCAAGAACAATCAATAAGTTTGGACATTGAACCTTGTTTTGCCCGTGTCTAGAATCTTGACCCCAGTGCCTCAGTAGTGGCTTGGTGGACCTTTTACTGGATGTTTGGCTTTGCAAACAGTCAGAAGTGGTTCTGTTTGGTTCTTCACCTGTTTATCAGCTTTATTGTACCTTTATTGTGGCACCACTGCAGAAGCTGCAATTCCTAAAACAAGCAACAAAAACTGAGCGAATCCCCTGAGTTCTAAAAACATGGTGATATTTATAACAGTCGTCAAACTACGGCTCCTACAGCATATTTAAAATAAACCGATTGACCAATATAAGTAGATATTCACCCTTTCTTGTATCTTGACAGAACTAACAGAAACTGAACTGTTTATAGATTTTTATCATGGAGAATTGATCAAACATCAGTTTTCTAATCTTTATTTTAAGTCGTATTTAATAGATATATCCAATAACAAATGATGGCGCTACTAATATTTTGTGACAGATTTCTCCTTGTCCTGTATAAAATGGTTTTCTGGACACAATGCATGTCAATTGATTTGCGTATCAATAATGAATATCAATTATCAAGAGAATGAAAGACGTGAAAATTATTAACTACAGTAAGAAATTGAATTTAAGCCTCGTTGCTACATGAAGCTCATTTTGAAACAATGCAAGTTAAAAACAATATTTCATATTTAATACGAAATATTAAAACAATACATATATAAGACTTTTATTTTGAAGGATTTTATATTCTTCAAAATAAAAGACTTCCTCTATTCAAATAAATCACTTAAATATATTTCACTTCACCTTTGTAATTATATACAATCATGTTCAGATCAATTAATAATAATCATCATGTAAATGATGCTGAACATATAATTGTAAATCAGTCACTTATCATGAAAATAAACTGAACACAACATGGATTTTAATGCTGATATTAAATCAGGTTGAGCTTCCAGAAATGTTTCCTTAGTTTCCTGATGTCCTTTCAGGCTTCAGTGAGTTACTTCAGGTTGTTACTGAGGGATTTCCTTTCTCCTCTCTGTTGGAGCTTTTCCTGCGTTTGGAGAAATGAGTTGTGCTGCAGCAGCACCAACTGTCCTTCCTACATCCACTGCAGTTTGCAGGCCAGATGTTGGACTGTTCCCGTCTCAGTGGAGGACAATGTGTGTCTGAGAGACATGTAATGTCCATGTTTGCTGCTGAAAGAGACTGATGGTCTGACCCCCCTCCTCCTTTCAGGGTGGAGCCTGCTGGAGGCCGATTCTTGACACCTGGTCTGAGGAAGTGTAAGTGTGTTTTTCATCTGATTCATGACAACAAAGCAGCTCACATTCAACCATCTTCAAACAGTCACATCACTCATTCATCAAAGATCAATAAATGATCAATAACTGCAGCTGCATTGTGTGTGTTCTCTCCATCAGATTCCTGTCAACTCACCATCGACACAAACACAGTGAACGAATTCCTCAAACTGTCTGAAGACAACAGGAAGGTGACATGGGAGGAGGAGCTTCAGTCATATCCTGATCATCCAGACAGATTTGATGTCTGGTCTCAGCTGCTGTGTAGAACTGGTCTGACTGGTCGCTGTTACTGGGAGGTCGAGTGGAGAGGAGATGTTTATATATCAGTGAGTTACAGAAGAATCAGGAGGAAAGGAGGCAGTGGAGACTGTTTGTTTGGATGGAATGATCATTCCTGGAGTCTGATCTGCTCTGATGATGGTTACTCTGTCTGGCACAATAACATAGAAACTCGTCTCTCCTCCTCCTCCTCTAACAGAGTATCAGTGTATGTGGACTGTCCTGCTGGCATTCTGTCCTTCTACAGAGTCTCCTCTGACTCACTGATCCTCCTCCACACCTTCAACACCACATTCACTGAACCTCTGATTCCTGGATTTGGGTTCTGGCTCAGTTCTGGTTCTTCAGTGTTTCTTTGCTGATTTGAGTCTAAATATTTTCCTCCTGTCAGAGAAACTCTCTCACTGTTGAACAGATGGTTCATCTCTACAATCTATTTCTTGGTGAAACTTTTCTGATTGAGTCCTTGGAAACTTTTTCTTCTTCCAGTCCTTTAAAGATGGAAGCTGGGATTATTCCAGGATGATTCCAGGATGATTCCAGGATCCTCATGTTTTCCTGTTTGTTTCCAGTCAAAGCTTCACACTGAATATCAAGATGTTGTTTCTCTTATTTTTTCCTCTCATTCATCAGATTTCATTGAAATGTTGATCAGTTTTTCTCAATCACTGAACATTTTCTGTTTCTGTCGGCTCCTATTTTTATAAACTCGTCAGATTTGAATATTAAATCTTTTTTATTTGCTGCAGTTTTTCTTCATGTGTTTGAGAAATAAAAACATTTTCTGCATTTGCTGCTCATTCTGTTCTTTTCATGTTCAAATTTAAATATTTCTGTTAAAAATATTTTTTATCAACTCTGCCTTTCAGAAAGTCCTAGTTAAAGTAAAACATTTCCATCCCATGAAGGTGAAAGATGAAAAAATATAATCTACAACATTGGGTCATTTAAATACAGGTTTGTCTCACCAAATTAGTTTCCAGCAGTTAATTGTTTATTGTAAAATTAAAAGATGACACTTTGTCTATTCCCTCAGAATAAACTCTGGACTCTCAGTGCAGAATTAGTAGTTTGAACAAATTCAGGCATTTATAGCTGCAGTGTGTAACTTTTATTAAAAATGTTTTTTACATATTTGTGAAAAATGTTACCGTGTCATGACTGTATGGCATAAGACAGATGAAATGTGAACAGATCAAACTCCTCCATGAGCTGCTATTGAGGTGTGAAGAAATACACCAGGTTGGTGTAGCGCGTTAGCATTAGCTCCTGTTAAGTACCATGTTATTGTAGTGCTTTAGCATTAGTTTAAGATAAATGCCTTAGTGTAGCGTTTTAGTGTTAGCTACTGCTAAATACCATGTTTGTGCAGCATGTTAGCATTTGTTTCCGCTAAATATAATAAGTACTATGTTGGTATTGTGCTGTAGCATTAGCTAGTGCTAAATACCATGTTGGTGTAGCGCTTTACAGCTAGCTACTGATAAATACTGAGTTGGTGTAGCGCAGCACTGTAGCTAATATTAGCTGGTATCCTGCCGGTGGACGTAAATACAGTAAAGTAATAGTCTAATCACAATATATACACAATAATATGTCCATCTTACTTGTGAAATATTGTCTGTCGAGCCCTCGCATCAATAGTCCGTCGATTCGAACAACAATGTCCCTCAGTGCTGAGGGATCTTCTGCTGTTTTGATTGAGCAAATTAAGAGGGATGACCCATCCAAGATGGCCGCCGTAATTCCTTCGCCGGAGCAGCCAATGCGGGGTAAGAAACAACAATTGTCCAAGAAGCAGAAGTGTTGACATTTATTGGAGGACCAAACCAAAAACAGAAATAAATTTGACAAAGAGAAACAATTTTTTACATACATCTCAAATAAATGCACTTTAAAGGCAATTAAGAACTTTACCTAATGTTTTATAAATTTAATTGACCATCTATAATGTCCATATTCATTTTCCACCTTAGTTCCAACAAAGTATAGATTTTAGCACATTTACAGTTTATCATTTTAAAAAATTTGTTTTTCCCCCTTACTTGAAGATTCATCCATTACTCTTAAATATTTTATTATTTTTTTCCAAAAAACTTTTCCAGGTGTTCCTTTACCTGTGCATTTCTCCTTTATTATGCAAATAAGGCGGGCAGTGACATTTTTCTACTTTAAGACGAGACAAAATATTGGGTTAATGAAAAGACAAGGTTTTAAAACAATTTAAAGGAACCACCACTGACTAAATGGGGGCTGCATATCGATAGTGAAAAAAATATTCAAGCTCTTATCAATTAACTTGTTACTCAATATAACAATAAACTCAATAAAATAAATATATGAAAAAACAAAACAAAAAGTATTTTAACATTTAAGATAATCAGTAACAGCAGTGTGGGGCAAGGACACATGAAACAAAGGACACGGCTAATTACTGACAGGGAACACGACTAATTAATGATGGACAGCCTTTCCCGAAGCCGCTAACTCACCTGCAGTCAGCACGTCGATGCAAAACTTTGACCAAGCGTCACATATGTGCTTCTGAGTAAGTGTAACAATACAAAAATCGTGGTAGCTGCTTGTATTTTCTCTTGAGAAAAGTTACCGAGTAGCAAACTGCGTTTAGCTAGCTGCATTAACCAACTCCTGCCCTCGACAGTTAGCAAGCTGTTGTTTTACGTCTTGTGCTTAAACATGCAACAGAGACACGAACTTTTAACTCTTAATAACACATTTTAAAAATGGATGGCATCATCAAAAAACGATAAATGCAGCTTACCTTACTTTTATGGCTCCAGCTCACTTCGCATTTAGAAAAACTGCCCCGCCGAATTTGAACGCCGTTGGGACGGATCCAGGTCTTGGTAAAATGGTATTCATCCGCGACTTTGCTTTCAACATCCTTAATCTGGTCAGGTGGTGTTCCTCTTCTTCATTTAATATACAATTTAACTGGGATGGAGAACTTTATAAAGTCTTTACTTTATAAATTTTTTTACATACATCTCAAATAAATGCACTTTAAAGGCAATTAAGAACTTTACCTAATGTTTTATAAATTTAATTGACCATCTATAATGTCCATATTCATTTTCCACCTTAGTTCCAACAAAGTATAGATTTTAGCACATTTACAGTTTATCATTTTAAAAAATTTGTTTTTCCCCCTTACTTGAAGATTCATCTATTACTCTTAAATATTTTATCATTTTTTTCCAAAAAAACTTTTCCAGGTGTTGCTTTACCTGTGCATTTCTCCTTTATTATGCAAATAAGGCGGGCAGTGACATTTTTCTACTTTAAGACGAGACAAAATATTGGGTTAATGAAAAGACAAGGTTTTAAAACAATTTAAAGGAACCACCACTGACTAAATGGGGGCTGCATATCGATAGTGAAAAAAATATTCAAGCTCTTATCAATTAACTTGTTACTCAATATAACAATAAACTCAATAAAATAAATATATGAAAAAACAAAACAAAAAGTATTTTAACATTTAAGATAATCAGTAACAGCAGTGTGGGGCAAGGACACATGAAACAAAGGACACGGCTAATTACTGACAGGGAACACGACTAATTAATGATGGACAGCCTTTCCCGAAGCCGCTAACTCACCTGCAGTCAGCACGTCGATGCAAAACTTTGACCAAGCGTCACATATGTGCTTCTGAGTAAGTGTAACAATACAAAAATCGTGGTAGCTGCTTGTATTTTCTCTTAAAAAGTTCTATAAGCGCAACCGAGTAGCAAACTGTTTAGCTAGCTGCATTAACCAACTCCTGCCCTCGACAGTTAGCAAGCTGTTGTTTTACGTCTTGTGCTTAAACATGCAACAGAGACACGAACTTTTAACTCTTAATAACACATTTTAAAAATGGATGGCATCATCAAAAAACGATAAATGCAGCTTACCTTACTTTTATGGCTCCAGCTCACTTCGCATTTAGAAAAAATGCCCCGCCGAATTTGAACGCCGTTGGGACGGATCCAGGTCTTGGTAAAATGGTATTCATCCGCGACTTTGCTTTCAACGTCCTTAATCTGGTCAGGTGGTGTTCCTCTTCTTCATTTAATATACAATTTAACTGGGATGGAGAACTTTATAAAGTCTCACATCATATTTAGTCCCTTATCAGATAAAGAGTGGCACTATTTGGATCTCGCATTAATATTGCCAGTGGTGATCAGTTTTTATAAGATCCGGTTACCATTTTAAAACTCAGCTTGTCAAGTTATGTTCACACATTTAAATTTATGTTTCACTGAACTGACCCGTTTAATAAACCGTACTGGTCAGTAGTAAACCAAGGGCAATACACATGAAGAGAGCACAGTTAGCTTTCAGCATTTAGCACTTAGTGCAACCGCGCTGTCTCAGAACTGTATAAAACAACCCTTTAAAGTGAATACATAAGAAATAAGCAAACAAGGCTGAATGTATCAGCCACACTATTCAGTCTCTTGAATTAGTAAAGCAGTCAGTTAGCTTTACAAACGTTGCAGGCCTGAAGGGACTCAGTTAGCATTCGTCCTCGGAATAGCAGCTCCAAAGATGGCGGCTCCCAGAACAACTACAAGGAATGGGTTACTCACCCCACCATGGATTACAGTTTTAAACGAACGGTAATAAAACGGCTCCAACTCCAGTCCAACAGTCCTTTCCGGTTCACGAGCGTGGTCCGGTTCTGTGGCTCCAAAAAACGTCCAGGGAAAAGTTCGTAGCTCCAACTGGTTAGTTAAAAAATAAAAGTCCACAGCAGCAAAGATCCAACCTCGTCCATGAACGGCTGCTGACCAACTGCCAGTACGTAGCAGCGGCACGTGCACCTCCAGTCCCGTTCTCACCCATCACAGCCAATCAAATTGCTTAAACTTGATTTTGCCCTTGACTGACCAGTGAGGTGGTAGAGACAAGTAAAAACGATGCATTTACTGGCCGTAGTAAATAACAGTTACTGACGAAACGCTGCATTTACTGCGTGTTTTAAACCAACTGAAAATACTTGTGCGGACTATAATGTTAAGGACTTTTACAGCGGGAAAAACCTCCAATATGTGAGTGTAAAACATTAACCAGGTTAAATAACAGGCGATTATTACTGTTTAAATGCATTGTATTTAAGAACATGTCTAAGGTGTGTAGGAGAAAAGAGCCATATAACCCGAGGCGTTACACTTGCCTTTTCATGGCTGATAGGAAAATCCGTCATAGTGGCGACTGGAACCGGGTTCTGGACCCAGTCTGGACTGGGATCAGGATCTGACCAAACACTGAGCTGAAGTAGGGAAACAGTCCCAGATTTTATGAGAGAATTAAATCTGGTAGATATCTGGAGACATTTAGAACCAGCTGAAATAATCTACTCATGACAATCAAGAACATATTTGACTATTTATTGATTCCAATCGAATTTCTCTCAAATGTAACTGATTGTTGCTATGGTAACGTGCTACTGTCAGATCACGCTCCCTGTAGTTTCATGTATTCTAACAACAGCAAAAGCAGAGATCATCCCACTTCCCAAGCTGGAGATTTAGTTTAATAGTAATAAATAAATAAAGTTTCCTTTAAAGTTAATCACACTAAGTAACATTTAGACCCAACAGTCAAACTTTAATTAAATCAATCAGGTTGTCTGTTGTTTTGTCTCCAGCAAACTTTGCTTTAATTCTACTTTCTTTTTTCTATCTAATCATAAAAACAAAGTCAGGCTGAAAGAGAGTCATGAAACAGGAACAGCAGGTTTCCTGAGAGAAGAGGAAGTTTCCAGCTCATAGATTCATAGAAATAGTTGAAACTATTCCTTATTTCAAAGCATAAAAGTTTTAAAGAATGAAGTCTAAACATTCTGAGTAATTGAATAAGACCTAAAGTGAAATATTTAAATTAATATTGGTTTTGTAAGGACACTCAGTGGGACCCGGAAATTCAACCACACACAGGAGGAAGCAGTGAAAAAACAAGTTTAGTTAATATTCAGACTCTGGTTCAGGAAGAGTTTGTCAAACACAGCACTGAGGAGAGAGGCGAGAAGGCTGGTGATGCTCAGATAACGGAGGGTATCTTTGAAATATTCATCTCAACTGGCCTGCAGAGCAGCAGACGGGTGGAGCAGAGGAGCTGAGGGTCTGACAACAGGGAGATGCAGGAAACCAGAGGAACAGTGGGAGCAATGAAGATCTGCACCAGGAGATCCAAAACGCAACATCCAGGGACTTTGTAGATAATCTGGCAACGAGGCAGAGACTGAGACGAGTTTAAGGTGGAACAGGTGAGCAATCAGGGTGGCAGGTGAGCTGGATGAGAGCTGAACACAGCATGGACAAGAATCAGAGCAGGTTTACTTAGAAGAAAACTGACTTTGAGGGAAAACCTACAAGTAAAACTAGTAACTGTAACTTTGGCATCAAATCATTAGAGTGATGGATTATTCTTGGTTTCTTTCCAGAACACCGTCTGAAACCCAGATGAAGATTTTAATAAGAGTATTTCATAAGTCATGGTTAAAAGACTAAAATCTTTGCACTGCAGCTTTTTTCTAAACAAACCAAGGAAGTAAAGCTGTTGGGCAAACAATGTTATCTACAATTTATCAGGTGAAGCTCGTTAAGAACAGGCGACTCATTTTGTTGGTTTCCTTCAACCTAGTGGAAACATTTACATGAGTCATTTACTGGGGGGAAGTGAACTTTTCACTTTTACTGATAGCAGTTTAAATAATATTAGGAACTATTGATACTTGAGTAGATTGACTTTGTATAAAGAAATAGACTTCAGTGATTGGAAACATGAGATTCTTAGACTTCTGCAACATATCAGCAAATGTTTATGCAAATCTGAGCATAAACATTGATCAGCATTTTCTATATGTGAGTTTTTACATCATTAGTTTTTTATATTAATAAGCAAAATCAGCATTTGATCTGAAGGTTGTTTATGTATCCATATTAAATCAAATTCCTTCCCAAAGCCATCTAAAGTCCTGTGGAGCTGGATGTGATGGTTCCTGTTTCTGCATAGGTCACCAGAGTGCATGCTGGGATCTCCTGAGCTGCTCTCAGCTCTGGAAACGAGTTGTTGACGACACACTTCCCAAGATTCGTGTCCAGGTTGAACCAAGGATGAGCTTCATGAAGGATTTTGTTCAAGGTGAAGAAGATCCTGCATGTTTTTAATCCATATGTTGTTCAGTTGGACGCGCTCACATGCACATGACTCCTCTTCACATCCTGTCATTTGCAACAAGCAGCCAGTTTGATGCTGCATTAAAGGGACATTGAGTCACATTGTTTGGGGGGATTTGTATCGATGATATTTGGGTGATTGAGACGAGAAAAAACACAGTTAGTTGTTGAAATAATGAATGATTGAGCAACAGCCTGTGGCTTTAATATAATAATCAGCTGACAGCAGGTTGGATCGTTGCTGTTTCTCCTTTAACTGGACAACCATCAACAGTCCAATCAGGCTTAGACAGCAAATAAGGTGAACAATTATTTTAGGACACTTATTGTGAAAAAGTGATTTCTTCAGAATATGCTTGAGCTTTTATTGTTTTTCTACTTGTAGGACCAAAGATGCTGTTGCCATGACGCCTGCTGTCCTGCCTTGTCTCTCAGTTGTCCTCCAGGACGATGACAGGCTTCTACAATGTCTCTGCTATGTTTTGCTATTCTGCTTGTCAAAAATCTAAACTTTCATCTGTTTTTAATTTGTGCTTTTCTTATTATCCACAAGATTCAGATGCCATGGCGACTTCATCCTGGTTCATGTGGGGTCACTGACTGTTATGTTAAGTTTATCATTTTGTTCAGATAAAATGTTGAATCTTGTGAACTTAAAGTCTTTTGTTGTGTTTACTTAACTTATTAAGGCAACTGGTTTCCTAGATTCTGCTAAGTAAACTGTTCATGTAAGATGGACTAACTTGATGTAGTCGAGTTAAGAAGAGGATCATTTACTTGATATTTCTAAGTTGAAACAAATTCACTAAACTAAGTTAAATTAACTCGACACAATTAAGTTCACACAACAAGGTGTTAAGTAAACTGAACAAGAATATGTTAAGGAAACAAAACATAAGAATAGTAGTTAAACTTACTCACATTTTTCAGTGCAATCCACAATTTTTAAGTAAAGTCAACTTGTCAAGGTTTACAGTGCATAGAGATGAATGAATAGAACAGATCCCAGTTTCTATAAGCAGGTCAAACCAGTAACAAACTGTATTACATGGAAAATGTCTCATTAAGTTTCATCAGCATCAAATCAACCAACCAGCTGCACTGTAAAACATTTGAAGGTGATTTAACTTGAAAATAAAAATCCACCTGCTGCCTTGAAAATGTAATTTAAGTCAACAAGAAATTAGTTTTGGTTTTAACTCAAGTTCATGAAGTTGATTCAACAACAAGAGACAAGTTGTCTAAACATTGTTTTTTAAGTTCATTAATCTTGAATTTTCAGTTTTAACTTAAAGCTGCAATTTAAACCAAATAATTATTTCACAATATGTAATAAAAAACTGTCGTCACCTGGTGAAAGAGCAAACATTTCTCTATTGTTTCACTCAAAATATCAAGTTAAAATAAGTTTATTTTACTTTAGATTCATTTAAATTCTTGTTTGACATTGAATGAATAAAATGTCTGATGTGATGATGAATTTTATTAAACATGACAATGAATTGAGCTCAGAAACATTTAGTGTGAACAGAACATTTTCCTCCACTTTCATTCAGTTCACAACTGAAGTTTATCATCAGGATTCTGTAAATTAAATATTTTCATAGTATATTTCAATCATTCTGTTTATACGGTTTAGGCTCCTGAAAAGGAGAAATTACTTGTTAGAGGAAAATATTAATATTTATGATTGATCTGAGTTCATTAATATTTTACTTAATCTGACTATTTGATACTTTTTAACACATACAGAAGATTTGCATTGATCATTTATAAGCTTTGGTAATGGAGCTTATCAGCAACTAGAAGTGTATTTGTTAGTGAACGTTGGTGAACAGGCAGCATCATTAGGACCAAGGAGCAAAAGCTGCAGATCATTTTAAAGGTAACAAAACAATTCAGCCTGTTGGAGCAACTCTTGGAGCTGGTTGTACAATGTAAACACTTTCAACTTTAGGGAAAACTGAAAAATGACCTCAGATCTGGAAAACAAACTTTAACTGAGATGTTACTGAAGCTTGATGTTCAGTTGATCCAAATCTAAAGCTGGTCTGCAGGGACGACTTTAGGGTTTGTTTGTTTCTGCTCACCTGGAGCGCCAGCCGGGTGGAGTCAGTCTGAGTTCCTTCATCATCTAAAGAGAGCTGGAGAACATTGAAGCTCCTCCTGGAAAACATGGAGCTTTGGAAAGAAATGAGCAGGAAGTGAAAGAAAAATGGATCTTCATCACTTGTGAAGTGACGACATCAGAGTTGGATTCAGTGGAGTCACATGAAGAACAGAAACACTGAGGCTAGAATAATAAACATCATGCTAAATATTAGCTGCAGCTGCCAGAAGAAGCTTCAGGTTGAATCTAAAGAAGCTGAAGATCTCAGAGTGATGAGAGGAAACCTGATGAGCTCTACAGTCCACTAGATCCAGACCAGAACCTGGAGAACATCTACGCTGGAAGCAGAGCCACAAGCTAGAAAAAGATCCAGGTTTCTATCCAACCTGAACACAGGAAGTCCTTTCTTCTTCTGCTGCAGCTGAGAAGGTCCTGCTGCAGAACTGAAGCCACACAGTTCCTCCTCCACAGCAGAACAGAGGAGGTTCTGGAGGAGACCAGGGTCCACATCTGGACTCAGAGTTCTCCTGAGCTTCAGCAGAGCTGCTGGCTTTGGTTCTGATCCACCTCTGTTCTGGTGTCTGATCTTCAGAGACGATCTGAACCGACCCATCAGAACTCAGTGGAGGTGGTGGAGGAGCGGAGGAGGAGGAGGAGGAGGAGGAGGAGGAGGAGGAGGAGGAGGAAGAGCCGTGATTCGTCTCTGCTGTGGAGACTGTTTGTCACTGATTCACCTTCTTGTCGCCTGTTTGGGTCTTTTTTCCACCTGCATTAAAAAGCTGCTGATTCATGTTGGTATTCAGTCGGCACTATTATTATTCCAACATCATGATGGTCCAAACCCATCAGCTCTTCTACTGTTCTGGCTGCAGACGACTTCCTGGTTCTGACGACGTTGAGTCTGTGAAAAGCTTTAAGACAGACAGACAAACATGAGAAACTTTCCTGAGGAGATTCAGAGTCGGTGGAAGAAGGAGAACCAAACAGAGACGATGTGATGGATGAACGGTGGATTCTGGCTCCTGAAGCTGTAAGATTACAGTGTGATGAGAATCTGAGAGAGATTCTGATGAGGACAAAGATCAGGATGTCGACCCGACTGCAGCCATCAGTCTGATGCTGGAACAGAAGTCAGAGTCATCAGGGAACAGCCTTCAATTGATCCAGCTGTGTTACGATCAGTTGATCAGAATCTGGACCAGAACCAGGCCTGTGTGTTCTATGCAGGAAGAGACTGGTGTGTTCAGTGTTTCTGTGCTTTGGACCCTCATCCATTTTACTTGTATGTCAACGGTGGAGCAGGAAGTGGAAAATCCCCCTGATTAAATGACTCTGAAGCCAGCACTGCTCTGGACCATCAGGTCCATCAGGAGCCTCTTCTACTGATGGAGACGAGGCTGACAGATCCGATCAAACTGTCATGTTGGGTCATTTACAGGAACAGCAGCTTTTTCTACCAATGGCTGTTTGTTACATTCGCTGCTCAAACTACCAGGAGTCTAAAACCTCCCATTCAAGGACTTGATGCTCAACTAGATGAAGTCAGATTTCAGCTTTTAATGCTGAAATTATTGCTACTGATGATATTTCAGTGGTTTCAAAACCTCTTTCTGCTGATGTGGATGCAAGACTGAAACCAAAGGAAATCACTGAGATTCTGGAGGAACGTCTGTTTCAGGGTCGTTGACGTATCAGGATTTCCATCAGGGGAAATTAAACATTTAAAAATATGTAAATCCATTGCAATTATTAGAACATTTGAAATATTTTTCACACAGAACTCAAAATTAAAAATTAAAATGAGACATTTTCAGAGGATTTTTATCAATATGAAAAGGCTGTGGTCTTAAAAAATGTTATGTGCTGATTTATCTTAAGATAAGGTATTTTCCATGATGTATTAAACATTTTTTATAAGTTTAATTTTATTTAAGATGTATAAAAACAAATTTTTGTATTTTTCTGGCAATTATGACAGTTTACCCTCCAAAATCGCTGCTGATTCATGTTGGTATTCAGTCGGCACTATTATTATTCCAACATCATGATGGTCCAAACCCATCAGCTCTTCTACTGTTCTGGCTGCAGACGACTTCCTGGTTCTTCCATAATGTTTTCAATTAACCTTCCATGACCTTTAACACTTAGCATGCTAATGCTAACAGAGGATTGAGAGATTCCATGTTTTCACTTTGGGCTGAAATAAAATTTCTTTCTGGAGGAAAATGAACTTCACATAGTTTAGAAATGAAGGATTAAAGAAAGTTTTCTGTTTCTAACAGACGTAAAGACAACCTGACGATCCGTCAGACTCTGGACAACCTGAGGTTGGACCTCAGCGGAGACGAAGACGACGATGATGAAGAGAAGAAGCCGCTAAGTGAACAACCAACCAGTGTGACTAACGTTTAACCCTCCAGCGCCACCTGCCTGTGGAGAAATGGGATCATTTGACAGGAAACCAGAAGATCTGCAGCAGCAGAAACAGAAAACACTTTTAGCTGCTTGGAAATAATCTCATGTTTCCAGGAAAGTTCTTCACTATAAACTGAGAAAGTCATTGAGATGAAATCTGGTGCTAGGTTGTAGCAAACTTTGTTTTCAGGTTGTTCCTGCCTGACATGAAAACACAAAGAGGTTCAGATCAGGACTCTCTCTTCCTCTTTTCATGATTTTAAGAAGTTAAATTCCCTCGGCTCCCTCTGCTGGTGGCCACCAGGAACTACAACCGCTTCATTTTGCACTCAGCTGCTCTTTTCTCTCAAAATGTTTATAGGAGTTGTGATCTAGAGGAAAACTTAATTTCTCCTTATAGAAAATGTAGAATAAGCTTTAAGAAGAAACTGTCCTTCATCTGAGACGCCTCGGTTTTTATTTTCTGTACAGGAAAACGTTTATCTGCAGTATTTGTGTTTAAGATGCTTCAACGGGTCGTGAAAGTGTCTGTGGGATCTTTGATCGTGGCTTTTTTCATCTCAATCACAGCAAAGATTATTTATATGTTTTGAAGTCTTTCTGGGACATCTTAAAAGTTCAATTTTTTGCATATTTATAGGGTTTGCTGCTGTTTTAATGTAACTCTGCCGTTTGTGTAAAGACGTTGTTTGAACGTTTAACGGGGCGAGGAAGCCGTTCATCGTTTGCAACAACAGGAAATCAGAAATATGACCTTTAACTCCATGAGCAGGTTGATTTCTGCCGTGTTTACAAAGTTTCTCATTTTAAACGAGCACAAACATTAGGTTTTAAATCTGAACGCCACATTTAGTTTTCTCTCATGCTGGGTATTTATTTTTCAAACTTCGGTACAAAATAAACGTTAAATCTTTGACTAATGGAGTTTGGCCTGATCTTTCATAAACTGTGAGAAAAACAAAAAATCTGTTTTATGATGGATACAAATCCATCAAGATCAATAAGTGGAACTGGGCCAATATGATTTAGTTTTTATCAAAGTTTATTTAATTATTGTTAATTATTTATCCAGACAGAGTTTAGCGGGTCGGTCATCTGGTGTTTGTTTGATCAGGTGAACAAGATAATAAGATATTGATTTTCTCTGTCATGATGCAAAAACCAGAAACATGAATATTGGCCGAAATCTCAAATCGGTTCAATCATAGAGTAAATGTAGATCAATTTAAAAAAAAGAACTTATTTAAGCAGAAATTATGGTTTTTATGAACATAAAGCCTTAATTTTGACTGAAAATTATGAAAATAGTTAACAAAACAAATTAAGGCTGAATCTTCATATTATTGACAGACCTGGAATTGAACCACAACAGTCTCTGCATCAACGCCAAACACGCTACCAACTGAGATAACAGAGGCTCAGAAACACGTATGATTTTTTATTTTTAACAAGAAAAGAAAAAGTTTCTTCAAATTTTGCAGACATTTTGCCAACAAATCAAGACAGACTATGTCCTGTTGGGTTTCCAGGGCCAAAAATACAAGATAAACTTGTTTAACTTGTTAAATTAAGAATAAATATCCAATTGATTAAAAAAAATTCTAAATCATATATGTATATTTAGAGAGGCCAATTAACCTGACAGTCATGTTTCTGGACTGTGGGAGGAAACCGGAGTACCTGGAGAAAACCCACCATGCACAGGGAGAACATTGAGACTCCATGCAGAAAGACCTCAGGCCGGGAATCGAACCTTCTTGCTGCAAGGCAACAGCTCTACCAACTGCACCACTGTGCAGCCATGGAATAACTCATTTTAAGGTTAGTTTTTTTAAGCATAACCAATAATAATGTAATTCATAAGTTCCCCAAATGTTGCTTCTTTCAAAATGGAAAAGATTTCAATGAACTTCTAAACCTTCATGTTCCTCCTGGATCGAGACGATAGATAGATAGATAGATAGATAGATAGATAGATAGATAGATAGATAGATAGATAGATAGATAGATAGATAGATAGATAGATAGATAGATAGATAGATAGATAGATAGATAGATAGATAGATAGATAGATAGATAGATAATCACTTTATGCTTCATAGCATTGACCTCTCACCTTCATGGGATGGGAATGTTTTACTTTAACTAGGACTTTCTGAAAGGCAGAGTTGATGAAAAATATTTTTAACAGAAATATTTAAATTTGAACATGAAAAGAACAGAATGAGCAGCAAATGAACCAAATGCAGAAGAAGAAAAATGTTTTTATTTCTCTAAAACACATGAAGAAAAACTGCAGCAAATAAACAAAAAGATTTAATATTCAAATCTGACGAGTTTATAAAAATAGGAGCCGACAGAAACAGAAAATGTTCAGTGATTGAGAAAAACTGATCAACATTTCAATGAAATCTGATGAATGAGAGGAAAAAATAAGAGAAACAACATCTTGATATTCAGTGTGAAGCTTTGACTGGAAACAAACAGGAAAACATGAGGATCCTGGAATCATCCTGGAATAATCCCAGCTTCCATCTTTAAAGGACTGGAAGAAGAAAAAGTTTCCAAGGACTCAATCAGAAAAGTTTCACCAAGAAATAGATTGTAGAGATGAACCATCTGTTCAACAGTGAGAGAGTCTCTGACAGGAGGAAAATATTTAGACTCAAATCAGCAAAGAAACACTGAAGAACCAAACCAGACTGTAAATCCAGGAATCAGAGGTTCAGTGAATGTGGTGTTGAAGGTGTGGAGGTGGATCAGTGAGTCAGAGGAGACTCTGTAGAAGGACAGAATGCCAGCAGGACAGTCCACATACACTGATACTCTGTTAGAGACGGAGGAGGAGAGACGAGTTACTATGTTATTGTGACAGACAGAGTAACCAACATCAGAGCATCTCAGACTCCAGGAATGATCATTATATCCAAACCTACAGTCTGTACTGTTTCCTTTCCTCCTGATTCTTCTGTAACTCACTGATATATAAACATCTCCTCTCCACTCGACCTCCCAGTAACAGCGACCAGTCAGACCAGTTCTACACAGCAGCTGATAAACATCAAATCTGTCTGGATGATCAGGATATGACTGAAGCTCCTTCACTAATGTCACCTTCCTGTTGTCTTCAGACAGTTTGAGTTTTCTGCTCACTGTGTTTGTGTCGATGGTGAGTTGACAGGAATCTGATGGAGAGAACAAACACAATCCAGCTGCAGTTATTGATCATTTATTGATCTTTGATGATGAATGAGTGATGTGACAGTTTGAAGATGGTTGAATGTGAGCTGCTTTGTTGTCATGAATCAGATGAAAAACACACTTACACTTCCTCAGACCTGGTGTCAAGAATCGGCCTCCAGCAGGCTCCACCCTGAAAGGAGGAGGGGGGTCAGACCATCAGTCTCTTTCAGCAGCAAACATGGACATTACATGTCCCTCAGACACACATTGTCCTCCACTGAGACAGGAACAGTCCAACATCTGGCCTGCAAACTGCAGTGGATGTAGGAAGGACAGTTGGTGCTGCTGCAGCACAACTCATTTCTCCAAACACAGGAAAAGCTCCAACAGAGAGGAGAAAGGAAATCCCTCAGTAACAACCTGAAGAAACTCACTGAAGCCTGAAAGGACATCAGGAAACTAAGGAAACATTTCTGGAAGCTCAACCTGATTTAATATCAGCATTAAAATTCATGTTGTGTTCAGTTTATTTTCATGATAAGTGACTGATTTACAATTATATGTTCAGCATCATTTATATGATGATTATTATTAATTGATCTGAACATGATTGTATATAATTACAAAGGTGAAGTGAAATATATTTAAGTGATTTATTTGAATAGAGGAAGTCTTTTATTTTGAAGAATATAAAAGACTTCAAAATAAAAGTCTTGTATATGTATTGTTTTAATATTTCGTATTAAATATGAAATATAGTTTTTAACTTGCATTGTTTCAAAATGAGCTCCATGTAGCAACGAGGCTTAAATTCAATTTCTTACTGTAGTTAATTATTTTCACGTCTTTCATTCTCCTGATAATTGATATTCATTATTGATACGCATATCAATTGACATGCATTGTGTCCAGAAAACCATTTTATACAGGACAAGGAGAAATCTGTCACAAAATATTAGCAGCTCCATCATTTGTTATTGGATATATCTATTAAATACGACTTAAAATAAAGATTAGAAAACTGATGTTTGATCAATTCTCCATGATAAAAATCTATAAACAGTTCAGTTTCTGTTAGTTCTGTCAAGATACAAGAAAGGGTGAATATCTACTTATATTGGTCAATCGGTTTATTTTAAATATGCTGTAGGAGCCGTAGTTTGACGACTGTTATAAATACCACCATGTTTTTAGAACTCAGGGGATTCGCTCAGTTTTTGTCGCTTGTTTTAGGAATTGCAGCTTCTGCAGTGGCGCCACAATAAAGGTACAATAAAGCTGATAAACAGGTGAAGAACCAAACAGAACCACTTCTGACTGTTTGCAAAGCCAAACATCCAGTAAAAGGTCCACCAAGCCACTACTGAGGCACTGGGGTCAAGATTCTAGACACGGCAAAACGAGGTTCAATGTCCAAACTTATTGATTGTTCTTGGTGATTTATTTTCCTCTTTCACCAAAACAATTACAGACATCAAACCTTCATTTGTTCTCATGCTACCACTCTTAAAAACCATCGGCCCCAAACCCAAATGCCTGCTGGTCCTTCTCCAGGCCCCTGCACTGATCTATGTGGACTGACCCACATTACTTCCTGTATGAATTTAGACAATAAATAAGAAATTAATAAATAAAATCAACAATTATCAACCTACAAACAAACTCTGTAAATAATACTTTATTCTTAAATTTCTATTTTTTGTAACAAAATTCAAATGGATAAAGAAATAAAGTAAAAATAGCTCCAACAACTTTTATTCTGCCTTTTCTCGCTCTGTGTCGCTTTACGCGGACCCGTTGCCATGGCGACCGACAGACAACAGCTCAACGAGCACATAGAGCAGAGATTACCGATCAGGGGAATCAGCACCAAAAAACAAACATTTCCCTCACAAAAAGTAGCAGAAACAGTCAAACAGAACATCCAGTCTGTTACATTATGCCGTCAGGCTTGATGTCTATATTTGGATTATTAATAAGTTTTCGCCTGAGCGCAGCGGCGGTTGATCAGCTGATTTAATAAACAGCTGCTCTGCTGATGACGTGGTGGCGGGTTGACCTGTTTTAGTGCCAACGGAACCAAAACACTCCGAACTGCGCAGCATGTTAAGGTTATCAATGTTAGCCTAGCATAACTGACCCACTGCTCACTTGTTCAATGTTTTCTTTAAATTAAAAGTTTTCCTCACCTGTGAAATCTGAAGCCCTTATTACCATTATCTATGGTTGAATTAACTGCTAAACATCGCGTCCGTTGTTCTGATTCTTTGCGTGATTGTAGTATTTTCCTGACCACCGATATTTCTGACTCAATGGACAGAAATGGCGCATCATGTGTGACTTACGGTAAATCACATAATGTCCAGTAACATATACATCCATCAATGCTGCTGCCTCGCGCTCTGTCCTTCTCTCGCGCTTCCCGCCACTCAGCAGTAGGTGTCAGGTTACATTGTGTTGCATTCAATGTTGTCGGGGAAAAAAGAGTTTCATGCGCTTAATGTCCGATTTGCCATAACTATTTATTGAATTCATGTCGCTAGCTGGGGTGGCAACAGGGGTGGCGAGGCTCTGGTTTGGGGTGACAACTGCCCCCCCTGCCACCCGCTAGATCCGCCCCTGGACACCATCCATCTTGTTGGACCTACGGAAATTTCGCGCATGCGTACAACGCTGGGGGGCAAAAAGACTAATCTTTTACATTCATCCATAGCCGCGTTAACTCAGTGAAACTTATAAATGTAGGAATTAATTTGGTGCTATGATCCACAGCAAAGTGATCTGTAGTCGCCAAGCTACGCAGACTCGTTGCCATAGCAACTGACAACAATGCCACTTCATGTTTTAGGATTTAACACCAAAAAACATTCAAGAATTTTGCACACAGAACATTTAGTTTGTTGTTGTAGTACGTTTTGGGCTTAATGTTAATAAATAATTGCTGTGGTAGATTAGCTACCGCTTCTACTTTACTGAATTATTTAAACATTAACTGTAGCCCACAAAACGCACATTTAATTAAAAACTAAACAAAAACCCCGTATTGCTGTCTTACCTTTACGTATCAATGAAATCCATGCACCGCTAATTCTGTATAAAAATATCCGTTCATCCAAAGCCAAGTTTATCCTCCATGTCTTTTCTACTCCGTCTGAGAATCAAACTGTCCTGAAGTAAAACCTTCAGCTCCGGTGTTGGTCTAACTTTAGTTATTATCTCCTGCTTCAGTTGAAAATCCACTTTAGAAAACTGTTCAAGTGTATAAATGTAGTCTTTCATGTTGACGTTGGAGGAGAAAAGAAAACAAATATATCGCTGTATTTATTTACTGTGTGGCTAGCTCCATGGCTAGCTCACCGTGTCTTACTCTGCAGTTGTGCAGTCACAATATCTGGGATCATGAGCGCCCCCAGCGGTGAGGCAAGAGAACTGCTTGCCTCACCTCCAGTCTGTTCTCTGCCGTTTCTTATCGCTCCTCCGCACACAAAACACGATACACACACAGTTAGTGACAAAAAACACTACATTATATACATAAGCGAAATTATGGAGAATCAGTCCATATATTAAACGTTTTTTAACCATTTTATTGCCGGCGTACAGACAGGACGAACATGCTGTCATAATGGCAGCCAGTGCAGTTAGCGAGAGGTTGCCTACCCTGACCCCATGTCACTGATATATATATATATATATCAGTTATACATGAATGATTAAGTGACTAAAACATTCTACGGTGTTTAAAAACGTCGTTTAAACTTTTTCTTCGTTTTCCCGTGTTTTTAGATCAGTTTTCGTCGCCTCCGGGAACCGACGGTTTGGGCCATTAACCGAATCTCACACTGGTGGGACGTTATAGTTCCAGGTTTCACCGATTCACAGTGACTCCAGAACTTTCTGATGTCTGAAGACACAATAAATTATCTGTGTGCAAGATTACGCCACGTTTTGGAGCGAACAGATACTACCTTTCTAAAATGTTTAACATTGGAAAAAAGACTCACAATTGCTTTATGGAAGCTACAGGCTCGGAATACCGGAGCATCGGACACCTTTTGGAGAGAGTCTTACAACAGTGTGTCCAGGAGTTCAGTGCTGCAATACAAACTGTATTTAGTGTCTGAGCTGATTAAAATCCCTTAAGTTCAGGAACAAAGTTCTTGTCCCAACAACCAGGATCAGGTGAAGGACCTCTGCAGTCCATGATGCTTCCTCTCCCTCTTCTAAACCATCTGATGGGCTGATATCATCCCTCTACTTTACAAATAAAGTGATATCTTTCTCTTATTACGACTCCATTATTTTTCCTGAATGTGACGTCAGAGCTGTGGATCTGGAATCTGATTGGTCAGATGGATATTTCCCTGGTTTTCCAACATGAAGGGTCTCTGCCTTTTTCCAAGATGTTGGGAATTTTTCCCAAACTTTATTGAACAATCCCAAAAGCTTCCCAACTACTGAAAACCTAAACACATCAGTCTTTTCTTGGAGCTGAACTCTAAAAGGTCTTATTATTGTTTTTAATTTCTACCACGGTCAACAGAGAACAATTCTACTTTTTCCTCATCATTCACTGCAATTCTCCATTTCCTCTGGAAAACAAGGAATTTCAATTCTCTCCTGATTCCTCTCATTCATTTGATCATTTTCCAGATGTCGCCCCCTGGTGGAGAACAAACTACTACATTTATTTTATATTTTATTAAATCCTGAAAGTTGGGAGTTTTGTTGAAAATCTTTATTTCTCTCTCAGAGCTTTTAAACATCCATCTGACCAACATGGAGTTACTTTTCTTCTCATCTTTGCTCCTTGGGGCTGATTGGTCTGGAGCTCCATCAAATATTGTTTTAAAGTCCTTTCTGTCATCAGTAGATCATCATGGAAATCTAACTGAACTTCACTTTTATTCATTTAGTCAGATTCCCTATTAAACTCTATTAAATCCATCCCACTCTTTAATTTTCCTTGTGAGCCGTTCTTAGTCAGGAGAATATTCCAGAAAACTGGGTAATGATCTCTGCCTCCAGATGAGGCGTCTAAATATTTAATTATCAAACTAAATATTTATCTTCAAACTAAACATTTCCCATCAGACTGACTAAAGACGTTTCTCCTCTTCCTCCTCTATCAGACCTTCTCTGCTCCTGCAGCAGGTTCCTCCATACCTGAGAGCTTCCAGTCTCCAGTCTGGATCCTTCAGTCCAGCCGACAGCAGCTTCACTCCTGAGTCTCCTGGATGATTGTAGCTCAGGTCCAACTCTTTCAGATGGGAGGGGTTAAAGGTCAGAGCTGAGGCCAGAGAAGCACAGCCTTCCTCTGAGACCAAACAGCCTGATAAGCTGCAGACACACAATTCATCACATGATGAGAACATGGAGGTAGAGCCCAAGGTCTGAACTGGACATTTATAGGAGAGGAAAAAAGTCAATAAATTAACCTGTCAATAAGATGAAATAGTAATAACACTCTAATTTTGTACCCTGTGTAATAAAAATCTAATTTTTTCACATGTAGAACGGATCAGCAACAAGTTGAAGGTAAATGGAAGAATCAGACATTCAAGAAAAGGTAAAAACCAAAAATAATTGGATGCCATGAGACCTAAATTCTGAACATCATAGCATGGAGTGCATCCCAGTTTTCCATGTCTGGCATATAACCGTTCATTTTAGCTTTAAAACTGGTTATATTGATCCTGTGTCCAGACATAGGGATAATCAGTAGCCCAGCATCATGACCCATTTGTTCTGAAGATCTTGCAGCTTCCACTTCTCTTCCTAACATGGCGCCTCCTCACCCTGACTCTCATACTGATAGGAGGAACCACAGAGCTCTGTTAGGTTAAAGCTCATCTTCTGAAGTTGGGATATTTTTCCTCCAACAGGTTCCAGAGGAATCACCTCAAACCAGATGTTGGACTGGATTTTATTTCTGTCATTTGTGAATGTTAGAGCCTTATTTTCAATAGTGGAGCTATAAAGGTTGAAAAAGGTTATTATTTTGGGCAAAGTCTAATCAACATAAATATTTCCATTAAATAAGAAGTAAAACATTTTTGATATAGGAAAAATGTCAGACTCTGAGATCAAAGTGAGATGCCAGGGAGCAATAAACAATTATTTTTAAATTACAAAATTTAATTTCACGTAATTATCGCGGTATAAGCCATTTGTTAGTTAAATACTTAAAACATAGTTACCGTGTTAGATGTTTGTTGTGAATGACGTATAGCTACACAGACTGAAAAGCGGCAAAAGGTTGAAAAGTTCAAGAACGTTGAATACTTTAGCAAGGCTCTGTACCTTTGGTAGTATAATGTATCTCTGATAGCAGCTAGTGGACAGAAATCTGGATTCACCAGCATTGAGAACATTTTACCTGAGAGTCTCCAGGTTGCAGTTTGGACTCTCCAGTCCAGCAGAGAGAAGCTTCACTCCTGAATCCTGCAGGTTGTTGTTACTCAGGTCCAGTTCTCTGAGACTGGAGGACTGGGAGCTGAGAACTGAGGACAGAGCTTCACAGCTTCTCTCTGAGAGGTTACAGATACTCAGTCTGAGGAGACAGGGAGGAAAATGTGTTAAAAAGTTCATCAAAATGAATGTTTTACTTCGATTGTTGTACTTTGTACAACAATCTAATTGCTCAATAGTCAGATTGTCCTAAAACTCCCACAATCTAAACTCAATTTTGTTTGAGAAAAGATAATTATGGCAAAACTAATGGAGGAGGAAAAAATGCTTCTGGACATCAAACCAAACATTAGCACATGTGAAAATTGAGCAAAGGGAAATTTACTGTGGCTTTTAATGTATGAGCTTCTGAAAACACCAACCTGACACTAAAGGTGCCACTGAAAAAGGCTTTACCAAACACATAGAAAACAAACTTTCTGAAGCCACCACAAGCAAAATTACACTCATAGATATCTTAACATTGAATGGTCCTACAAATATGTTTTTAAACATTTCTTTGGAATAGGATGAGAACCCAATATGTTACAGTCCTTATGTCATCACACAGTCCAGACCAGATCATGTTTTATTAAACCCAAGTCTGGACACAAAGTGGTTCTGGAGTCTTGGCTAAATAAAAGAGTGAGAGACGAAACAAACCAGGCAGCAGTTGGTAGTCAGATTCAGGCTGCTGTGGGGCTCACACTGATTCTAATACAACTTTTATATTTATCTCTCGTTAATGTAAAATAATTAATTTTTCTTTCTATTGTTATATTTAAATTCAAATTCAATTCATTCAAAGGTTTGTTGTAGATAGTTTTGGCTGTTTGCTTTAAAGATCTCTTGCAGTTTGTATAACAGTGAATTTGAAGAAGCCTTTGATTTAATATTATATACATTTCAGATCATTTCCTTTACTTGTTTCTCTGAATGTAGACAATCATTTCTATATGTTTTCATGTTCATACCTTCCTGTCCTTCCTGAAACATTTCTAATTATTCTAGAATCTACATTTGCTCTCAGCCATACCTTTTCAATGCCAATAATATCTACTTTAAGTCATTTATCTTTATATTTTTAACTTCCTGTCCATCAGCCAGTCAGCTTCTTGTAATTTCTCAGTAGACCAATCAGTGGAAGCCCCGCCCAGCCCATGATGCTCCTGGTTTGTGAAGACAGAGAGACAAACTGAACTCTGATAGGAAACAGTTTGAACAGATTTTCTTTCTCCAACCTCTTGGTTCCACATGGAGCTATATTTGGCCCCCTGCTGCTCTGACTACCAGGTCATTGTGGTTCCAGTAGATGGGTTGGTTTCCCAGGTTCATTCAGCACCACGGGAAAAATGCTGCTATATCGTATTAGGCTGTTCTTTGCAAAGTTACACAGTCAGAATTAACAGAAATAACTTTAAATGTCATAAGAGACAAAAGGATATTCAGAATATCAAGTTATATTTCACCATGTTATTCCTTTATTTATAAATCAAATGGCTCCAAACTAAATATTTAATCGTAAAACTACATATTTAGCTTCAACTAAACATTTCCCATCAGACTGACTAAAGACGTTTCTCCTCTTCCTCCTCTATCAGACCTTCTCTGCTCCTACAGCAGGTTCCTCCATACCTGAGAGCTGCAGGTAACACAAATCAACATCAATCACATGTAGAATGGAATAGGAAGTCTAACAACTGCTGGGAGGAATAATCTACAAATGATCTGTAATGATTCTCCTTGTGTCCACCAGGATGCAGCAATATGTCAAGTCTCCAGAATTAAACTATCAATGGAAACCTGACCAGCACCTTCTAAATATCTCTGTTCTTGGTTCATTCAGGCTGCAATAAAGGCAAACCAAACATGTTTATGTGTCAAGACTTCGCAAGGTTACCCACCTCACAGTAAGACATCTATTATTAATTAATTATTATTATTATTATTATTATTATTATTATTATTATTATTATTATTATTATTATTATACTATTGAAATAACGTTTGCCTCATATCTGATACAATGTAGCGGACAGACATCTGTTTTCTCCAGGACTGAGAACATTTTACCTGAGAGTTTCCAGGTTGCAGTTTGGACTCTTCAGTCCAGCAGAGAGAAGCTTCACTCCTGAATCCTGCAGGTTGTTGTTACTCAGGTCCAGTTCTCTGAGACTGGAGGACTGGGAGCTGAGAACTGAGGACAGAGCTTCACAGCTTCTCTCTGAGAGGTTACAGCCACTCAGTCTGAGGAGACAGGGAGGAAAATCTGTTATTAAACAATTCATCAAATGCATGTTTTACCTTTAAGTTATTGTACTTTGCAGAATAAAGAAGGAATCTATTGTTCAATCCACTTTTTCAATAGTATTTATATCATCTCTAAAAGCATCTAATGGACAGAAATCTGGTTTCACCAGGATTGAGAACATTTTACCTGAGAGTTTCCAGGTTGCAGTTTGGACTCTCCAGTCCAGCAGAGAGAAGCTTCACTCCTGAATCCTGCAGGTTGTTGTTACTCAGGTCCAGTTCTCTGAGACTGGAGGACTGGGAGCTGAGAACTGAGGACAGAGCTTCACAGCTTCTCTCTGAGAGGTTACAGCCACTCAGTCTGAGGAGAAAGGGAGGAAAATGTGTTAAAGTTCATCGAAATGAATGTTTTATTTCCAGTCGACAATGTTCTTGTAAAGGTTTAAGTAACTGTTTTATGTCTTTATGTTGGTTTTCGTTGTGAACTGGTTCAGTCTATAGATGGGCCTCCAGCCTTGAAGGACTGAACTTAAGGCAAGAGGGAGGCTGGCAGGAGAAACATTAAATTCTTTCTATGAACTAAATTAATCTAGTGTCAGTTTTAACAGAGTCCAATGGAAACCTGAGAATCAAGTCTAGTTTGAGGATCAGCATCAGAGCTGGTTTGAGGGAAAACACCAGATTCAATCAAAGCAGAGAGAATCTCAGATTTCATCTTTCCATTTTGGTTGATCTCTTCCATTTTGGAGTTTTTGATCTCCGTTTGTATACAGAGATCAAAAACTGAGCAGCAATTGGTAAAAACTGTTGCTTTGTACAACAATCTAATTGCTCATTAGTCAGATTCTCCTAAAACTCCCACAATCTAAACTCAATATTGTTTGAGAAAAGAGGATTATGACAAAACTAATGGGGGAGAAAAAAATGCTTCTCAACATCCAACCAAACATTAGCACATGTGAAACGTTGAGCAAAGGGAAATTTACTGTAGATTTTAATGTATGAGCTTCTGAAAACACCAACCTGACACTAAAGGTGCCACTGAAAAAGGCTTTACCAAACACATAGAAAACAAACTTTCTGAAGCCACCACAAGCAAAATTACACTCATAGATATCTTAACATTGAATGGTCCTACAAATATGTTTTTAAACATTTCTTTGGAATAGGATGAGAACCCAATATGTTACAGTCCTTATGTCATCACACAGTCCAGACCAGATCATGTTTTATTAAACCCAAGTCTGGACACAAAGTGGTTCTGGAAGTTTTGGCTTCACCATGTTATTCCTTCACTTATAAATCAAATGGCTACAAACTAAATATTTAATTGTAAAACTACATATTTATCTACAACTAAATGTTTCCCATCAGACTGACTACAGACATTTCTCCCTGTTCCTCCTCTATCAGAGGTTGTTACAGCCACTCAGTCTGAGGAGACAGAGAAAAATCTGTTTTAAAACAATTTATCAAAATGCATGTTTTACCTTTATGTTATTGTACTTTGCAGAATAAAGAAGGAATCTATTGTTCAGTTCACCTTCTTAATAGTATTTATAGCATCTCTGAGAGCATCAAGTGGTCAGAAACCTGGTTTCACCAGGATTGAGAACATTATACCTGAGAGCTTCCAGGTTGCAGTTTGGACTCTTCAGTCCAGCAGAGAGAAGCTTCACTCCTGAATCCTGCAGGTTGTTGTTATTCAGGTCCAGTTCTCTGAGACTGGAGGACTGGGAGCTGAGAACTGAGGACAGAGCTTCACAGCTTCTCTCTGAGAGGTTACAGCCACTCAGTCTGAGGAGACAGGGAGGAAAATGTTTTAAAAAGTTCATCAAAATGAATGTTTTACTTCCAATCAACAATCTTCTTTTTGGAAAGATTGAAGGATCTGTCTTATTTTAAACATCTATATGTGTCTTATTTTACAACAACACTGTACCAGTTGTGCTGTGAAAATGTTCAGTCTATAGTTGGGCCGCCATCTTTAAGACCTTATCTAAAAACAACAAAGAGGCTGGCAACAAAACTATTAAATACCACAATGACCTAAGTTTTGTTGGAGTTTTGCTCCTTGAAAATGTAACATCATGGCCAGTTGCTGAAGGAAGTCTGTAACTTTCCTACTTGTCTTCTACCAGTAGGTGACATTGAGAAGACGAAGCATCAATAAATGAAATAAAATAATATAAATCAATACTTAACACATCATTAGCAGTTTTCACTGAATCAAAAAAAATAATAGCAGTAATGATGTGTGACCTTACAGAGCTTTGTTGGAGGCTTTAACCACTGGCAGCAGCCTCAGAAGAACCTCCTCTGAAGCAGAGTATTTCTTCAGGTCAAACACATCGAGATATTTTCCTGATGACACCAAGATGAAACCCAGAGCTGACCACTGAGCAGGAGACAGTTTATCTTTGGAGAGACTTTCTGAACTCAGAGACTGTTGGATCTCCTCCACTAGAGAACGATCATTCAGTTCATTCAGACAGTGGAACAGATTGATGCTTTTCTCTGCAGACACATTCTCACTGATCTTCTCTTTGATATACTGAACTGTTTCCTGATTGGTCTGTGAGCTACTTCCTGTCTGTGTCAGCAGACCTTGTAGGAGTCTCTGATTGGTCTGCAGTGAGAGTCCCAGGAGGAAACGGAGGAACAAGTCCAGGTGTCCATTTGGACTCTGTAAGGCCTGGTCAACAGCTCTCTGATGGAGAGACTTTGGTTTAGGTTTAAATAATGAAGACTTTTTAGATGTTTGTGTTTCTTCCATCAGGTTGATACCATAGTTGATGAAGGTCAGATGAACATGAAGAGCAGCCAGAAACTCTTGAACACTCAGATGGACAAAGCAGAACACCTTGTCCTGGTACAGCCCTCTCTCCTCTCTAAAGATCTGTGTGAACACTCCTGAGTACACTGAGGCTGCTGTGATATCGATGCCACACTCTGTCAGGTCTGATTCATAGAAGATGAGGTTTCCTTTCTGCAGCTGATCAAAAGCCAGTTTTCCCAGAGACTCGATCATCTTCCTGCTCTCTGGACTCCAGTGAGGATCTGTTTCAGCTCCTCCATCATACTTGACTTTCTTGAATTTGGTCTGAACCACCAGGAAGTGGATGTACATCTCAGTCAGGGTTCTGGGCAGCTCTCCTCCCTCTCTGGTCTCCAACACATCCTCCAGAACTGTAGCAGTGATCCAGCAGAAGACTGGGATGTGGCACATGATGTGGAGGCTTCGTGATGTCTTCATGTGGGATATGATCCTGCTGGCCTGCTGTTCATCTCTGAATCTCTTCCTGAAGTACTCCTCCTTCTGTGGGTCAGTGAACCCTCTGACCTCTGTCACCATGCCAACACACTGAGGAGGGATCTGATTGGCTGCTGCAGGTCGTGTGGTTATCCAGAGGAGAGCAGAGGGAAGCAGTTTCCCCCTGATGAGGTTTGTCAGCAGAACATCCAATGAGCTGGACTCTGTAGCATCAGTCAGGATCTCCTTGTTGTGGAAGTCCAGTGGAAGTCTGCTCTCATCCAGGCCATCAAAGATGAACAGAACCTGGAAGTGTTCAAAGCTGCTGATTTCTTTGGTTTCAGTAAAGAAGTGATGAACAAGTTCCACCAAGCTGAACTTTTTCTCTCTCAGCACATTCAGCTCTCTGAAGGTGAATGGAAATATGAAGTGGATGTTCTGGTGGGCTTTGTCTTCAGCCCAGTCCAGAGTGAACTTCTGTGTTAAGACTGTTTTCCCAATGCCAGCCACTCCCTTTGTTATCACTGTTCTGATTGGTTGATCTCTTCCAGGTGGGACTTTAAAGATGTCTTCTTGTCTGATTGTTGTTTCTGGTCTCTGTGGTTTCCTGGATGCTGTTGCAATCTGTCTGACCTCATGTTCATCATTGACCTCTCCAGTCCCTCCCTCTGTGATGTACAGCTCTGTGTAGATCTGGTTCAGAAGGGTTGGACTTCCTGCTTTAGCAATCCCCTCAAACACAGACTGGAACTTCTTCTTCAGATCAGATTTTAGTTGATGTTGACAAACTGCAGCAAAATGTTCTAAAATAAGACAAAATGTAAAGACAGGATCTTAACAAAACCCTCTCATGAAGATGATTTAAATAAATGTGATTCCATTTCTTCAGCATCAGTAAATGTGTCATTTATCCATCAGGTTAAATCTTTGCAGAAATCCTCTTACTGCTCTGCAGACGGTCAGCCAGCTCCTCCTGCTTCATCCTCCTCAGGAAGTTCAGTGTGATCTTCATTACTGCCTCTCTGCTGCTCCTCCTCTGCTCTTCATCACCTTCCAACACCTCATCATCCTCTCTCTGACTTTCAGAGCATTCTGGGTAATCTGGACTCAGAACCTTCTGGATCTTCTTCAGCTCGTTCTTCACAAAAGTGACGATGTTTTCCTCCAGCAGCTGGAACAGAATAATAGATGAACGAAACATCAGACTGAAATCATGGAGCCAAACACCAGATGGATGTTGGACAGACTGACAGTGCTCTGGTCTACAAAGTGCAGCATGGAGACGACTGTGAACAGAACCATGGAAAAGTAGTTGTTCTTTATCTACAGACCATAAATATGGAGTCCAGCTGTGTTTGATGCTGCTGGGCAGACAGACCACTGGGAACCTCTGAGCTTTGCTGGTCCACTCTGTGGAGGAACCAGGAACAATAAGGAAGTCGGGAAATATTTATCCAGCAGGATTCACAGAGGAAATTTCCAACAGTTTCACATTAAAAGCAGAAAGACAGAGCATCACATGAACACAATATAAAGAACTTAGAAGAAGATGAACTACAAGAATGAAGACCAGTAACACCAGAATCGCCCAGTAGACATTTTAAAAAGTTGGTGCTGAATTTGGACTTCAAACTGTCCACACTGTTAGCAGATCTGATGCTGGTGGAGACAGAGTCCCATAGCTTGGGGACAGTGGAAGTGAAGACTCTGTCCACACATGTCTTCAGGACAGTGCAGGACATCCATCAGGTTCTGATGATTGGATCTGAGGTGATGTGGACATGGAGGAGCTCTGAGATATGTGGGTGTGTCCATGTGGGATCCTCTCCTGGATGTTATAGAGGATTTAAAATGGATCCTGTAGATCCTGGAAGCCAGTGAGCTCACATTATATCTGTCCTCACAGAGACAATCAGAAGGTAAAAGTCCATGAAGTGATATCTGGATGTGAGCAGTGAACCATGTGATCCAAGTAGCTGTAAAGATTGAATGTTCCTGCTGATCCCACTAAGAACCAGCAGAACCTCTGATGGTCCACATCAGCTCAGTCTGGTTGAGTTCCAGCAGATCTCACCAACCACATCATGAAGCTTTTCTTCCTGCTGAACTGATCTCACCATGCACATAGAAACCAAGGCCTGATGGACCAGACTGGTTTACCAGGTATTTCCCAGTGGGTGGTGGAAATGTGTCCCACTGTTAGTTTGACATGGAGCCAGGAAGCAGCAGAACATCATCATCATCATCACCCAGAAATGAAGATATGAAGGTGTTTTCATTAGAACAGAGCAGCTGATTTAGATAATGGATCAAACATCTGTAAATATAACTGGAAACATCTGAGTTCTTACTGGTTCAATTTCAACAGTTGGAGCAAATAGAAACATCTCACCTCTCTGATGATGGAGCTCCAGATTTAAAGTCAATGAAATAATCCATTGACCTGTCACTTTTAAAGGACACACAACTGGGTTCTGATTCTTCTTGTGTAAAACTCTGATGAATCCTGGTAATAAATAAAACTCATTAAAAACTTTCTGTGGAGTTTTGCTTTAAAAGATTTTTGGTCTGACTTATTGTAAAATCAAGAGCTGAGACCCAGCAGAACCAGACAGATCATCAACTAGATGTTTTAGGTTTCATCCTTAGATAATTTAAAAACTTTGTGATTCTTTAAATATCACCCAGTTAATTAATTACCTTACCCAACTTAATAACAATCGTCCTCTAAAATCATCAGTCCTTGATGTAATTATAACAAACGCGCCACATAAATATACAAGGATAGGAGTTTTTGCAAACGACCTTAGTGACATTGTGCTGTAGATACAGTTAGAAATTTCAAGTTACCAAAACCGAAGCCACATATCCTGACCAAAAGAGATTTAAAACACCTAAATGATTCAAAAAACACCTAAATGCTTTTGATCATGACTTGTTACATTTTAACTGGAATAGGGTCTCTTTTTTGATGACATTGACCTTGCCTGGAAGTATTTCCATGAAGAGTTTTTAAGACTAATAAATAAACATGCTACTGTATGTAAAATTAGGATAAAGGGATGAAATAATCAATGGTTTTCCTCAGCTATTGGGGCTTTGCTTAAAACAAAGAGATGCAACTTGGGCAAGAAAAAAACAAAACTGAGCAGACCTGGCTCTGTTTCAGGAAATTTTAGAATAAATGTACCTTATCAATTAGGAAAGCAAAGTCAGACTATTTCCTTGCCGAGATGCCAAAAAATTTAAATGATCCAAAGAAATTTAGGAAAACAGTGAAATCAGCTGCTGACCAGGCGCCACTGACTGACTTTCCAGATTTTGTTTAGAATAAAAGTAAAATGGTGTCTGATAAATTATCAATTTAAAATTATTTTAACAAGCATTTTATTTCTGTAGGCTCTTTATTTGATTATTTAAATTCATTCGGCCCAAATGTAAATACTGATGATCAGTTTCTGAATAATGATTGTAACTTCACCACTTTTAATTTCCCCTATTTGTACAGCTGAGGTTCATTATTTACCGAATGACACTTCATGACAACTGTCATAAACATTCATAAAGACTTCATGGTCATGATAGATGTCATGTTTATGACAGTGTCATGTCAGTCTTATGCACACCCCTTCAAATAAAGTGTTACCTCTAAGTCTAATCTAATAAATTCCCTAGTGTCTGGAAATCAGCATTTGTTTTGCCTCAAGAGTGGAGAATCGTCACAGCTAAACAATTACAGACCATTTTCTAAACTATGTATTACAGCAAAAAAGTTTCAAAGATTAGTTTCAGATCAGATGAAGATTTTTTTAGATTCAAATTGTGTTTTACAAAATGTACAGTCAGGTTTTAGGAAAAAAACAGTACTATTACTGCCACTTTAAATGTTATTAATGATCTTATTCAGGCTCTTGATAACAAAAAACATTGTGTTGCTCTGTTTATTGATTTATCAAAGACATTTGACTCAGTAAATCACATTTTTAATTGATATTCTACAAGAAAGCTTTCAGTGTGATGCTCCTACAGCCTGGAATCAGCTCCAGTCTGAACTCAAGATGTCAGAACTGGTTTCTCTGGACTTATTTCAAGTGATTCTTAAAAATAGACAACTAGATGTTACTGAACAGTGTCACTGTTTTAAATTGTTTTCTACCGTTTTACATTTGTGCATATGTATTAGTTAGTTTTTTTCTGTAACCACGTTGCTGTGTGTTGCAGACTTCTGCCCAGGTACCTCTTGAAAATGAGATCTATATCTCAACGGGGTTCACCTTGTTGAATAAAGGAAAAATAAAAATTAAATAAACGATTTCCATCAGAACCGGTCCAACCCTCCAACATGTTCCTGATCATTGATCCTCCTGAATAAATTCCAGCCTTGTTTAAAGAGCAGAAACATCTGATTCTGAGATAAACATGTTGGTTTAAATGACTGAGAGAAGTTTGGTGATGTTAGTGTTGATCTCTGACATGGAGAAGAACCAGGAGTCGCTTCCACTCTGACCATCCAAGGAGGTTCTGATGGAGCTTCATTCAGAACCAGATGGTCAGTTAGAGACACTGAAGCTCAACCAGATCCACATGATCCTAGGATCTCTTTATTCAACATCTATATGCTCCCACTGTCTCAGGTTATAACAGGAAATAAGATCAGCTACCATAACTATGCAGATGATACACAGCTCTATATTACGATGTCACCTGAGGCCTCATGCAGTGTGCACAAAAAATGTGCAGTTCCATATCTTACACACAAGTCGGCATGTATAAAAATTAACTTTGCATCAAGGTTTGCATAAATATACACACACTTTTTGGCTGGCGTAAAAATGTGCAGCAGCCACAGAAACTGTTTCTGTGGACAATATCAAACCACAAAGTGTCAAAATTTACCTAAATACACTGAAATCTGACTACATTCAGTTATTAGACCAAGAATCATGAAACTGATGTTTTTCATGATTTGAATATTTTATTGTTTAAACGATTAAACTGAATCACATTTATCTTCAGACAATAAGCTAACACGCACACAATATAAATAAAATAAAACAAAACAAAATAAAGAAAATAAAAATAAAAGTATGTGAAAACCTCTCTAGTATGTAAATAGTAGTTTTCCTCTGTTTTTGTCTCAAAAAGATGTAACTCATTGGTCTGTGAGCCGAAGCGCATGAAATGCATCTATGGGGTAATTTTATTCCCACTAAAAGAAGAAAACGGGGTTGGATCAGCAGATTAACTCAAACCTGCTGATTAAAAATAATCAACAGGTTTGATTATTTTTAAGGTGATCAAGGTGTGTCTGCAATCACACGTATATCAGTAGCTGCATCAAGGTGAGTCACTACCTGAGAAGCCTTTGGCTCTGATGGAGAACATCATCAATGGAAGGATTCAGAGGGAGTCTGGATTAATCTAAACACTAATAAACCATTATCAACATTTCCCAGCAGATCAATATGATCTCTTATCAATCCGATCATCCTGGATCTCTGAGCAAAACCTAAAGAAGGAGCTGTGCGGTACTGGTACTGGTCCAGCTGCAGCCATCCTTCAGTCGAGCCGCCTGCTTTGTGAATGCGCCTTATGGACATAAAGCATCTTTATTCTGTAAATTTACAACTTTTTCACATGATTCTACTATTTAGAATAAAAGTCCACATTGCCACTCAATGGACCCTCTGACTCTGTCTTTAAATCCCGGCTGAACGCTTTGCTGTTCAGACAGGCATTTGCTCTTTATTTTTTATATTTTTAATTTGGATTCTTTTTCTTCTTTAAAACGTATTTTTATTCTTGTGAGGTGACATTATGTGCCCTCAAATCACCTATTTTTAAAGGTTTTATTGGTTCTAGTGGCCTTTATTTGATACAACTTATACACATGATTCATAGTTGACAGGAAGGTGGATAACGAGGGGGGAGGGGTCACCAGGCCGGGAATCGAATCTGCGACAGCCGCGTCGAGGACTGAGGCCTCCATATGTGGGTTGTGCTTAACCCCTGAGCCACCACAGCACACCCCCTCAAAGCACCTTTTAAATAAAATATATAATTATTATTATAAATACTTACACTGCTTCAAACAAGGACGTTGCCATGGTTACTGCTTCACATCGTGGCAGACTTCCGGGTATTTATACTAAGATGTATTTATGGGTAGCGACAGGTGGACCAGCAGCTGCTCTATTTCCCGCAAATTAGGATTTATAAAGGACAGGTGTGCCGCCACGTGCAGCTTTCTGCATCTGATTTTTTTTGTGCGCCGCACGTTTCTAAATTTTTCTGTACTCAAGTTTTAGTTTGAAAACTGTGCAGTCTTTTCTGCATGAGACCCCTGGTGGTGTCATACCAACCATCTAGACCCCTCAAGTTCAAACGAGGAGAAGCAGCATTCAGCTTCTATGCACCACAAATCTGGAACAAACTTCAAGAAAACTGTAAAACAGCTGAAACACTGGGCTCCCTTAAACCTCGACCTAAAACCACCTGGTTAGAGTTTCTTATGGAACGTAATCAGTTACTAATTTAATGATGACACTTGATTTAATGTGATGTTTTGATTGTTGATTCTATGTTGCATGACTCTGTGTTTTTGTTTGTTATGATGTAAATAACTTTGAAATGCCTTGATATTGAAATGTGCTATACAAATAAAATGTGATTGATATGAACAGATCAGTTACAGCAGTTAGAAACAGCTCACCTCTCTGATGGTGGAGATCCAGGAGATTTAAAGTCAATGATCCATCCTTTGACCTGTCACTCTTAAAGGACACACAGCTGGGTTCTGGTTCTGGTTCTGGTTTGCGTCTCTTTCGGATCCTGACAGAAACATGATGATTAAAACTGAATCTGTTCAGTCTGGATGAAGCAGCAAAGAGGAGCAGCAGCAGCTTCATCACCACGTCTGTTTTGGCCTGATATAGTGAACGCTGTGTGAAAAGGGCTGTGGACAGTTAGAGATGGTGACCTCACCTCTGACCTTTGCTCTGGCTCTCATCTTCCCCACACAGAGTGGTTTTAGAGGGAGGGACTCCCTCCTCTCTGTCCTCACACTGATCCATGCTGCTGAATTCACATCAGCTCTCACACACTTTCTAGCTTCACCTGCAGAGGAAACACACATCATTCATCTGCACATCAACTCTGATCATCCTTTACATCATTAGTGCTGGAAAAAGATCAGCTGCTCCTCCTCTGATTGGCTCTTCTTCTCTGCTTCATATCAGTGTCAGGTGAATGCAGTCAGACAGCAGAGAGGCAGAGGAAGCTGCCATCAGCTGCTGCACTTCTACTATCAGTCCACTAGATGGAGACATGGAGCAACATTTACATTCACTGGTTCAACCTGAACAACAGGAAGGATTTTAGTTCATTATTAATCACTGCAAAAAATTAACACATAATTAATCATTTGCAGTTATTGGATTATATTCTGCATCAAAGATGATATAAATAGATATTTTACTTTGAAAGGAAGCAACAAGTTATTGTTGTTTCTGACCTTGATGGTGGAGACCAGAGTTTGATTACAGGAAATAAAAACAGGAAGCAGATTTTTCAGAGAAGAAATCATAGAAACATCGTCATTTTATCACGTTGTTTGATTCCAGTTCATCAGTAATATAATACTGACTTTCAAACAGCAGAGAGATGAAACTTTGAGCTGAAATAAGCAGTGAATCTTTTCTCCAAACTTTAGAGAGCAGAAAGAAACAGGAAAGTTCCTGAAGACAAAGTTTCAGTAAATAAATCAAACTTACAATTTGTTCAAATGATCCAAAGAGTTGAAGAATAACATCTGAACAGCAAATAAAGATCCAACAACCTGATCAGAGCCGCACCTTAACAGTGTAATTCAAACTGAAAGTAAATGTAACGGATGTTGTATAACTGATGACGTCACAGCTCATGTGATTTGTAGTTTCTTCTTTCAGAGCAGCAGAACCAGGAAGTAGAAGGTCTGCAGTGAAATCAGAGGCAGGTTGATAAAATCTTCACGAGGAAAGAGAGAAGTTCTGATGGAAATGAGGATTTTGGAGAATTATCTGTTCTCCATGCTAATTTTGTGATGTATGAGGTTAAAGAAAAGTCAGTGAGTTTAAATCATAAATTCCATTTATTAATACCAAAATACAGCTGGTCCATTTCTCATGCTACCTTCATGGCACCAAAAAGTTTTAAATCCTATTTGTTAGCCTCTATCTAATCTACTCCTTACTGTGTCAGGACCTTTAACCTTAACTTTGAGGGTGTTTCCTAACATGTCATTTTCTTTAGCTTTAGCTTTGCAATTATTAAAAGAGACAGAAGGAAAACACAGAATTATTTATTCTCAACAGGATGTACTGACTTTTGATCATCAATGTAGTGATGACTGTAAAATATGTAGCAATATTTTAGGTTATTTAGCATATCACAGAAAACATGTCAAAATACATCTAAACTATTTAAATAACTTTAAAAACACTTATCTGACGTCTAAGTAAATATTTATTTGGAAAACTACAAATTTATTCTCCAAAATAACATTTGATTTTCAAATTCAATATTTATTTTCAAACTACATATTTAATTATCTTTTTTTCATGTCTAGTTGTTCAGTCAGACGCTCCATCATCTTGTCATGTTTCAGTTTCTCCTCCATTCAGCAGCAGGTGGTGAACAGGTTTAATCCAGTTTAGTGTAATGTGAACAGGTTTAATCCAGTTTAGTGTAATGTGAACAGGTTTAATCCAGTTTAGTGTAATGTGAACAGGTTTAATCCAGTTTAGTGTAATGTGAACAGGTTTAATCCAGTTTAGTGTAATGTGAACAGGTTTAATCCAGTTTAGTGTAATGTGAACAGTTTTAGTCCAGTTGCTATCAGCCAACAATTCAATCAGTGAATTTGTGTTTTTTTCTCAAGTACCCACCTGGACTAATTTATAATAACATTGACAAAGTTTGCCATTGGTACACTTTACCTAAAAATAAAATAAAATGACATGCTCACTACAGGCTCCAAGAGTTGGTCACAACATGGTGAATTGTTTTGTTACCTTTAAAATTATCTGCAGCTTTTAAACTTCTTGTAATTGATCAGCTTATAAATGATCAATGTGAAGCATCAGTTTGCATTCAAGAAGATCATTTCAGTCAGAATAAGTAAAATAACATGATACTCAAAATAATCAGAATTATATTTCTCTGAAAGGTAATGTATCCTTTTTAGGCTGTATGATTGAAATATACGATGAAAATATTTATTTCACAGAATCCTGATAATAAAACTTCAATTGTGAACTGAATAATTAGATTGCAATTAGACACAAAAGAATCAACTGTTAATTAGTAATAATACTATGGAAATGACTAGCAACATCTGAACAAACAAGAAACTTGACAACCTCAATGGATTTCACCCGTAATGAACCGTCTGACTTTCTTTAGTCGACTAAATTTAATCTTACCAAATTGTTGCCTGAGAGCAAACAGGTACTGAGTTTGAAGCGGGTCAGATGCCTCCAGCCGTCTGCTAAAGGTTGACTCCGGCCTTCCTCACTGTAAAATAAAACATTCTGTTTAATTAAAGAGCTCAAGTGAACTTCATTTAATTCTCATCAACTTGTTGTTTGTTCTCATCTTAAATAAGTGGCAGAAACATTTTTATTTAAAAAAGAAAAAAAGATGCTTTACAAGTTAATCTATTTAAGGTGAGTCTGCAACAAATAGAATAAAATAAAAAGTGAATTATTTGATAGTGAGGATTTTTGATGGTAAATGTTTAACATTTTAACATATACAGACATTACTCCATTTCTACTCAAGCAAACTGAGAGGTTTTGAACAGAACAACTTTGTCAACAACATGTATCTTTAATCTATGTAGTAAATACATTTCTGCTGCTGCTGCTGCTGTAAGCCAAAAGTAAAATAAAATTTGCATTGAATAATATTTTGGATGAGTTTAAGAATATTGTTTGCCAAAATCACACAATGTAACTACACTTGTCTTTTACATGTTGCAGTAATTGAATCTTTTGAGGCAACTGGTTTGCATAAATTTAAGTAACTACAACCTATTTTTCTGTTCCACATACTTGGCTAGCAATGTTCCAGTTAGCTTCCCAGTCTGAACTTCTGGACAATGTCTTGATTCAGTCAAATCTTCTATCCTGTATCTCCTGTACTCTGATATTCTACAGAATTCATTCTGTGAAAGCTTTGCTTGCTGGTCTTCATGCTATGAATGCAGCATCTGGTTTCTCTTACTTTAACCGCCCAACTTGCACCTGATTGGCATGTTAGCCTTTCAGTTCCCTCCCAGTGAGGCGATGCTTCACAAAGCAAACTGTTTGTCAAACTGTTGATCTCCCTCAGAAGATGAGAAGGTGACTGAGTTTTAGACACTAGTAGCAGCTTATACAGCTTTTTACTAGATGGCAGCCCTACAAGTATATATCTTTAAATTATGAATAAATACGTACAATTTCATAATTATTCGATCCAGCGGTTATAGAAGTTTGGTAGTAATGCAATTCAGGGATTGTGGTTCCTTAATGTCAGTGTTTCTGCTACTGGAGTGAGACAGTAAGAAGACAAGGAATAGGGTTAAACGAGGATTTAGAAATAAAATAGTTGATAGTTGTATTTACTGGGTTATGACTAGTTATCAGGACAAAATGAGACCTGAAAAACTGTACGTCCTTATGACCAAGGAGAGAACCAGTCATCTGCTCCAACAATTTATTACCTTTAGGAACCATGTCTGGACACCAGGAGCAGGAACATCACAACATCCTTATATCAGTGATTTCAAACTATTATAATTTTTGATACCATGCAGTAGACGGCAAAGCTGTGCTTGAATGTAAAAGTAAATTCTTCTTCACCGACAGAAAAGTGTAATGTGTTTATTATGAGTAGGATTAACTGAGCTGAAGGAAAACAAAGAAAAAGGAGAAATTAATATTCATTGATACAGAATCAGCAAATATGAACTTATGAAACTATTGAAACCTTCTAGAATCTTATGTTGTGTACGATATTTAAGAAAATAATAGTGAAACAGCACTCATGAATTTCTTTGACTGTTATCTCTAAAATACGTTACTTTTTATGTTGAACACCAGACGTCTCACCTCTTTCCCAGTTTTTCACTTAGTTCCACGACTGCAGTGGATTTTATAGTCAGTGTTTAAAGCAGCACTGACTCTGAACCGATGGAGGAAATTTACGTCAACATGGAGCCTGTTGGACAAACTGCATCTAATCACACAGGTCAGAATAAAGTTAAAGATAAATCTAGTATGTATTTAATTACATTTTGTTCAGGTTTCTGCCTCTGTGTGGCTTTGGGAATCCTGAATGTTTTACTTTTGGCTGAACTCATCGCCATCAGTGAGTCTTGTTCTAGTCATCTTAAAGATGAGTACATTTTATGTTTCTGTAATAGAAATGTCATCGGCTCTTCTGAAATCAAACTGACCAAATAACAAGGGTTTGAAAAGCATAAAGCTCGGTGACTCAAAGTGTTTCAGAGAATCATTACACTGTGTTACATGAGTTTTATTCATTTTCAGCAACGGATGCATTTGCAGCCATTTATGTTAGAATCCCTTTAATATCTCCTCTTTTTCACACTATTCACCCAACAATGTATTGTTCAGTGTTACCTCAGTTTAAATTCTACAACCATAACCAAAATTATGAAACTATTTTGTAAGTCTTATCTTTGATTTCTTTTTCCAGCTCATGACATCACAGCAGATTAGTAACTTTCTGACTGAGCAGAACAGCGACAGCAAGTTTCCCTCCACGAACGCAAACTTCACTGAAAAAACTCCAGGAGACGAAGAGACGTTAAGGTTTGTCAAAACTTTGAAAACATTTGTATCTCATTAAAATGTCTAAAACTTTTCCCCTCTGAATTATAGAATATAACTAATAACTTTCCTTTTGTGGCTAAATGAATATAATGTAAATGAACAACTTTCATTTTAATTTATTAAGTACTGTATCATGTGTGTGCTCTAAAATCAGCAATGTAAAAGAAGCAAAACTTTGTTGTTTTTTTTCTTACAGAACGAACAAACATCAGTTGTTCCTGTTAATTCAGGGGCTGCAGAAGAAGAAGAAAGGAGCAGATACAGTAGAGATTAATGATTAGGATTTGTGTTCAGTGTGATATTATTTATGTATATTTTCCTGGTATTTGCGGAATATTTTCCTTTTAATTTTAAACATTACAGTCGGTGGATGGTGCCTGTAAAAACCCTTTGTCCAGGAGCAGAACTCAATACATTATAATAGTTTAAAACAATTAAAGAAATAAAATAATTATATATTATGACAATTAAGTATAAGTAATCATATAAATAATTATAAACGTATTAATAAATTGAATTAAAAATCATTTTTATATATTTTCCAACTCCATTGAAATTTGTCCCTAGTTTTTGTCGACACCGTCAGAAATGAAAAGAATGTAAAAAAAATCAGGCATTATTGGGGGCACCAGAACTTCTGAGGACCCCATGACCACTTCCTGTTTCTTCCTTTGCTAAGAGGGCTAGTTAGCTCCGGTTAGCTTATGCTATTCTTTAGTTTTTTCTACTTTTTATTCCCAAGTTTTTTGTCACAACCATGATGTGTCAACACCATAACTGACAATTTACAAAACTTTGATGAAATTTTGTGAAATAAAAGCTTAATTTTGGTAAAATGTAAAGATTTCATGGTCCTTCAGAATAAGATCATATAAATTGAGATAGTTTGACATTCCGTCAACTCCGTCAGAGTTTCTGTGACTCTTTCAGTGAAATTGTTGTCAAATCTCACTTAAATGTGCAATTAATTCATTTTAATGTATTTTACATAAATAGCATTACATCACATGTACCAAGTTTTTCATTTTACTCACTAGTTTGTCACCTACAGTTCTGTGTCAACTCCGACAGACGTACTTTTTGTTGTTTTTTTGTTTTAAATAATATTTATTTTGTTTCTTGAGAAGCATTTGTCAGTAAAATGAGTAAAATATCACTAATAGGGTCATTAAAAATTATTTTATATTTATTTTTGTCAGATGGTGATGACAACGTTGTAGGTCAGGTCGATTAAAAATGTAATTTTTTTTTAATGTTGCAACTGGGAGCCTGCACCTTAGCATCTTTACATTTCCAAAACATCATTTGTCATTTTTGCATACTTAAGGTTGAGAAATGAAAAAAAGGGAAAATTAAAACCCATTTTGTCCCTATTCTCAAGAATCACTGACATGAAACCTAAAGATAAAATGGCACTCTGTGTTTTTCTTTCTTGTTAAAACTCTGACATGTTAAACAAAAGTTGGAGGATGGTTGTGTTGAGGATCGGTTCAGCACGAGGGGTTCTGATTGTGTCTTAATGCGACTTTTACTACGAGACTTTATGGAACTCCAGTGGTGTCCAGTAATAAAGAAACAAAAAAAAAGAAGGCAGCAAATGTACATGTTGGTTCCACAGGGACCAACATGTTCTGCTCAGGTTCTGTTCAGGTTCTGTTCAGGTTCTGCTCAGGTTCTGCTCAGGTTCTGTTCAGGTTCTGCTCAGGTTCTGTTCAGGTTCTGCTCAGGTTCTGTTCAGGTTCTGCTCAGGTTCTGTTCAGGTTCTGTTCAGGTTCTGCTCAGGTTCTGCTCAGGTTCTGTTCAGGTTTTGCTCAGGTTCTGTTCAGGTTCTGCTCAGGTTCTGTTCAGGTTCTGTTCAGGTTCTGCTCAGGTTCTGCTCCGGTTCGGTCCAGACTTGCTGCTCTTATGAAACTGTCTAAACGCCTGAAGCTTCCTGGTTATGTAACAAGAATCTGCTGAAACCTGCAGATGTTATGAAGCAGAACCTCCAGGAACATTCCTCACCGGGCCCGGTGTGGGCCCAGACCGGGACTGGACCGGGCCCGGACCGGGTTCTGATGAATCGTATTCAGGTCAGGCAGTGAAACCAGCAGAGGAAGCTGGAGTGTGTTGTTGTTTGGTTACCATGGTGATGAATACATTTAAATTGCTGCACTGTTAAGTACAATGGAAATGACTTTTTTGTAAATTGTCTCAAGATTACCTATTGTAAATTAGTGTTAAATAAATCAACTGAATTGTATTAAGAAAGGTCACAATTTGCCCAACGGACTGGACCGTCGGTATGGACATACCATAGCCTGGTGTCTGAGCAGGTAAAGGTCACGATAATAAGAAGCTGTTGTCAGAAACCGTGATGTTAAGTTTGACTTACGAGGCAATTTTCTAAGAAACTAGTCATAATATCCTGTTCAACATGATTCTCAGTACATTATTATTAAAGTTTTTATTAATGTTTCAGAGCATGTCCACAACCTTTCCCAACCCACCCGCCCCAACACTCCCTCATGAAATAAAATACACAAACAAAATAAAACCACGCAAGAAAAAAAAAAAAAAAAAAAAAAAAAAAACAGGTCAGTGCATTATAAATCAATAAAAGTTTCACAAAAGATTAAATATCCTCGGTGTTAGCAGAAACAACCACAGTAAACAGAAGTAGTCACTCGCTAGTATTTTCCAAACCAATAGGCCAGTAGTACCCTAACTTGTCCCCATGTCACAGGAGAGGAAACAGTTCCAGGATTTTTTGAAGTTCTCCATGTCATCATTTAGTTTGGCCAACATTTGTTCATATGACACTATTTCCAACATTAATTCCAACCAGTCCTTAATATTTGGAGCAATTGGAGATTTCCATAATCTGAGGATTATTCTGGCAGCCGTGACCGTCCCCACCTGCATTACAGTATTTTGGTGTTTTGACATATTAGGCATCACTGTTTGATCCCCCAACAAGCAGAGTCTTGGTGACATAGGTATTCTGACATATGTAGTTGATTCTGGGTTTCTTCTTGTTCCAGAGGAAGTCCTTCACATAAGCCTCATACTGTTTATAAACCTGGGAGGGGATGTCAACTGGCACCATCATGGACACATAATTGAATAAAGGGGCTATCACCATTTTTATTACATTCACCTTTCCCCATAAAGAAAGTCTCAATTTTGTCCATTTATCCAGATTAGTTTTTATCTTCTGAAGAAGCGGTTCCATATTCCAAAGCATTATTTCCTCTAAATTTGGGTGGAGTCGTATACCTAGATATTTCATACCTGAAGGGACCCACCTAAAGTTAAATGGTGTAATATCATTTGAATTACATGTTTGGGATATGGGCATACACTCCGATTTGCTCCAATTAATCTTATATCCTGAAAGTTTTGAATATGATTCAACACCCTGTAATAGGGCTGGAATAGAGACGATTGGATCTGCTATAATAGCTAAGATGTCATCCGCATACATAAGCACCTTGTGCTCTTTCCCTCCTGCATGAGTTCCTTTAATTCCTGGGTTGACTCTTATCGCCGTTGCTAATGGTTCCACAACCAGCGTGAAAAGCAACGGGGATAAGGCACATCCCTGCCTTGTCCCTCTGGAAAGATGAAAAAATTTAGATAGCTGACCATTTGTCATAATTACTGCTTTTGGCTTAGAATATAATATTTCAACCCATTTGCAGAACCTAGACCCGAAACCGAATTTCAGAAGTGTTGTTTTAAGAAACCCCCATTCCACACGGTCAAAGGCTTTCTCAGCATCTAAAGAGAACGCAGCAACAGGGATTGGATTAGAGCGATTCAAATGTATTAGATGAGAAAGCCTTCTCATATTATCGGTTGAAGACCTGTTCTTGATAAAGCCTACTTGGTCTTCATTTATAATATGTGGAAGTACTTTTTCTAATCGCGATGCTAATGTTCGTGTTAATATTTTGCAGTCTACTCCTATGAGACTAATAGGTCTGAAATTAGATGGATCTGACACATCTCTGTCTTTTTTTGGAATAAGTGATATCAGAGCCTCATTGAAAGTATCAGGTAAAAAGCCTGAATCGAAGGCTTCTCTGTATACCTCATGTAGTACTGGGGTTATGGTGTCAATATATTTTCTATAATATTCAACCGGAAAGCCATCCAGGCCTGGCGATTTCCCAGGTTTCATAGACAGGATCGTACCTTTAATTTCTTCCAAAGTGATAGGAGAATCTAGTTGTTCTCTTTGTTCATTGGTAATAGTAGGCAATTTCATTGATGAGAAAAAAGCATTAATTTCTTCTGTGTTAGGTTTATCAGTAGATGTGTAAAGGTTCTTATAAAACTCTTCAAAGATCCTATTTATATCTTTGGTTGCGGTGAATGTCTTACCATCCTTCTTAATTAGTGGGATGTTGTTGGAGTTATCCTGTTGTTTAAGTTGTCTCGCTAATAACCGGCCACTTTTTTCTCCACCTTCATAATATTTAATTTTAAGTCTAAATAAGGCATATTCAGCTTTTTTATTATACAGTTCATGTAACTGATACTTAAGATTGCAAAGTGTTTGATATAGATGATTTGAGTAACTCCGCGCTATTTTCTTCTCTAACAAACGTATTTCTTTTTCCAACATTTTTTCTTTCCCATCGTTTTCTTTTTTAACTTTTGCTGCATACGCAATGAATTTTCCCCGTATGTATGCCTTTGACGCTTCCCATACAGAGGCCATATTATCTGTGGAGCCAATATTTACTTGGAAAAAAAAATTAAGATCCTCTAAAATAGAATTACTAAATGCCTCATTCTGGAGTAGCGTAGTATTAAGTCTCCAACGTCCTTTTCTTTCTTTTTCAACATTGAAGTCTATATGCATCTCAACTATACCATGATCACTTATAATAATTGGTCCTATTTGACAGCCCATTACTGACTCCACTAATTTATTAGATATTAAGAAGAAGTCAATTCTAGAATATATCTTATGACTGTGAGAGTAAAAAGTATATTCTCTCTCACGTGGATTTACCAATCTCCATATATCAACTAGATTCCAGTCTTGAGCTAGCATTTGGATTGCAGCCCTGTCCTTAGGTGAAAGTTTTCCCCTTACCAAACTTTTGTCAATAAATCCATCCATCACCTGGTTGAAATCGCCTCCCATAACAATATGTCCCTCAGTGTTTCCTAATATACTATTAATTTCATGAAAAAAGTCGGGTTCTTCCTGATTTGGTGCGTAAATGTTACAGAGGACAATCCTAATTCCATTCAGCAGGGCTTCCACACATATGAAGCGCCCTTCCTTATCATTATGTTGTTTAAGCATAACAAAACTTATATTCTTATTAACAAGGATCATTACACCATTTCGCTTACTAGAATATGAGCTGTGGTAAACTTCACCCACCCAACCTCTTTTAAACTTAGCAACTTCTTCATCCCCACTTGTATGTGATTCTTGAATGAATGCAATATCAGCGGCTTTGGATTTTAGATAACTCAAAACTTTTTGTCTTTTAATTGGATGCCCACATCCATTAACATTCCACGATATTATGTTGATATATCCCTTAGGCATCTTTTATTCTTTGGTATACTTTGCATGGTTTGAACTGCCACTTATCGAGGTATATACACATCAAAATAGTAACTGATACTGACAACATTCGTAAACTTAAACAAACTGACCTGATATAGAAAAAAGAAAATAAATACAACATAGAACTCAGTAAAGCAGCAAGGAACATGCTGCCGTTTTTAGTCCTTTCCTTAACCCCTCTATCAAACTTGGTCCGTGGGACGCGTTGAAAATCGTCCTTTGGCAACACAACCATCCGAACTCCGACGCATAACCGACCTAAACTTTACATAATGTTTTTGATAAATATACACCTCAAACAATAACACCTGTTTTTCACTTAGCTTGTTGCAGGAACCTTTCAGCCTCTGCATTGTCCCGGAATGTCTTCCGTTCTCCCTTCCAGGTGAAGAAGAGCGTTGCTGGGAACAGCAGCCGGTGTTTCACCTCCATTTCCCGAAGGCGTTTCTTTACAGTGTTGAAAGCTCTCCGTTTCTCCACCAGCTCCTTCGATAGGTCTTCAAAGAAAGATAATTTGCAGCCTTCCCACTCCATCCCACGCTTTTCTTTGGCCATCCGCAGCAGCTTGTCCCGAGCCGATGATCGTAGAAACCGAACCAGGATGGTTCGGGGTGGTTTATTGGCCTCTGGTTTGGGCGCCAGTGAGCGATGGGCCCGCTCCACTTCGAACTCGCTGCCCGTGAGGCCGAACCCCTGAGCAATGATCCTTCCCACATACTCGGGCAGATTTCCTCTCTCTTCCTTGTCTTCTTTCAGTCCCACCATTCTTACATTGTTCCTCCGACTCCGGTTTTCCAAGTCCTCAACTCGCTCCCAGAGAGTCATCAGTTTCTTGTCACATATCTCCACACATTTCTCCATCTGAGCGTTGGTGTCTTCTATGTCGGACACTCGCTGTTCAACTTCGCCCAGCCTGATTAGAATATTTTCCACGGAATCTTTGAGCTCTTTGGTTGTTTCTTTAATCGAGACTACGTCTGCCGCCACAACATGTAGTGTTGTGCTCATTTTCCGTATTTCTTCCATGAGGTTGGACTCCAAATGTTTCTCTTCGGCGCAGCTCGGGTTTGTCAGCAGGTTAGCCGGAGAGCTTTCAGGTGTGGGGCTGGTCCTCGCTGCTAGCTTACTTCTCGTTGCCGCACCTTTGAAAAAATTAGCTTGACATTCCGTCGGTGAGCTATTAAAAATCTGGCCTCTTGTGAAGATTATAGAATTTGGCGTGTCGAACGTATTTCTATCCTGTGAGCTGAGAGGTGTATATTCATAGTAGATGAGAGTAAAATTCGTCAGTTTTCAGGAGCTCCGCTAGCGTGCTGCCATCTTCCTCGGCGGTCCCACGTGACTCTCCTGATTCTCAGTACATAAAGTCTAAAAACAAGCATAAGAATCAGCATAAGGTCATGAGCAGTGGTGGAGAAAGTACTCAAATAATGTACTTAAGTAAAAGTCAAAGTACCACATTAACATTTTACTTAAGTAAAAGTAAAAAAGTACTGGCTTTTAAAAATACTTAAGTATTAAAAGTAAAAGTACTTGCTGAATGGATTACCTAATCACTAATATCATTAAGTGAACCGATTGTATTTAATTTAAATACATTAGAAATGTGCCATTTTAATGAACAATGCCACAGATAAAACATGTTTTTATTGAATTTACTCAGCAACATAGTTTAGACTCAGATATGTGATTCTATGCATCATAATTTCAGGGATGGAAACATCTGGTCTCCTGTCCTAACATAACATTAACTTCACTTTTTTTGCCACTAGTGGCTTTTATTTTGAAAGAAATTCAACAGAAACAGGAGTTTTTACCACAAATAAAAACATTTCACTGAGTTTTTACCAGAAATAATTAGAAATAAAAACCTCTGGCTGTTCAAACTGCTGTCTGCTTCACATTCACTGACATTATCTCGGGTTTTCTTGAGGTTATTATCAGTTTTACTCAATTTATTCAATAAACAACCATAAACTCTGTAGGATGATAAATGGTTTCAGGATTTATTGCAGTTAATAATGTTGTTTTTGAGTTTTAACCAGATATTACTCGAGTTGAAAGTATTTGGTAAAAAGTAACTGAATAATTTAATATTTAAAAATTACATCAACAAATGTACCAAAATTTAAAGTTAAGTGGAAATTTTGGTATTTTAAGGACCGAAATCATAATTTATATAAGTAACAGAAAATAACAAAATCAGGTGAAATAAAATGTTTCCAAATTAATTTGTTTCAATAGAAAACTGATTAAACTTTAGCAGAAACTGCAGGTGTGTGTCTGAGTCTGGTGAAGTTTGTTTGTTTTTCTTTAATAATCAGAATATAAATTATTGATCTAATTTTATTTTACTGTTATTAATTGATTAAATCAGTGTTTTCAACGTGTTGGCCACCAGGTGGCGGCAGAGGGCCTCAGAAAGTTGGATAGAAAACAAAAAATAACAAATTTCATTCAATACATTTTTAAATCATGCACTTTAATTTTGTTTTTAATGAAAGTAATATATTTTGAAATTATTACTATAAAATACACGTTAACGTACTAAATCTGTAAAGTTCCTTTACATATTTATAGATTATAAAAGTTTGTGAACCCTTAGATTGGCAGATTGATTATGAAGAATTTCCTCTCTCTGGTGTTTTTTGGTCCTTTCAGGATCCCGTACTTTGAGACGAGCGCAGCCACCGGAGCGGAGGTGGACAAGACGGTGATCACGCTGCTGGACCTGGTGATGAAGAGGATGGAGCAGTGCGTGGACAAGCCGCCGGCCGACCCCGCCAACGAGAACGGCGCCGCCAAGCTGGGCGAGGGAACGCCCGACCCGAAAAGATGCGCATGTTGGACCCGGAGACGCTGCTCCGTCCTCCGTCCTCCTCACGTCCCCTCCGTCTCTTACTTTCCTCCCTGTCTGTCCTCAGCATGTTACTTTCATCTTTCAGTCATTCCTGTTTGCAGCTCTGACAGTTAACACCCTGCAGCTCCCTCTAGTGGAAACCCGAGGCATCGCAGCCTCCGCCTGTCAGCCTTGAGGAGCAAATTGAACCAGTAGGGGGCGCCGTCATCGCTGTCAGACGCATAATGTGCCTCGGCGAAAACCTGCAGCCTGGGAATTAAACTCTGCACGCTCCTGCTTCACCGTTTGTCAGAACCAGAAATCCAACCTCAGTTCACGGCTTGACCGCAGGAAAAGGTCCAACTTTGGGTCAAATCTGGACTAAAACGAGTTTAATGCCAGGCTGTGAGAATTAAGCTTTTTATCCTGGACCACACTGAGGATTAGTGGGACCACTGTGTTTTAATTATATTCCTTTGTTTCTCTCCGCTCTGTTCCGGACCGGTACCAACCACACATTAGAGAAGCTTTGTTTTAGACATTTACTGAACATGTGCCAAATGTGTTTTGTGTTAACGGGCTTTACTGGGAGTCTGACACAAACATGGAGCGGCTCCAGCAGCGTTTCTCTACATGAAGCTGTTTGTGATGTCTTTTTGTGACCACTTTGTTTTATTTTTTATTAATCAAAGCTTTTTTAGCTAATTTATGGAAGTATTTCAGCTTCAGCCAAAACAAAGTGCCCAGGAAAAACAAAATATTCAGTTTAATTTAAAAATAAATGAAAATAGAAACACAGTTTGACCTGAAATTGTAGGAAAAATGATACAAGGTCAGCTAACCATCACTAAATGTTGAATTGCAAATAGAAAGTGGTCCAGATTAGCTTAGCAGTTAGCTTATGTAGCTGCTAGAATGATGTTAATGTAACAACTACAGCTCAAGATTTTAAGACATTTTAAGTCATATTTCTTGCTTTACTTCTTGCTTTGTGAATATGTTTTTCATACTCGCTAACTTCACTAACATGATAAAAAATTAAGCTAACCTAGCTTAGCCTACAATGTTTTGCTTGTGAAAACGGAAAATAAATTACAGTGGCTCTCAAATCTGTGTTTACAGTAATCATGTTTCTACAGTTAATAGAGATATTTTTCAGCAGTTCATCAAAAACAAGAAAACTTTAATTTTCACAGGCTGTCCACACTTTTAAGATCCAATGCAACTAAACCATCTCTTTGTTTTGATATGTTGTAATAAATATTTTGTTGTATTATTGTGGACATCCACCACAAATGGTCGTCCAAAATTAAACCTCTGTTAACATTTATTTACTTTTTTAAACAGTGGATACAAAAGACTCATTAGCTAATGTAGCATTGATGCTAGCCAGTTAGCTTTCATAACTGCTAGCAGAATGCTAACATATCAACAGTAGCTACTTTTAATTTTGACTAAAAAATAAAGTTTTTAGGTTTTGCTTTATTTTCATTTGGTTTACTTCTGATCAGAACGCACTAGCATGCTAAAGAAAGGCTAACTTAGCATAGCCACCTAGCATTTTTTAGCATGACATAAAATTGACTAGTATTGGCATTGTTTTGTCATCTGTACACTTTATAGCTACAGTCAATTTCCAGCACAAAGGAACCTGAAGTTTAAAGCGAATGAACCTCAGTTAGCATCATTATACCTAATGTAGCTTCAGTGCTACACAGTTAGCTTCAAACATATTGTAATGTATCAACATCAGCTCAAGGTTTTGCATATTTATTTTAAGCAATTCTATGTATATTTTATTATCTTTATCTGCCTCACTAACTTATTTTATTCATAGTCATGCTAGTTTAGCAGAGCCAGCTTTTTTTTTTTTACGCAAACATCAGAACTTGGAGTAAATTAATTAAACCTACATTGTTGATTCGTCATATGGTGTAAAAAATTAAATGTTTTAACTATGGATGTCCATCTCAGCTGATAAAATAATAAATGCTCAGTTAGGCTGCCGTTCCGTTTCGTCTCTTTACCATTTTTTGTTTTTTTTATGCCAGACTTTCTCCAGTACAAACTGTCCTGTAGACGCCGGGTGGTTTGGTATCGACGGATTTTTGTGACAGTTATTTCCTAAATTTATAGAAAATACTTCAAAAAAAGTTTGTAGTTTAGTTAAATGGCTTTGCTACAAAATATTGATGCATTTTTAGCTGATGGTTGAATGAATTTCCAGAGGGACAACTGACCCAGATACATTTAATTAACACTAAATTTTATTTGAATTGCAAACAATAATAATTCTACAGTATTTATTTACTAACGTAGCATTGTTGCTAAGCCGGTAGCCTTCATATCTGCTAGCACAATGCTGACTGGAGTGACTCAAAGTTTTCCCATTTTTCTGTCTCAATGAAATAAATCAGTTTTGGTGCCTAATTTGCCTCATTTGCATCAGAAAAGTTTTCATAACTTCGATCTATCTGCAATTTATATGTTATAAATTTTCCCTGTGGATGATTAAGTTGCTCTGTGTTGATTTTCACCCAACAAGCATTAAACTTTTTTTTTGTTTAAATTACTGACATGTTCTTCTTATAAATTAATTCATATCATTATTTTACCACCACTGTGCTTCATTGTTGGCTTCATTACTACACTTACTAAAAAATATTAGTTTGTTTTATTGTTTTTGGGAGCAATTAGTTTTATTTAGGTGTGACTCGAAGTTTGCTAAAAAAAACACTAACTTGTTGCTGCAGCAGCAATTCTATGGAATACCTCACATGCCAAGATTGGCTCAAATGATCTGTGTTGGAGAATTGAACAATAATCTGCATATTAATAATAAAAATACAGAATAATTTCAGTAAATCAGAAAAACACCAAATGAGCTCCAGACTAACTCTGTTAGCATCTTTTAATGTTTCAGAAAGGAGGAAAAGACGTGGAGATTTAATTCCTTTTAAATCTCCATAAATAATTATATATGTTGCATGACCAGTTGTGGAACCAATGCCTTGTAATCATGAAAATATTTGATACGGTTAGTTTTCTGCATCGCTGCTCTTTGTTTATATTTTTTAACGCTACCTTTAGCTTAACTCTTTATATTTGATTTTGTTTCTGGTTGTTTTCAACACATCTGCCATCTTGAAACCTGAACATTACTTTGCGTTCATGTTGTGCCTGTTGAACCTTCCTGTTTGTGAGGTTTTGTCGGCTGCTGAATGTCTGAATAACAAACCAGAAAGTCCTGAAGTTGGTTTTATTTTTGGAAACGCGTCTGTGTGAGTTTCTCTGATGCCTGCAGTTTGAACTCGTTTGTTTTATCGCTGTGCGTGTCGATGCCTGTATGTTGAGCATGTTGGACACAATGAGAACAACATGAGATGCTTTGTGTTTCTGGTGCCAGAGCTGAAATAAATCGGTTGGTTTTATCCGCACAACTGTTTTGGTTTGTTTTTTTATTTTGTTTTTTACAGATTAGTTTTAAAGTAAATAGTAAAAACAGTTTTTGTGCTTCATTTTATAAAGGAGATAAAGTTGGACTAAAGTCTGTCAGAATCCTCTGAGACCCGTTTCTACATTTAGTTTCTGCAGCGTTGAACTCAAAGGGAAGATTTTTCGTTTCATGTTCTGAGGTAAAATGGATGAGGGTCCAAAGCACAGAAACACTGAACACACCAGTCTCTTCCTGCATAGAACACACAGGCCTGGTTCTGGTCCAGATTCTGATCAACTGATCGTAACACAGCTGGATCAATTGAAGGCTGTTCCCTGATGACTCTGACTTCTGTTCCAGCATCAGACTGATGGCTGCAGTCGGGTCGACATCCTGATCTTTGTCCTCATCAGAATCTCTCTCAGATTCTCATCACACTGTAATCTTACAGCTTCAGGAGCCAGAATCCACCGTTCATCCATCACATCGTCTCTGTTTGGTTCTCCTTCTTCCACCGACTCTGATAACGGTAAAAGTTATTAGAACCAGTGACATTCAGCTCTGGAAGAAATGCAGAGACCTCTACACTGAACCCCTTTGAAAACCTCCTGGCTATTCCACCAAATATTTATTTATGAACTCTGAGTGTTGTTGTTTATAAGTCAACTTGTTTTCTTTGAATTATTTGAGGTCTGAAATCACTGCACCTTTTTCTGTATTTATTACTATTTCTCAGGTTTTGCAAATTAATACTCAGTGTTTGCTTGGAATATCGGAGACATGTCAGTAGTTCATAGAATAAAAGAACAGTGTTCATTTTATTCAAATATATGCTCATAAAATAGTAAAATCAGAGAATCTAATCATTTTAAATTGTCTCTTTAATTTTTTCCAGAGTTGTATTTGTATCATACTTTGTCATTTTTTCACCACCAGAGGGAGACAAACCTCCACTAATGAAGAGATCAGTTGGTTCCAAGTTAAAAAAAAAAGTTTTTCAATTGGAGATGAACAGAACCTGGATCAGCAAAATACCAGCGGATCAAGATTTCTGAGAAGTGTTTATCTCTTCAGATGTCAGCAGAATAACTTTCCTCTGACTCCCAGTCAGTCTGACCAGTCAGACCAGTCTGGGCTCATTTCTCCTCATAACACTTTCAGTTTAAACTAATTTGTTCAGATGTAGCACAGTCTGGATCAACTGTGGTTCTGTTAGGTCTCGGTCTGTTGTTCAGATATTCTTAATCAACACTTTGGATAATTTGAACAAACTGTAAGTTTGCTTTATTTCCTACTTAAACTTTGTCTTCAGGAACTTTCCTGCTCGTTTGGAGAAAATGTCCCTTTATGATTTCGGCTCAAAAATTTATATCTCTGCTATTTGAAGGATTGTAAGATTACCGATGAACAGCTGATATTCTTTAGTTTCTTCTCTGAACAAAAGTCACGACTGTAACTACATTTCTATAAATCCTGGTCAACTTGGTTTTTATTTCCTGGAGTCAAACTTTGGTCTCCACCATTAAAATCAGAAAAAAACAGTTTCATGTTTCTTCCTTTCAAAATAAAATGATGTTATTGTTAAAATATGTTTAATTCAGTCAGATTGTTATGTAGCTAATCTTTGATAGGGCAGATAATCCACTTGTAGAGATCAATAATTAACTAAAATCCTTCCTGTTGTTCAGGTTGAACCAGTGAATGTAAATGTTGCTCCATGTCTCCATCTAGTGGACTGATAGTAGAAGTGCAGCAGCTGATGGCAGCTTCCTCTGCCTCTCTGCTGTCTGACTGCATTCACCTGACACTGAATGCAGTTAGAAAAATGCAGTTTTTATTCATGTCCTAATGAATGAAACCTAAGAACTGATTCTGGTTCTGATCATTTTTGGACATCACTGACATCTTAGGATCATGGAAAAATGCTTCATCGGCATTTAATAATCATTCATCATGCAGGTTATTTTTTCACCACCAGAGGAATAAAAATCAGATGAAGAGTCCAGTTGGTTCACAGTTAAAACAGATTTTGGTTCCAGAACAGCTGAACAGAACCTGTATCACCAGAATAACAGGAACATTATTTGTGTACAAACTGGGAGTTAAAATAAAGGTTCATGTGTTGAGACAACAGTGGAAGTCTAAGTCAATATTACTAGTCTGACCAGTCTGACCAGTTGCAAAAGGACACCAGGAGCTCTGTCCTCTGGGCTCATTTCTCTCATAACACTTTCAGTTTAAACTACCTGTTCAGGTGTGGCACCAGTCTGGTTCTGTTGGGTCTCAGTCTGTTACTCAGATGTTCTTCTTCAACTCTTTGGATCATTTGACTAAACTGTAAGTTTCATTTGTTTCCTAGTTTAATTTCGTCTTCAGAAACTTTCCTGTTTGTTTCTGCTTCCTGATGTTGGGAGAAAATGTTCACTTCTGATTTCAGCTCAAAGTTTAATCTGTTAATGACAGATTATCTACAGGATTATTAAATTAATGATGAACTGGAATTAAACAACATTATGAACAGATGATGGTTGTTTTCTTATGTGAAAAAACAAAACACAGCTTAATTTTTTTCTTTTCCTAAGAAAACTCTGGTTTCCATCTTCTTTTTAGTTCTTCTTTTCAAAATTAAAAATGGTTAAAGATTTTTTTGAAGTGAGATTAATAAATAGATAATCTTTTATGGAGCAGATAATTCACTTTAATACGTTTAATAAATGTGAAATAAAGTTCTTAATAAGTCACTTAGGTGAATGTAAATGTTGCTCCATGTCTCCATCTAGTGGACTGATAGTAGAAGTGCAGGCTGAACCAGTGAATGTAAATGTTGCTCCATGTCTCCATCTAGTGGACTGATAGTAGAAGTGCAGCAGCTGATGGCAGCTTCCTCTGCCTCTCTGCTGTCTGACTGCATTCACCTGACACTGATATGAAGCAGAGAAGAAGAGCCAATCAGAGGAGGAGCAGCTGATCTTTTTCCAGCTCTAATGATGTAAAGGATGATCAGAGTTGATGTGCAGATGAATGATGTGTGTTTCCTCTGCAGGTGAAGCTAGAAAGTGTGTGTGAGCTGATGTGAATTCAGCAGCATGGATCAGTGTGAGGACAGAGAGGAGGGAGTCCCTCCCTCTAAAACCACTCTGTGTGGGGAAGATGAGAGCCAGAGCAAAGGTCAGAGGTGAGGTCACCATCTCTAACTGTCCACAGCCCTTTTCACACAGCGTTCACTATATCAGGCCCAAACAGACGTGGTGATGAAGCTGCTGCTGCTCCTCTTTGCTGCTTCATCCAGACTGAACAGATTCAGTTTTAATCATCATGTTTCTGTCAGGATCCATCAGAGACTCAGACCAGAACCAGAACCCAGCTGTGTGTCCTTTAAGAGCGACAGGTCAAAGGATGAGATCATTGACTTTAAATCTCCTGGATCTCCACCATCAGAGAGGTGAGCTGTTTCTAACTGCTGTAACTGATCTGTTCATATCAATCACATTTTATTTGTATAGCACATTTCAATATCAAGGCATTTCAAAGTTATTTACATCATAACAAACAAAAACACAGAGTCATGCAACATAGAATCAACAATCAAAACATCACATTAAATCAAGTGTCATCATTAAATTAGTAACTGATTACGTTCCATAAGAAACTCTAACCAGGTGGGTTTTAAGTCGAGGTTTAAGGGAGCCCAGTGTTTCAGCTGTTTTACAGTTTTCTTGAAGTTTGTTCCAGATTTGTGGTGCATAGAAGCTGAATGCTGCTTCTCCTCGTTTGAACTTGAGGGGTCTAGATGGTTGGTATGACACCACCAGGGGTCTCATGCAGAAAAGACTGCACAGTTTTCAAACTAAAACTTGAGTACAGAAAAATTTAGAAACGTGTGGCGCACAAAAAAAATCAGATGCAGAAAGCCGCACGTGGCGGCACACCTGTCCTTTATAAATCCTAATTTGCGGGAAATAGAGCAGCTGCTGGTCCACCTGTCGCTACCCATAAATACATCTTAATGTAAATTAGTATAAATACCCGGAAGTCTGCCACGATGTGAAGCAGTAACCATGGCAACGTCCTTGTTTGAAGCAGTGTAAGTATTTATAATTATAATAATTATATATTTTATTTAAAAGGTGCTTTGAGGGGGTGTGCTGTGGTGGCTCAGGGGTTAAGCACAACCCACATATGGAGGCCTCAGTCCTCGACGCGGCTGTCGCAGATTCGATTCACGGCCTGGTGAGCCCTCCCACATGTCCCCCCTCGCCATCCACCTTCCTGCCAACTATGAATCATGTGTATAAGTTGTATCAAATAAAGGCCACTAGAACCAATAAAACCTTTAAAAAAAAGGTGTTTTGAGGGCACATAATGTTACCTCACAAGAATAAAAATACATTTTAAAGAAGAAAAAGAATCCAAATTAAAAATATAAAAAATAAAGAGCAAATGCCTGTCTGAACTGCAAAGCGTTCAGCCGGGATTTAAAGACAGAGTCAGAGGGTCCATCGAGTGGCAATGTGGACTTTTATTCTAAATAGTAGAATCATGTGAAAAAGTTGTAAATTTACAGAATAAAGATGCTTTATGTCCATAAGGCGCATTCACAAAGCAGGCGGCTCGACTGAAGGATGGCTGCAGCTGGACCAGTACCAGTACCGCACAGCTCCTTCTTTAGGTTTTGCTCAGAGATCCAGGATGATCGGATTGATAAGAGATCATATTGATCTGCTGGGAAATGTTGATAATGGTTTATTAGTGTTTAGATTAATCCAGACTCCCTCTGAATCCTTCCATTGATGATGTTCTCCATCAGAGCCAAAGGCTTCTCAGGTAGTGACTCACCTTGATGCAGCTACTGATATACGTGTGATTGCAGACACACCTTGATCACCTTAAAAATAATCAAACCTGTTGATTATTTTTAATCAGCAGGTTTGAGTTAATCTGCTGATCCAACCCCGTTTTCTTCTTTCAGTGGGAATAAAATTACCCCATAGATGCATTTCATGCGCTTCGGCTCACAGACCAATGAGTTACATCTTTTTGAGACAAAAACAGAGGAAAACTACTATTTACATACTAGAGAGGTTTTCACATACTTTTATTTTTATTTTCTTTATTTTGTTTTGTTTTGTTTTATTTTATTTATATTGTGTGCGTGTTAGCTTATTGTCTGAAGATAAATGTGATTCAGTTTAATCGTTTAAACAATAAAATATTCAAATCATGAAAAACATCAGTTTCATGATTCTTGGTCTAATAACAGAATGTAGTCAGATTTCAGTGTATTTAGGTAAATTTTGACACTTTGTGGTTTGATATTGTCCACAGAAAGAGTTTCTGTGGCTGCTGCACATTTTTACGCCAGCCAAAAAGTGTGTGTATATTTATGCAAACCTTGACGCAAAGTTAATTTTTATACATGCCGACTTGTGTGTAAGATATGGAACTGCACATTTTTTGTGCACACTGCATGAGGCCTCAGGTGACATCATAATATAGAGCTGTGTATCATCTGCATAGTTATGGTAGCTGATCTTATTTCCTGTTATAACCTGAGACAGTGGGAGCATATAGATGTTGAATAAAGAGATCCTAGGATCATGTGGATCTGGTTGAGCTTCAGTGTCTCTAACTGACCATCTGGTTCTGAATGAAGCTCCATCAGATCCTCCTTGGATGGTCAGAGTGGAAGCGACTCCTGGTTCTTCTCCATGTCAGAGATCAACACTAACATCACCAAACTTCTCTCAGTCATTTAAACCAACATGTTTGTCTCAGAATCAGATGTTTCTGCTCTTTAAACAAGGCTGGAATTTATTCAGGAGGATCAATGATCAGGAACATGTTGGAGGGTTGGACCGGTTCTGATGGAAATCGTTTATTTAATTTTTATTTTTCCTTTATTCAACAAGGTGAACCCCGTTGAGATATAGATCTCATTTTCAAGAGGTACCCGGGCAGAAGTCTGCAACACACAGCAACGTGGTTACAGAAAAAAAAACTAATACATATGCACAAATGTAAAACGGTAGAAAACAATTTAAAACAGTGACACTGTTCAGTAACATCTAGTTGTCTATTTTTAAGAATCACTTGAAATAAGTCCAGAGAAACCAGTTCTGACATCTTGAGTTCAGACTGGAGCTGATTCCAGGCTGTAGGAGCATCACACTGAAAGCTTTCTTGTAGAATATCAATTAAAAATGTGATTTACTGAGTCAAATGTCTTTGATAAATCAATAAACAGAGCAACACAATGTTTTTTGTTATCAAGAGCCTGAATAAGATCATTAATAACATTTAAAGTGGCAGTAACAGTACTGTTTTTTTCCTAAAACCTGACTGTACATTTTGTAAAACACAATTTGAATCTAAAAAAATCTTCATCTGATCTGAAACTAATCTTTGAAACTTTTTTGCTGTAATACATAGTTTAGAAAATGGTCTGTAATTGTTTAGCTGTGACGATTCTCCACTCTTGAGGCAAAACAAATGCTGATTTCCAGACACTAGGGAATTTATTAGAGATTAGACTTAGAGGTAACACTTTATTTGAAGGGGTGTGCATAAGACTGACATGACACTGTCATAAACATGACATCTATCATGACCATTAAGTCTTTATGACAGTTGTCATGAAGTGTCATTCGGTAAATAATGACACTTTTAATGCAAGGTTGCTCTAAAAGTTGCAGTAAAAGTCCATTAAAAATGCCAAATTTATCTGGCCCTGTCGATTTTTTGGTGTCTATGTTTTTCAATTCTCTGAGAACCTCAGCTGTACAAATAGGGGAAATTAAAAGTGGTGAAGTTACAATCATTATTCAGAAACTGATCATCAGTATTTACATTTGGGCCGAATGAATTTAAATAATCAAATAAAGAGCCTACAGAAATAAAATGCTTGTTAAAATAATTTTAAATTGATAATTTATCAGACACCATTTTACTTTTATTCTAAACAAAATCTGGAAAGTCAGTCAGTGGCGCCTGGTCAGCAGCTGATTTCACTGTTTTCCTAAATTTCTTTGGATCATTTAAATTTTTTGGCATCTCGGCAAGGAAATAGTCTGACTTTGCTTTCCTAATTGATAAGGTACATTTATTCTACAATTTCCTGAAACAGAGCCAGCTCTCCTCAGTTTTGTTTTTTTCTTGCCCAAGTTGCATCTCTTTGTTTTAAGCAAAGCCCCAATAGCTGAGGAAAACCATGGATTATTTCATCCCTTTATCCTAATTTTACATACAGTAGCATGTTTATTTATTAGTCTTAAAAACTCTTCATGGAAATACTTCCAGGCAAGGTCAATGTCATCAAAAAAGAGACCCTATTCCAGTTAAAATGTAACAAGTCATGATCAAAAGCATTTAGGTGTTTTTTGAATCATTTAGGTGTTTTAAATCTCTTTTGGTCAGGATATGTGGCTTCAGTTTTGGTAACTTGAAATTTCTAACTGTATACAGCACAATGTCACTAAGGTCGTTTGCAAAAACTCCTATCCCTGTATATTTATGTGGCGCGTTTGTTATAATTACATCAAGGACTGATGATTTTAGAGGACGATTGTTATTAAGTTGGGTGAGGTAATTCATTAACTGGGTGATATTTAAACAAAATTACAGAGTTTTTAAATTAAGGATGAAACCTAAAACATTTAGTTGATGATCTGTCTGGTTCTGCTGGGTCTCAGCTCTTGATTTTACAATAAGGCAGACCAAAAATCTTTTAAAGCAAAACTCCACAGAAAGTTTTTAATGAGTTTTTTTTATTACCAGGATTCATCAGAGTTTTACACAAGAAGAATCAGAACCCAGTTGTGTGTCCTTTAAAAGCGACAGGTCAATGGATTATTTCATTGACTTTAAATCTGGAGCTCCATCATTAGAGAGGTGAGATGTTTCTATTTGCTCCAACTGTTGAAACTGAACCAGTAAGAACTCAGATGTTCCCAGTTATATTTACAGATGTTTGATCCATTATCTAAAACAGCTGCTCTGTTTTAATGAAAACACCTTCATATCTTCATTTCTGGGTGATGATGATGATGATGTTCTGCTGCTTCCTGGCTCCATGTCAAACTAACAGTGGGACACATTTCCACCACCCACTGGGAAATACCTGGTAAACCAGTCTGGTCCATCAGGCCTTGGTTTCTATGTGCATGGTGAGATCAGTTCAGCAGGAAGAAAAGCTTCATGATGTGGTTGGTGAGATCTGCTGGAACTCAACCAGACTGAGCTGATGTGGACCATCAGAGGTTCTGCTGGTTCTTAGTGGGATCAGCAGGAACATTCAATCTTTACAGCTACTTGGATCACATGGTTCACTGCTCACATCCAGATATCACTTCATGGACTTTTACCTTCTGATTGTCTCTGTGAGGACAGATATAATGTGAGCTCACTGGCTTCCAGGATCTACAGGATCCATTTTAAATCCTCTATAACATCCAGGAGAGGATCCCACATGGACACACCCACATATCTCAGAGCTCCTCCATGTCCACATCACCTCAGATCCAATCATCAGAACCTGATGGATGTCCTGCACTGTCCTGAAGACCTGTGTGGACAGAGTCTTCACTTCCACTGTCCCCAAGCTCTGGGACTCTGTCTCCACCAGCATCAGATCTGCTGACAGTGTGGACAGTTTGAAGTCCAAATTCAGCACCAACTTTTTAAAATGTCTACTGGTGATTCTGGTGTTACTGGTCTTCATCCTTGTAGTTCATCTTCTTCTAACTTCTTTGTATTGTGTTCATGTGATGCTCTGTTTTTCTGCTTTTAATGTGAAACTGTTGGAAATTTCCTCTGTGAATCCTGCTGGATAAATATTTCCCGACTTCCTGATTGTTCCTGGTTCCTCCACAGAGTGGACCAGCAGAGCTCAGAGGTTCCCAGTGGTCTGTCTGCCCAGCAGCATCAAACACAGCTGGACTCCATATTTATGGTCTGTAGATAAAGAACAACTACTTTTCCATGGTTCTGTTCACAGTCGTCTCCATGCTGCACTTTGTAGACCAGAGCACTGTCAGTCTGTCCAACATCCATCTGGTGTTTGGCTCCATGATTTCAGTCTGATGTTTCCTTCATCTATTATTCTGTTCCAGCTGCTGGAGGAAAACATCGTCACTTTTGTGAAGAACGAGCTGAAGAAGATCCAGAAGGTTCTGAGTCCAGATTACCCAGAATGCTCTGAAAGTCAGAGAGAGGATGATGAGGTGTTGGAAGGTGATGAAGAGCAGAGGAGGAGCAGCAGAGAGGCAGTAATGAAGATCACACTGAACTTCCTGAGGAGGATGAAGCAGGAGGAGCTGGCTGACCGTCTGCAGAGCAGTAAGAGGATTTCTACAAAGATTTAACCTGATGGATAAATGACACATTTACTGATTTCTGAAGAAATGGAATCACATTTATGTTAATCTTCTTCAGAAGATATTTTGTTTTTCATTCCTCTTTTTACTTTTTGTGTTATTTTAGAACATCTTGCTGCAGTTTGTCAACAACTTAAATCTGGTCTGAAGAAGAAGTTCCAGTCTGTGTTTGAGGGGATTGCTAAAGCAGGAAGTCCAACCCTTCTGAACCAGATCTACACAGAGCTCTACATCACAGAGGGAGGGACTGGAGAGGTCAATGATGAACATGAGGTCAGACAGATTGAAACAGCATCCAGGAAACCACACAGACCAGAAACAACAATCAGACAAGAAGACATCTTTAAAGTCCCACCTGGAAGAGATCAACCAATCAGAACAGTGATAACAAAGGGAGTGGCTGGCATTGGGAAAACAGTCTTAACACAGAAGTTCACTCTGGACTGGGCTGAAGACAAAGCCCACCAGAACATCCACTTCATATTTCCATTCACCTTCAGAGAGCTGAATGTGCTGAGAGAGAAAAAGTTCAGCTTGGTGGAACTTGTTCATCACTTCTTTACTGAAACCAAAGAAATCAGCAGCTTTGAACACTTCCAGGTTCTGTTCATCTTTGATGGCCTGGATGAGAGCAGACTTCCACTGGACTTCCACAACAAGGAGATCCTGACTGATGCTACAGAGTCCAGCTCATTGGATGTTCTGCTGACAAACCTCATCAGGGGGAAACTGCTTCCCTCTGCTCTACTCTGGATAACCACACGACCTGCAGCAGCCAATCAGATCCCTCCTCAGTGTGTTGGCATGGTGACAGAGGTCAGAGGGTTCACTGACCCAGGGAAGGAGGAGTACTTCAGGAAGAGATTCAGAGATGAACAGCAGGCCAGCAGGATCATATCCCACATGAAGACATCACGAAGCCTCCACATCATGTGCCACATCCAAGTCTTCTGCTGGATCACTGCTACAGTTCTGGAGGATGTGTTGGAGACCAGAGAGGGAGGAGAGCTGCCCAGAACCCTGACTGAGATGTACATCCACTTCCTGGTGGTTCAGACCAAATTCAAGAAAGTTAAGTATGATGGAGGAGCTGAAACAGATCCTCACTGGAGTCCAGAGAGCAGGAAGATGATCGAGTCTCTGGGAAAACTGGCTTTTGATCAGCTGCAGAAAGGAAACCTCATCTTCTATGAATCAGACCTGACAGAGTGTGGCATCGATATCACAGCAGCCTCAGTGTACTCAGGAGTGTTCACACAGATGTTTAGAGAGGAGAGAGGGCTGTACCAGGACAAGGTGTTCTGCTTTGTCCATCTGAGTGTTCAAGAGTTTCTGGCTGCTCTTCATGTTCATATGACTTTCATCAACTATGGTATCAACCTGATGGAAGAAACACAAACATCTAAAAAGTCTTCATTATTTAAACCTAAACCAAAGTCTCTCCATCAGAGTGCTGTTGACCAGGCCTTACAGAGTCCAAATGGACACCTGGACTTGTTCCTCCGTTTCCTCCTGGGACTCTCACTGCAGACCAATCAGAGACTCCTACAAGGTCTGCTGACACAGACAGGAAGTAGCTCACAGACCAATCAGGAAACAGTTCAGTATATCAAAGAGAAGATCAGTGAGAATGTGTCTGCAGAGAAAAGCATCAATCTGTTCCACTGTCTGAATGAACTGAATGATCGCTCTCTAGTGGAGGAGATCCAACAGTCTCTGAGTTCAGAAAGTCTCTCCAAAGATAAACTGTCTCCTGCTCAGTGGTCAGCTCTGGGTTTCATCTTGGTGTCATCAGGAAAAGATCTGGATGTGTTTGACCTGAAGAAATACTCTGCTTCAGAGGAGGCTCTTCTGAGGCTGCTGCCAGTGGTTAAAGCCTCCAACAAAGCTCTGTAAGGTCACACATCATTACTGCTGTTATTTTTTTTGATTCAGTGAAAACTGCTAATGATGTGTTAAGTATTGATTTATATTATTTTATTTCATTTATTGATGCTTCGTCTTCTCAATGTCACCTACTGGTAGAAGACAAGTAGGAAAGTTACAGACTTCCTTCAGCAACTGGCCATGATGTTACATTTTCAAGGAGCAAAACTCCAACAAAACTTGGGTCATTGTGGTATTTAATAGTTTTGTTGCCAGCCTCTTTGTTGTTTTTAGATAAGGTCTTAAAGATGGCGGCCCAACTATAGACTGAACATTTTCACAGCACAACTGGTACAGTGTTGTTGTAAAATAAGACACATATAGATGTTTAAAATAAGACAGATCCTTCAATCTTTCCAAAAAGAAGATTGTTGATTGTAAGTAAAACATTCATTTTGATGAACTTTTTAACACATTTTCCTCCCTGTCTCCTCAGACTGAGTGGCTGTAACCTCTCAGAGAGAAGCTGTGAAGCTCTGTCCTCAGTTCTCAGCTCCCAGTCCTCCAGTCTCAGAGAACTGGACCTGAGTAACAACAACCTGCAGGATTCAGGAGTGAAGCTTCTCTCTGCTGGACTGAAGAGTCCAAACTGCAACCTGGAAACTCTCAGGTAAAATGTTCTCAGTCCTGGAGAAAACAGATGTCTGTCCGCTACGTTGTATCAGATATGAGGCAAATGTTATTTCAATAGTATAATAATAATAATAATTAATTAATAATAGATGTCTTACTGTGAGGTGGGTAACCTTGCGAAGTCTTGACACATAAACATGTTTGGTTTGCCTTTATTGCAGCCTGAATGAACCAAGAACAGAGATATTTAGAAGGTGCTGGTCAGGTTTCCATTGATAGTTTTATTCTGGAGACTTGACATATTGCTGCATCCTGGTGGACACAAGGAGAATCATTACAGATCATTTGTAGATTATTCCTCCCAGCAGTTGTTAGACTTCCTATTCCATTCTACATGTGATTGATGTTGATTTGTGTTACCTGCAGCTCTCAGGTATGGAGGAACCTGCTGTAGGAGCAGAGAAGGTCTGATAGAGGAGGAAGAGGAGAAACGTCTTTAGTCAGTCTGATGGGAAATGTTTAGTTGAAGCTAAATATGTAGTTTTACGATTAAATATTTAGTTTGTAGCCATTTGATTTATAAATAAAGGAATAACATGGTGAATATATAACTTGATATTCTGAATATCCTTTTGTCTCTTATGACATTTAAAGTTATTTCTGTTAATTCTGACTGTGTAACTTTGCAAAGAACAGCCTAATACGATATAGCAGCATTTTTCCCGTGGTGCTGAATGAACCTGGGAAACCAACCCATCTACTGGAACCACAATGACCTGGTAGTCAGAGCAGCAGGGGGCCAAATATAGCTCCATGTGGAACCAAGAGGTTGGAGAAAGAAAATCTGTTCAAACTGTTTCCTATCAGAGTTCAGTTTGTCTCTCTGTCTTCACAAACCAGGAGCATCATGGGCTGGGCGGGGCTTCCACTGATTGGTCTACTGAGAAATTACAAGAAGCTGACTGGCTGATGGACAGGAAGTTAAAAATATAAAGATAAATGACATCATAAAGTAGATATTATTGGCATTGAAGAGGTATGGCTGAGAGCAAATGTAGATTTTAGAATAATAAGAAATGTTTCAGGAAGGACAGGAAGGTATGAACATGAAAACATCTAGAAATGATCGTCTACATTCAGAGAAACAAGTAAAGGAACTGATCTGAAATGTATATAATATTAAATCAAAGGCTTCTTCAAATTCACTGTTATTCAAACCGCAAGAGATCTTTAAAGCAAACAGCCAAAACTATCTACAATAAACCTTTGAATGAATTGAATTTAAATTTAAATATAACAATAGAAAGAAAAATTAATTATTTTACATTAACGAGAGATAAATATAAAAGTTGTATTAGAATCAGTGTGAGCCCCACAGCAGCCTGAATCTGACTACCAACTGCTGCCTGGTTTGTTTCGTCTCTCACTCTTTTATTTAGCCAAGACTCCAGAACCACTTTGTGTCCAGACTTGGGTTTAATAAAACATGATCTGGTCTGGACTGTGTGATGACATAAGGACTGTAACATATTGGGTTCTCATCCTATTCCAAAGAAATGTTTAAAAACATATTTGTAGGACCATTCAATGTTAAGATATCTATGAGTGTAATTTTGCTTGTGGTGGCTTCAGAAAGTTTGTTTTCTATGTGTTTGGTAAAGCCTTTTTCAGTGGCACCTTTAGTGTCAGGTTGGTGTTTTCAGAAGCTCATACATTAAAAGCCACGGTAAATTTCCCTTTGCTCAATTTTCACATGTGCTAATGTTTGGTTTGATGTCCAGAAGCATTTTTTCCTCCTCCATTAGTTTTGCCATAATTATCTTTTCTCAAACAAAATTGAGTTTAGATTGTGGGAGTTTTAGGACAATCTGACTATTGAGCAATTAGATTGTTGTACAAAGTACAACAATCGAAGTAAAACATTCATTTTGATGAACTTTTTAACACATTTTCCTCCCTGTCTCCTCAGACTGAGTATCTGTAACCTCTCAGAGAGAAGCTGTGAAGCTCTGTCCTCAGTTCTCAGCTCCCAGTCCTCCAGTCTCAGAGAACTGGACCTGAGTAACAACAACCTGCAGGATTCAGGAGTGAAGCTTCTCTCTGCTGGACTGGAGAGTCCAAACTGCAACCTGGAGACTCTCAGGTAAAATGTTCTCAATGCTGGTGAATCCAGATTTCTGTCCACTAGCTGCTATCAGAGATACATTATACTACCAAAGGTACAGAGCCTTGCTAAAGTATTCAACGTTCTTGAACTTTTCAACCTTTTGCCGCTTTTCAGTCTGTGTAGCTATACGTCATTCACAACAAACATCTAACACGGTAACTATGTTTTAAGTATTTAACTAACAAATGGCTTATACCGCGATAATTACGTGAAATTAAATTTTGTAATTTAAAAATAATTGTTTATTGCTCCCTGGCATCTCACTTTGATCTCAGAGTCTGACATTTTTCCTATATCAAAAATGTTTTACTTCTTATTTAATGGAAATATTTATGTTGATTAGACTTTGCCCAAAATAATAACCTTTTTCAACCTTTATAGCTCCACTATTGAAAATAAGGCTCTAACATTCACAAATGACAGAAATAAAATCCAGTCCAACATCTGGTTTGAGGTGATTCCTCTGGAACCTGTTGGAGGAAAAATATCCCAACTTCAGAAGATGAGCTTTAACCTAACAGAGCTCTGTGGTTCCTCCTATCAGTATGAGTCAGGGTGAGGAGGCGCCATGTTTGGAAAAGAAGTGGAAGCTGCAAGATCTTCAGAACAAATGGGTCATGATGCTGGGCTACTGATTATCCCTATGTCTGGACACAGGATCAATATAACCAGTTTTAAAGCTAAAATGAACGGTTATATGCCAGACATGGAAAACTGGGATGCACTCCATGCCATGATGTTCAGAATTTAGGTCTCATGGCATCCAATTATTTTTGGTTTTTATCTTTTCTTGAATGTCTGATTCTTCCATTTACCTTCAACTTGTTGCTGATCCGTTCTACATGTGAAAAAATTAGATTTTTATTACACAGGGTACAAAATTAGAGTGTTATTACTATTTCATCTTATTGACAGGTTAATTTATTGACTTTTTTCCTCTCCTATAAATATCTAGTTCAGACCTTGGGCTCTACCTCCATGTTCTCATCATGTGATGAATTGTGTGTCTGCAGCTTATCAGGCTGTTTGGTCTCAGAGGAAGGCTGTGCTTCTCTGGCCTCAGCTCTGACCTTTAACCCCTCCCATCTGAAAGAGTTGGACCTGAGCTACAATCATCCAGGAGACTCAGGAGTGAAGCTGCTGTCGGCTGGACTGAAGGATCCAGACTGGAGACTGGAAGCTCTCAGGTATGGAGGAACCTGCTGCAGGAGCAGAGAAGGTCTGATAGAGGAGGAAGAGGAGAAACGTCTTTAGTCAGTCTGATGGGAAATGTTTAGTTTGAAGATAAATATTTAGTTTGATAATTAAATATTTAGACGCCTCATCTGGAGGCAGAGATCATTACCCAGTTTTCTGGAATATTCTCCTGACTAAGAACGGCTCACAAGGAAAATTAAAGAGTGGGATGGATTTAATAGAGTTTAATAGGGAATCTGACTAAATGAATAAAAGTGAAGTTCAGTTAGATTTCCATGATGATCTACTGATGACAGAAAGGACTTTAAAACAATATTTGATGGAGCTCCAGACCAATCAGCCCCAAGGAGCAAAGATGAGAAGAAAAGTAACTCCATGTTGGTCAGATGGATGTTTAAAAGCTCTGAGAGAAATAAAGATTTTCAACAAAACTCCCAACTTTCAGGATTTAATAAAATATAAAATAAATGTAGTAGTTTGTTCTCCACCAGGGGGCGACATCTGGAAAATGATCAAATGAATGAGAGGAATCAGGAGAGAATTGAAATTCCTTGTTTTCCAGAGGAAATGGAGAATTGCAGTGAATGATGAGGAAAAAGTAGAATTGTTCTCTGTTGACTGTGGTAGAAATTAAAAACAATAATAAGACCTTTTAGAGTTCAGCTCCAAGAAAAGACTGATGTGTTTAGGTTTTCAGTAGTTGGGAAAGCTTTTGGGATTGTTCAATAAAGTTTGGGAAAAATTCCCAACATCTTGGAAAAAGGCAGAGACCCTTCATGTTGGAAAACCAGGGAAATATCCATCTGACCAATCAGATTCCAGATCCACAGCTCTGACGTCACATTCAGGAAAAATAATGGAGTCGTAATAAGAGAAAGATATCACTTTATTTGTAAAGTAGAGGGATGATATCAGCCCATCAGATGGTTTAGAAGAGGGAGAGGAAGCATCATGGACTGCAGAGGTCCTTCACCTGATCCTGGTTGTTGGGACAAGAACTTTGTTCCTGAACTTAAGGGATTTTAATCAGCTCAGACACTAAATACAGTTTGTATTGCAGCACTGAACTCCTGGACACACTGTTGTAAGACTCTCTCCAAAAGGTGTCCGATGCTCCGGTATTCCGAGCCTGTAGCTTCCATAAAGCAATTGTGTCTTTTTTCCAATGGTAAACATTTTAGAAAGGTAGTATCTGTTCGCTCCAAAACGTGGCGTAATCTTGCACACAGATAATTTATTGTGTCTTCAGACATCAGAAAGTTCTGGAGTCACTGTGAATCGGTGAAACCTGGAACTATAACGTCCCACCAGTGTGAGCTTCGGTTAATGGCCCAAACCGTCGGTTCCCGGAGGCGACGAAAACTGATCTAAAAACACAGGAAAACGAAGAAAAAGTTTAAACGACGTTTTTAAACACCGTAGAATGTTTTAGTCACTTAATCATTCATGTATAACTGATATATATATATATATCAGTGACATGGGGTCAGGGTAGGCAACCTCTCGCTAACTGCATGGCTGCCATTATGACAGCATGTTCGTCCTGTCTGTACGCCGGCAATAAAATGGTTAAAAAACGTTTAATATATAGACTGATTCTCCATAATTTCGCTTATGTATATAATGTAGTGTTTTTTGTCACTAACTGTGTGTGTATCGTGTTTTGTGTGCGGAGGAGCGATAAGAAACGGCAGAGAACAGACTGGAGGTGAGGCAAGCAGTTCTCTTGCCTCACCGCTGGGGGCGCTCATGATCCCAGATATTGTGACTGCACAACTGCAGAGTAAGACACGGTGAGCTAGCCATGGAGCTAGCCACACAGTAAATAAATACAGCGATATATTTGTTTTCTTTTCTCCTCCAACGTCAACATGAAAGACTACATTTATACACTTGAACAGTTTTCTAAAGTGGATTTTCAACTGAAGCAGGAGATAATAACTAAAGTTAGACCAACACCGGAGCTGAAGGTTTTACTTCAGGACAGTTTGATTCTCAGACGGAGTAGAAAAGACATGGAGGATAAACTTGGCTTTGGATGAACGGATATTTTTATACAGAATTAGCGGTGCATGGATTTCATTGATACGTAAAGGTAAGACAGCAATACGGGGTTTTTGTTTAGTTTTTAATTAAATGTGCGTTTTGTGGGCTACAGTTAATGTTTAAATAATTCAGTAAAGTAGAAGCGGTAGCTAATCTACCAGAGCAATTATTTATTAACATTAAGCCCAAAACGTACTACAACAACAAACTAAATGTTCTGTGTGCAAAATTCTTGAATGTTTTTTGGTGTTAAATCCTAAAACATGAAGTGGCATTGTTGTCAGTTGCTATGGCAACGAGTCTGCGTAGCTTGGCGACTACAGATCACTTTGCTGTGGATCATAGCACCAAATTAATTCCTACATTTATAAGTTTCACTGAGTTAACGCGGCTATGGATGAATGTAAAAGATTAGTCTTTTTGCCCCCCAGCGTTGTACGCATGCGCGAAATTTCCGTAGGTCCAACAAGATGGATGGTGTCCAGGGGCGGATCTAGCGGGTGGCAGGGGTGGCAGTTGTCACCCCAAACCAGAGCCTCGCCACCCCTGTTGCCACCCCAGCTAGCGACATGAATTCAATAAATAGTTATGGCAAATCGGACATTAAGCGCATGAAACTCTTTTTTCCCGACAACATTGAATGCAACACAATGTAACCTGACACCTACTGCTGAGTGGCGGGAAGCGCGAGAGAAGGACAGAGCGCGAGGCAGCAGCATTGATGGATGTATATGTTACTGGACATTATGTGATTTACCGTAAGTCACACATGATGCGCCATTTCTGTCCATTGAGTCAGAAATATCGGTGGTCAGGAAAATACTACAATCACGCAAAGAATCAGAACAACGGACGCGATGTTTAGCAGTTAATTCAACCATAGATAATGGTAATAAGGGCTTCAGATTTCACAGGTGAGGAAAACTTTTAATTTAAAGAAAACATTGAACAAGTGAGCAGTGGGTCAGTTATGCTAGGCTAACATTGATAACCTTAACATGCTGCGCAGTTCGGAGTGTTTTGGTTCCGTTGGCACTAAAACAGGTCAACCCGCCACCACGTCATCAGCAGAGCAGCTGTTTATTAAATCAGCTGATCAACCGCCGCTGCGCTCAGGCGAAAACTTATTAATAATCCAAATATAGACATCAAGCCTGACGGCATAATGTAACAGACTGGATGTTCTATTTGACTGTTTCTGCTACTTTTTGTGAGGGAAATGTTTGTTTTTTTGGTGCTGATTCCCCTGATCGGTAATCTCTGCTCTATGTGCTCATTGAGCTGTTGTCTGTCGGTCGCCATGGCAACGGGTCCGCGTAAAGCGACACAGAGCGAGAAAAGGCAGAATAAAAGTTGTTGGAGCTATTTTTACTTTATTTCTTTATCCATTTGAATTTTGTTACAAAAAATAGAAATTTAAGAATAAAGTATTATTTACAGAGTTTGTTTGTAGGTTGATAATTGTTGATTTTATTTATTAATTTCTTATTTATTGTCTAAATTCATACAGGAAGTAATGTGGGTCAGTCCACATAGATCAGTGCAGGGGCCTGGAGAAGGACCAGCAGGCATTTGGGTTTGGGGCCGATGGTTTTTAAGAGTGGTAGCATGAGAACAAATGAAGATTTGATATCTGTAATTGTTTTGGTGAAAGAGGAAAATAAATCACCAATAACAATCGATAGGTTTGGACATTGAACCTCGTTTTGCCGTGTCTAGAATCTTGACCCCAGTGCCTCAGTAGTGGCTTGGTGGACCTTTTACTGGATGTTTGGCTTTGCAAACAGTCAGAAGTGGTTCTGTTTGGTTCTTCACCTGTTTATCAGCTTTATTGTACCTTTATTGTGGCGCCACTGCAGAAGCTGCAATTCCTAAAACAAGCGACAAAAACTGAGCGAATCCCCTGAGTTCTAAAAACATGGTGATATTTATAACAGTCAAACTACGGCTCCTACAGCATATTTAAAATAAACCGATTGACCAATATAAGTAGATATTCACCCTTTCTTGTATCTTGACAGAACTAACAGAAACTGAACTGTTTATAGATTTTTATCATGGAGAATTGATCAAACATCAGTTTTCTAATCTTTATTTTAAGTCGTATTTAATAGATATATCCAATAACAAATGATGGAGCTGCTAATATTTTGTGACAGATTTCTCCTTGTCCTGTATAAAATGGTTTTCTGGACACAATGCATGTCAATTGATATGCGTATCAATAATGAATATCAATTATCAGGAGAATGAAAGACGTGAAAATAATTAACTACAGTAAGAAATTGAATTTAAGCCTCGTTGCTACATGGAGCTCATTTTGAAACAATGCAAGTTAAAAACTATATTTCATATTTAATACGAAATATTAAAACAATACATATACAAGACTTTTATTTTGAAGTCTTTTATATTCTTCAAAATAAAAGACTTCCTCTATTCAAATAAATCACTTAAATATATTTCACTTCACCTTTGTAATTATATACAATCATGTTCAGATCAATTAATAATAATCATCATATAAATGATGCTGAACATATAATTGTAAATCAGTCACTTATCATGAAAATAAACTGAACACAACATGAATTTTAATGCTGATATTAAATCAGGTTGAGCTTCCAGAAATGTTTCCTTAGTTTCCTGATGTCCTTTCAGGCTTCAGTGAGTTTCTTCAGGTTGTTACTGAGGGATTTCCTTTCTCCTCTCTGTTGGAGCTTTTCCTGTGTTTGGAGAAATGAGTTGTGCTGAAGCAGCACCAACTGTCCTTCCTACATCCACTGCAGTTTGCAGGCCAGATGTTGGACTGTTTCTGTCTCAGTGGAGGACAATGTGTGTCTGAGGGACATGTAATGTCCATGTTTGCTGCTGAAAGAGACTGATGGTCTGACCCCCCTCCTCCTTTCAGGGTGGAGCCTGCTGGAGGCCGATTCTTGACACCAGGTCTGAGGAAGTGTAAGTGTGTTTTTCATCTGATTCATGACAACAAAGCAGCTCACATTCAACCATCTTCAAACTGTCACATCACTCATTCATCATCAAAGATCAATAAATGATCAATAACTGCAGCTGGATTGTGTTTGTTCTCTCCATCAGATTCCTGTCAACTCACCATCGACACAAACACAGTGAGCAGAAAACTCAAACTGTCTGAAGACAACAGGAAGGTGACATTAGTGAAGGAGCTTCAGTCATATCCTGATCATCCAGACAGATTTGATGTTTATCAGCTGCTGTGTAGAACTGGTCTGACTGGTCGCTGTTACTGGGAGGTCGAGTGGAGAGGAGATGTTTATATATCAGTGAGTTACAGAAGAATCAGGAGGAAAGGAAACAGTACAGACTGTAGGTTTGGATATAATGATCATTCCTGGAGTCTGAGATGCTCTGATGTTGGTTACTCTGTCTGTCACAATAACATAGTAACTCGTCTCTCCTCCTCCGTCTCTAACAGAGTATCAGTGTATGTGGACTGTCCTGCTGGCATTCTGTCCTTCTACAGAGTCTCCTCTGACTCACTGATCCACCTCCACACCTTCAACACCACATTCACTGAACCTCTGATTCCTGGATTTACAGTCTGGTTTGGTTCTTCAGTGTTTCTTTGCTGATTTGAGTCTAAATATTTTCCTCCTGTCAGAGACTCTCTCACTGTTGAACAGATGGTTCATCTCTACAATCTATTTCTTGGTGAAACTTTTCTGATTGAGTCCTTGGAAACTTTTTCTTCTTCCAGTCCTTTAAAGATGGAAGCTGGGATTATTCCAGGATGATTCCAGGATGATTCCAGGATCCTCATGTTTTCCTGTTTGTTTCCAGTCAAAGCTTCACACTGAATATCAAGATGTTGTTTCTCTTATTTTTTCCTCTCATTCATCAGATTTCATTGAAATGTTGATCAGTTTTTCTCAATCACTGAACATTTTCTGTTTCTGTCGGCTCCTATTTTTATAAACTCGTCAGATTTGAATATTAAATCTTTTTTGTTTATTTGCTGCAGTTTTTCTTCATGTGTTTTAGAGAAATAAAAACATTTTTCTTCTTCTGCATTTGGTTCATTTGCTGCTCATTCTGTTCTTTTCATGTTCAAATTTAAATATTTCTGTTAAAAATATTTTTCATCAACTCTGCCTTTCAGAAAGTCCTAGTTAAAGTAAAACATTCCCATCCCATGAAGGTGAGAGGTCAATGCTATGAAGCATAAAGTGATTATCTATCTATCTATCTATCTATCTATCTATCTATCGTCTCGACCCAGGAGGAACATGAAGGTTTAGAAGTTCATTGAAATCTTTTCCATTTTGAAAGAAGCAACATTTGGGGAACTTATGAATTACATTATTATTGGTTATGCTTAAAAAAACTAACCTTAAAATGAGTTATTCCATGGCTGCACAGTGGTGCAGTTGGTAGAGCTGTTGCCTTGCAGCAAGAAGGTTCGATTCCCGGCCCCGGTCTTTCTGCATGGAGTCTCCATGTTCTCCCTGTGCATGGTGGGTTTTCTCCAGGTACTCCGGTTTCCTCCCACAGTCCAGAAACATGACTGTCAGGTTAATTGGCCTCTCTAAATATACATATATGATTTAGAATTTTTTTAAATCAATTGGATATTTATTCTTAATTTAACAAGTTAAACAAGTTTATCTTGTATTTTTGGCCCTGGAAACCCAACAGGACATAGTCTGTCTTGATTTGTTGGCAAAATGTCTGCAAAATTTGAAGAAACTTTTTCTTTTCTTGTTAAAAATAAAAAATCATACGTGTTTCTGAGCCTCTGTTATCTCAGTTGGTAGCGTGTTTGGCGTTGATGCAGAGACTGTTGTGGTTCAATTCCAGGTCTGTCAATAATATGAAGATTCAGCCTTAATTTGTTTTGTTAACTATTTTCATAATTTTCAGTCAAAATTAAGGCTTTATGTTCATAAAAACCATAATTTCTGCTTAAATAAGTTCTTTTTTTTAAATTGATCTACATTTACTCTATGATTGAACCGATTTGAGATTTCGGCCAATATTCATGTTTCTGGTTTTTGCATCATGACAGAGAAAATCAATATCTTATTATCTTGTTCACCTGATCAAACAAACACCAGATGACCGACCCGCTAAACTCTGTCTGGATAAATAATTAATAATTAAATAAACTTTGATAAAAACTAAATCATATTGGCCCAGTTCCACTTATTGATCTTGATGGATTTGGATCCATCATAAAACAGATTTTTTGTTTTTCTCACAGTTTATGAAAGATCAGGCCAAACTCCATTAGTCAAAGATTTAACGTTTATTTTGTACCGAAGTTTGAAAAATAAATACCCAGCATGAGAGAAAACTAAATGTGGCGTTCAGATTTAAAACCTAATGTTTGTGCTCGTTTAAAATGAGAAACTTTGGAAACACGGCAGAAATCAACCTGCTCATGGAGTTAAAGGTCATATTTCTGATTTCCTGTTGTTGCAAACGATGAACGGCTTCCTCGCCCCGTTAAACGTTCAAACAACGTCTTTACACAAACGGCAGAGTTACATTAAAACAGCAGCAAACCCTATAAATATGCAAAAAATTGAACTTTTAAGATGTCCCAGAAAGACTTCAAAACATATAAATAATCTTTGCTGTGATTGAGATGAAAAAAGCCACAATCAAAGATCCCACAGACACTTTCACGACCCGTTGAAGCATCTTAAACACAAATACTGCAGATAAACGTTTTCCTGTACAGAAAATAAAAACCGAGGCGTCTCAGATGAAGGACAGTTTCTTCTTAAAGCTTATTCTACATTTTCTATAAGGAGAAATTAAGTTTTCCTCTAGATCACAACTCCTATAAACATTTTGAGAGAAAAGAGCAGCTGAGTGCAAAATGAAGCGGTTGTAGTTCCTGGTGGCCACCAGCAGAGGGAGCCGAGGGAATTTAACTTCTTAAAATCATGAAAAGAGGAAGAGAGAGTCCTGATCTGAACCTCTTTGTGTTTTCATGTCAGGCAGGAACAACCTGAAAACAAAGTTTGCTACAACCTAGCACCAGATTTCATTTCAATGACAGTTTATAGTGAAGAACTTTCCTGGAAACATGAGATTATTTCCAAGCAGCTAAAAGTGTTTTCTGTTTCTGCTGCTGCAGATCTTCTGGTTTCCTGTCAAATGATCCCATTTCTCCACAGGCAGGTGGCGCTGGAGGGTTAAACGTTAGTCACACTGGTTGGTTGTTCACTTAGCGGCTTCTTCTCTTCATCATCGTCGTCTTCGTCTCCGCTGAGGTCCAACCTCAGGTTGTCCAGAGTCTGACGGATCGTCAGGTTGTCTTTACGTCTGTTAGAAACAGAAAACTTTCTTTAATCCTTCATTTCTAAACTATGTGAAGTTCATTTTCCTCCAGAAAGAAATTTTATTTCAGCCCAAAGTGAAAACATGGAATCTCTCAATCCTCTGTTAGCATTAGCTAAAGGTCATGGAAGGTTAATTGAAAACATTATGGAAGAACCAGGAAGTCGTCTGCAGCCAGAACAGTAGAAGAGCTGATGGGTTTGGACCATCATGATGTTGGAATAATAATAGTGCCGACTGAATACCAACATGAATCAGCAGCGATTTTGGAGGGTAAACTGTCATAATTGCCAGAAAAATACAAAAAATTGTTTTTATACATCTTAAATAAAATTAAACTTATAAAAAATGTTTAATACATCATGCACATGAAACATTAAACAGTCCACAAACTTTTCCCTTCTCTGGTGGGGGGCCGTAGTCAGTTTGTAACAGAAAAAGTGTTACACGTTCATCACTTGTGATTAAAGATCACAGAAATATTACTTTTGGAGAATAAATGTCAGGAAATGCTCATTTACAGCTGTCAGCTTCACATGGCAACAATATGTCCATGTTGTCCACAGATGAAACCAGCATCACCAGTTCAGACTGGTGTCTTCTCCTCTCAGCTCTGAAGCAGGTTGATCTTTTCTTCCTCTGCTCTGATCCTGGACAGCAGACCAGTGGAGGTGGTTAAAGCTCAGTCACACACAGTTTCAGTCCAAATGTCCAACAGGAGACAGACAGTCGTCCCCTGAATGGAGACGTCTCATCGGTTCTCTGGTGTCAAACAAATCAGGATCAACAGAAACTTCAGAGCCTGGAGGTGATGAAGGTTTCCTTCATCTTCCTCATCTTGTTGATCCACTGGAGTCAAAATTCAATAGTTTATCAAGTTTTAGAGGATCTTAAACCAAAAATACCAGAAAAAAACTCCCAACCGTTCCTGAAATATGGAAGACACTGGAGTGTTTTACAGAGTATCATTTAAAGCCGTCAAAACCTTCTTATAGTAGCTGTCCAGCTTTCTGTATGTTGCTGATATTTTGAATTTTTAACGACAAGCACTGTAGCTAATATTAGCTGGTATCCTGCCGGTGGACGCAAATACAGTAAAGTAATAGTCTAATCACAATATATACACAATAATATGTCCATCTTACTTGTGAAATGTCGTTTGTGGAGCCCTCGCATCAATAGTCCGTCGATTCGAACAACAATGTCCCTCAGTGCTGAGGGATCTTCTGCTGTTTTGATTGAGCAAAGTAGGAGGGACGACCCATCCAAGATGGCCGCCGTAATTCCTTCGCCGGAGCAGCCAATGCGGGGTAAAAAAAACATTTGTCCAAGAAGCAGAAGTGTTAACATTTATTGGAGGACCAAACCAAAAATAGAAAAATTTTTTGACAAATAAACATTTTTTAATATACATCTCAATAAATAAATGCACTTTAAAGGCAATTAAGAACTTTACCTAATGTTTTATAAATTTAATTGACCATCTATAATGTCCATATTCATTTTTCCACCTTAGTTCCAACAAATTATAGATTTTAGCCTGCAGTCAGCACGTCGATGCAAAACTTTGACCAAGCGTCACATATGTGCTTCTGAGTAAGTGTAACAATACAAAAATCGTGGTAGCTGCTTGTATTTTCTCTTAAAAAGTTCTATAAGCGCAACCGAGTAGCAAACTGCGTTTAGCTAGCTGCATTAACCAACTCCTGCCCTCGACAGTTAGCAAGCTGTTGTTTTACGTCTTGTGCTTAAACATGCAACAGAGACACGAACTTTTAACTCTTAATAACATGTTTTAAAAATGGATGGCATCATCAAAAAACGATAAATGCAGCTTACCTTACTTTTATGGCTCCAGCTCACTTCGCATTTAGAAAAAATGCCCCGCCGAATTTGAACGCCGTTGGGACGGATCCAGGTCTTGGTAAAATGGTATTCATCCGCGACTTTGCTTTCAACGTCCTTAATCTGGTCAGGTGGTGTTCCTCTTCTTCATTTAATATACAATTTAACTGGGATGGAGAACTTTATAAAGTCTCACATCATATTTAGTCCCTTATCAGATAAAGAGTGGCACTATTTGGATCTCGCATTAATATTGCCAGTGGTGATCAGTTTTTATAAGATCCGGTTACCATTTTAAAACTCAGCTTGTCAAGTTATGTTCACACATTTAAATGTATGTTTCACTGAACTGACCCGTTTAATAAACCGTACTGGTCAGTAGTAAACCAAGGGCAATACACATGAAGAGAGCACAGTTAGCTTTCAGCATTTAGCACTTAGTGACACCGCGCTGTCTCAGAACTGTATAAAACAACCCTTTAAAGTGAATACATAAGAAATAAGCAAACAAGGCTGAATGTATCAGCCACACTATTCAGTCTCTTGAATTAGTAAAGCAGTCAGTTAGCTTTACAAACGTTGCAGGCCTGAAGGGACTCAGTTAGCATTCGTCCTCGGAATAGCAGCTCCAAAGATGGCGGCTCCCAGAACAACTACAAGGAATGGGTTACTCACCCCACCATGGATTACAGTTTTAAACGAACGGTAATAAAACGGCTCCAACTCCAGTCCAACAGTCCTTTCCGGTTCACGAGCGTGGTCCGGTTCTGTGGCTCCAAAAAACGTCCAGGGAAAAGTTCGTAGCTCCAACTGGTTAGTTAAAAAATAAAAGTCCACAGCAGCAAAGATCCAACCTCGTCCATGAACGGCTGCTGACCAACTGCCAGTACGTAGCAGCGGCACGTGCACCTCCAGTCCCGTTCTCACCCATCACAGCCAATCAAATTGCTTAAACTTGATTTTGCCCTTGACTGACCAGTGAGGTGGTAGAGACAAGTAAAAACGATGCATTTACTGGCCGTAGTAAATAACAGTTACTGACGAAACGCTGCATTTACTGCGTGTTTTAAACCAACTGAAAATACTTGTGCGGACTATAATGTTAAGGACTTTTACAGCGGGAAAAACCTCCAATATGTGAGTGTAAAACATTAACCGGGTTAAATAACAGGCGATTATTACTGTTTAAATGCATTGTATTTAAGAACATGTCTAAGGTGTGTAGGAGAAAAGAGCCATATAACCCGAGGCGTTACACTTGCCTTTTCATGGCTGATAGGAAAATCCGTCATAGTGGCGACTGGAACCGGGTTCTGGACCCAGTCTGGACTGGGATCAGGATCTGACCAAACACTGAGCTGAAGTAGGGAAACAGTCCTAGATTTTATGAGAGAATTAAATCTGGTAGATATCTGGAGACATTTAGAACCAGCTGAAATAATCTACTCATGACAATCAAGAACATATTTGACTATTTATTGATTCCAATCGAATTTCTCTCAAATGTAACTGATTGTTGCTATGGTAACGTGCTACTGTCAGATCACGCTCCCTGTAGTTTCATGTATTCTAACAACAGCAAAAGCCGAGATCATCCCACTTCCCAAGCTGGAGATTTAGTTTAATAGTAATAAATAAATAAAGTTTCCTTTAAAGTTAATCACACTAAGTAACATTTAGACCCAACAGTCAAACTTTAATCAAATCAATCAGGTTGTCTGTTGTTTTGTCTCCAGCAAACTTTGCTTTAATTCTACTTTCTTTTTTCTATCTAATCATAAAAACAAAGTCAGGCAGAAAGAGAGTCATGAAACAGGAACAGCAGGTTTCCTGAGAGAAGAGGAAGTTTCCAGCTCATAGATTCATAGAAATAGTTGAAATTATTCCTTATTTCAAAGCATAAAAGTTTTAAAGAATGAAGTCTAAACATTCTGAGTAATTGAATAAGACCTAAAGTGAAATATTTAAATTAATATTGGTTTTGTAAGGACACTCAGTGGGACCCGGAAATTCAACCACACACAGGAGGAAGCAGTGAAAAAACAAGTTTAGTTAATATTCAGACTCTGGTTCAGGAAGAGTTTGTCAAACACAGCACTGAGGAGAGAGGCGAGAAGGCTGGTGATGCTCAGATAACGGAGGGTATCTTTGAAATGTTCATCTCAACTGGCCTGCAGAGCAGCAGACGGGTGGAGCAGAGGAGCTGAGGGTCTGACAACAGGGAGATGCAGGAAACCAGAGGAACAGTGGGAGCAATGAAGATCTGCACCAGGAGATCCAAAACGCAACATCCAGGGACTTTGTAGATAATCTGGCAACGAGGCAGAGACTGAGACGAGTTTAAGGTGGAACAGGTGAGCAATCAGGGTGGCAGGTGAGCTGGATGAGAGCTGAACACAGCATGGACAAGAATCAGAGCAGGTTTACTTAGAAGAAAACTGACTTTGAGGGAAAACCTACAAGTAAAACAAGTAACTGTAACTTTGGCATCAAATCATTAGAGTGATGGATTATTCTTGGTTTCTTTCCAGAACACCGTCTGAAACCCAGATGAAGATTTTAATAAGAGTATTTCATAAGTCATGGTTAAAAGACTAAAATCTTTGCACTGCAGCTTTTTTCTCATGAGGACATTGAGGACATTCTAAGGACAGATGTCCCTTTGGAGCCTCTTCTGTTTCTGCTGGACAGAAACACCAAAGATTTACTGACTAAAGATCAATGTTACATATTGATGCACATTCTGCTGCTAGTACCAAGAAAGACACTAAACTGGATTAAACCTGTTCACATTACACTAAACTGGATTAAACCTGTTCACATTACACTAAACTGGATTAAACCTGTTCACCACCTGCTGCTGAATGGAGGAGAAACTGAAACATGACAAGATGATGGAGCGTCTAACTGAACAACTAGACATGAGCAAAGATCATTAAATATGTAGTTTGGACAATAAATCTTAAATTTGAAAATCAAATGTTAATTTAGAAAATATTTTGTTTGCAAAATAAATGTTTATTTTAAAGTTAAATATGAATTAGTAAATGTTTTATACCAATACTTAGTTTGTATGTATTTCCACATTTTTCTCTGTGTGAAATGATAAATAAACTAAAATATAGATGTAATTTATTTATGATAATCACTACAGTCATCATGGTCTAGACTAAGTAAATCCTCATGAAGATTTTATCAACCTGCCTCTGATTTCACTGCAGAGCTTCTACTTCCTGGTTCTGCTGCTCTGAAAGAAAAAAACTACAACCCAGGTGAGCTGTGACATCATCAGTTATGCAACATCCGTCACATTTTCTTTCAGTTGGAATTACACCGTTGAGGTGCGGCTCTGATCAGGTTGTTGGATCTTTATTTGTTGTTCAAAAATAAAGTTCATATTTCCATCTGGCCAGCAGCGTCTCTGCTGACCTTTGACCTGCTGTGGAAGCAGAAAAGATGGACTTAGTTTTTTACTCACTGCTTCAGCATTTTGGTTCTGGTCAATAAATAATGATTCAATGGAATCTGTGCTGCTGTTGTATTGAACTCATTTTAAGAGCTGCTGAGGAACAAATGATGTTTATTAATGTCCTGATAAATCAAACAGTAGAACCGGTTCTGGTTCTGATAACTTCTGACCATCACTGATATATTTGGATAACATTTCGTCTGGGTTTAATAATCAGACATCAGGCAAGTTGTAGTTCCACCAGCAGAGGGAGACAAATCCCCACCAGTTAGGAATTCAGTTGGTTCAAAGTAAAAACAGGTTCTGGTTCCATTAGATCTGAACAGAACCTGGATCGGCAGAATAACAGCAGTAGATTGTTTGTGATTGGACTGAGAGTCATGAGACGGATTTATGTCTTCAGACGTCAACAGATTCCTCTGACCAGTCAAACCAGTTTGAGCTCATTTCTCCTCCAAATACTTTCAGTTTGTTCTGTTCAGGTGAGGCTCCAGTCTGGTTCTGCTGTGGTTCTGTTGGGTCTCAGTCTGTTGTTCAGATGTTCTTCAAATCTTTGGATCGTTTGAACAAACTGTAAGTTTGATTTGTTTCCTATTGAACTTTGTGAACAGAAACTATTCGACTTGATTCTGCTGTTTGGAGAAAATGTTCACTTTTAAATTCAGCTCAAAGTTTCATCTCCCTGCTGTTTGAAAGCTAATATACAGGATTATTAAATATTTGATCAATTGGAAGAAAAAAACATGAACAGATGATGTTTCTTTATTTCTTTCTCTAAACTGATTCATGATTTTATTTCCAGGAATCAAACTCTGCTCTTAACCATTAACTTCAGTCACAACAATTTCCTGCTGATTCATTTCAAAATGAAATGACTTTATTTTTTTAAATGTATTTGATTCAGTCATATTATTAAATACTTAATAGTTAAAGCAGATAATCCATTTGCAGAGATTAATAATTAACTAAAATCCTTCCTGTTGTTCAGGTTGAACCAGTGAATGTAAATGTTGCTCCATGTCTCCATCTAGTGGACTGATAGTAGAAGTGCAGGTTGAACCAGTGAATGTAAATGTTGCTCCATGTCTCCATCTAGTGGACTGATAGTAGAAGTGCAGCAGCTGATGGCAGCTTCCTCTGCCTCTCTGCTGTCTGACTGCATTCACCTGACACTGATATGAAGCAGAGAAGAAGAGCCAATCAGAGGAGGAGCAGCTGATCTTTTTCCAGCTCTAATGATGTAAAGGATGATCAGAGTTGATGTGCAGATGAATGATGTGTGTTTCCTCTGCAGGTGAAGCTAGAAAGTGTGTGTGAGCTGATGTGAATTCAGCAGCATGGATCAGTGTGAGGACAGAGAGGAGGGAGTCCCTCCCTCTAAAACCACTCTGTGTGGGGAAGATGAGAGCCAGAGCAAAGGTCAGAGGTGAGGTCACCATCTCTAACTGTCCACAGCCCTTTTCACACAGCGTTCACTATATCAGGCCCAAACAGACGTGGTGATGAAGCTGCTGCTGCTCCTCTTTGCTGCTTCATCCAGACTGAACAGATTCAGTTTTAATCATCATGTTTCTGTCAGGATCCGAAAGAGACGCAAACCAGAACCAGAACCAGAACCAGAACCCAGCTGTGTGTCCTTTAAGAGCGACATGTCAAAGAGTGGATTCATTGACTTTAAATCTCCTGGATCTCCACCATCAGAGAGGTGAGCTGTTTCTAACTGCTGTAAACTGAACCAGTAAGTTTCAGATGTTCCCAGTTATATTTACAAAGGTTTGATCCATTATAGCCTGTTATGATCTCAATGTTGATCAACAGGTTTGTTGAGCCACTAGAGGATCATGGGAAATGTAGTTGAACTCTTCTGACAGCAGAACCTTTTAATATAGAAACACTGAAAGTTATTTAACTTTACAGTTAAAATCTATCTGATTTTAACTGTAAATATTTATTCCACAAAGATGGAGGACAGAAATAACTTGTGGTTTTCAGACATAAGGTTTTTATTATCATGTTTCTAGAACATAATGAAACTGGAGTGGTGCCTCAGTGATCAATAGATGAATCAATAAAGTCTTAATCAGCCCTTAGGGGCAGCATGAGGCTGTGGGTGTGTCTGCAGGGGGCAGAGAGGATGGAAGGTGGACAGATTGATTCTCAGCTCTGGGGAAAAAGCTGATCTTTATCCATAAAGTGGTTGTTCACCTTCTGGACCTGCAGCGTTTCCAGACGGTACCAACAGTTTGTGTCCTGGGTGGGTGGATCATCAGCAGCAACACAACTGGCCTTCCTCTGCAGTCGGCCAGTAGATATCAGGTCCAGGTTCGGTAACTGATCCCACGATCCACTGGGCCGTTCTCACCACCCGGGCCGAGTCCTTTTGGTCCTGGGTTGTTGTCGTCCCACCCAGTCCTGCTGAGGCAGAGGATGCTCTTCATCACGGCTCTGTAGACGTTCTGGAGCCGCTGAGCAGGAAGTCCAGCCCTTTGCAACTTCCTGAGGAAGAAGAGTCTTTGTTGGGCCTTCCTCGTCAGAACAGAGGTGTTCAGTGACCAGGTCCGGTCCGAGGTGACCTGGATGTCCAGGAATCTGATGTTGTCTCCCTACACACTCCACCACCTCCACCTGGACTGTAACAGGTGGTGCCCTGTCAGATTTTCCTACCGTAGAGCATCGATCTGCGCTTCCCCTCTCGGTGGGACGGATAGAACAGTGTTTTTCAACCACTGTTCCGCGGCACACTGGTGTGCCGTGAGTGATCGTCAGGTGTGCCGTGGAAATTATTCAATTTCACCTACGGTACCGTATTTTCCGGACTATAAGCTGGTACTTTTTTCCTAAGCTTTGAACCATGCGGATTGTAGCCCAATGCAGCTTTTCTGTGGATTTTTCTTCAACCACCAGGGGGCTCTCTAGCAGGAAGTGAATCTTTACAAGTCAAAATTGTAAATCAAAAGAAGAACGCGCTGATTTTCATTTAGAACAACCACATGCTAGCAGTAGTCACGACAAAGAAATGTTTTCATGTCCGAAAAATACGGTAATTGGTTTTAAAAGATTTTTTGAAAATGAATTATCTGCAAATAATGCCATCTTTGAGTGTCTGCTGTAGCAGAGACTAGCGGCGTAATCATGTAATTTTCTTACCACTAGATGGCAGTAGGTAAGGAGCATTTTACATTAAAACAAGAGAATTAGTGATGCATGAATATTACAGGTAGCGGTGAGAGCATCGTATCTAGCAAGACTGTGATGGAAAAGACAGAGAAGCTCAGCAGGAGTTAGAAAGAACATGAGTCCATTTCCCACAACATGTCTGTGTGAAGTGAGCTTCTCTAGTCTGGCTACTATAAAAACTAAAAACAGAGAGAAACTGAGATGTTGAGGAAGAGCTTTGTCTTTCTTCAATTTCTGCCAGGAAATCAGCTGTTTTCATCCAAACATGCTCAGGTTTCACACCAGGTGGGTAAAATATACAGATATTGACATTTTGTACATGCAACTCTTCATATTGTAACAGTGAATATGAAGTGAAATGTTTCCCAAATATTATTGCTTCTTTCAGAATAAGAATTATTTTCTGTATTCCGGCTATAAGATGCTTGTGGATTAGTTTGTAAAACAGTTTGAAGTTTTCTACAACTTCTTTAAATTTAACACCACAGTGTTGTGGTTCTGTTCAGGGGTATTTTTGAAGTGGATATGTTAAGTGCAATTTCAAATAAGAAATGTAAAATGTGATAAAAATAAATTTTTGTTTTTGATTCCTATTCAAGAGACTTTGATAAGAATGACTAAATATGTAATATAGGCGTCTACAGAGTATCTTTGTTTACATTTTTGGTTGGTGGTGTGCCTCGAGATTTTTTCAATTAAAATAATGTACCTTGGCTCAAAAGAGGTTGAAAACACTGGGATAGAAGACCGTCTGTCATGGGTCCTTTAGGGGTCGAGCTTTACTGGATTTATTTTAATTTAAGGGATCAAGGAAGTATTTAGACGGAAAATTAAATTAATTGAAATGGAGACTTTATTGTGAATCGTTGCTGCTTATAAATTGTTGTTACATGAAGAAACACATTTATATTTCATGAGAGAAATATTTAACAAAGTGCCACAACTTAGTTACTGCGACTGAGATCTACAGGATCCCACATGATCCCACCTTTAGGCAGCACCAACACCTGGAGGTGATCATGAATATAAACTAAATCAGAACTTAATGAGTCTTTTAAAGAGCAGAACTGGTTTTATGTTAGTAGGAAAAACCAGAACAAAAACACTTTAAACTACAACAGAGTATTAAAACCATAATAAGATAAAAATAAAATATAATTTTTTGGAAGAAATGTATAATATTACCAGAATAAAGTTGTAATTTTCTGACTTTATTCTCATATTTTATATATTTTTATGTATTTTCTTAGTGTGTCCATAATACTCCATCCTGTTAAACTGCTTTACCTGATTATTTAAATCCTAAAATGTGACACATCTCTCCTTCCTCTGCAGTCTGGGGTTCATCAGAAACTGATGTTTCTCTGATCTGTGGAGTCAAACCAGATTTAAACTCAACAGATTTCCCTCTCTTCCTCCTCTCTGAGTTGTTTCTTTTCCAGTTGGACTTGTTGTTTCTCCTGCAGCAGTGAGAAACTCTTTGTCTCTCTAAGCGCTGCTGGAAACCTGAACAGATCTGCTGGAAGCTGAGAGTGATCAGATCCTCCTCATGATCTCCATGGATCACCTGATCCTGAATCTCTCTGATTGTTGGTCCGTCTGGAAAATATTCCTTCCACATATTCCTGCCTCTCTGACTGAACCGACTCTCAGCAGCAGGACTGGCAGCCCGTCTAAAGGAGGTCTGGACCCCACAGGTTTCAGAACCGCTGCTTTAACTGAGCCCATCTGTTCAGGACCAACACATCACCACTTCATAGGAAATGTTCACTCCTTCATTCACTACATCTGACCTCACTCTGGATGTTTCTGCAGACCTGGAACATGATTCCAGTTCAGGTTTCAGGTTTTAAATGTTGTTAATAAAGTCAGAAGTTCTCCAGAAGGTTCTGGATCAGCCAGCAGACATCAGAAGGTCATGAAGAAGTGAAGGAGAGAACAATTCAAACCCAGATGGTTCCTGCTGGATCAGGTTCCTCTGATCCTCTGAACACATGATGGGATCAACTTTCTGCTGACTGGATCACTGGGAACTGACTGGTACTGGTTTCTCTTTCAGACTCACTGAAATCCAGAAGATGGAAGATTTGGACCTAAAGCAGGACAGAGCAGAACCTGCAGGATCCGTCTGTCCCTCTATGAGGAGTGACCGGTCCAGAAGAGAACCTCCAGACTTCAGTAATGAACCTGGACCCTCAGACAGGAAGTAAGAAACCAGTTTCTCACTGATTCATGTGACTCCACACAGATTTATTTAATATTAACTTGTTTATCTTCAGCAAATAAATAAAAATAAACTTAATTTTTCTGCCAACTTGAAGCTGAGTAGACATGAGGAATGTCAGCCAATCAGAGGAGTTTTAATGAGGCTTCAGTGAGTCAGAGATGGATGGAAATGATCCATGGAAACAGAAACAACCAGAACTTTAGAGAGCAACAATTCAGAGATAAACCCACTGAGAGAGGAAACTTCTTTACTGGGACCAGTCTATATACTGGGAACACTGGGACCAGTCTATATACTGGGAACACTGGGACCAGTCTATATACTGGGAACACTGGGACCAGTCTATATACTGGGAACACTGGGACCAGTTAATATACTGGGAACACTGGGACCAGTCTATATACTGGGAACACTGGGACCAGTCTATATACTGGGAACACTGGGACCAGTCTATATACTGGGAACACTGGGACCAGTCTATATACTGGGAACACTGGGACCAGTCTATATACTGGGAACACTGGGACCAGTTTATATACTGGGAACACTGGGACCAGTCTATATACTGGGAACACTGGGACCATGTGATCCAGGTTGATGATCCAGAACTTTAAACTTTCTGTTTCTCTGCAGCAGTTTGTGTTCTGGAGCCTCAGGCATAAAGCGTCCGCACAAAAAATGTCTGGTCCCATATTTTATGCAAAAGTCGGCATGTATAAAAATTAACTTTGCGTCAAGGTTTGCATAAATATACACATTTTTTCACTGGCGTGATAATGTGCAGCAGCCAACAAACTTTTTCTGTGGACAATATCAAACCACAAAGAGTCAAAACTCACTAAATACTGAAATCTGACGACATTCAGTTATTTAGACCAAGAAGCATCAAACTCGATGGTTTTCATGATTTTAATATTTTATTGCTTAAACGTGAACGATGAAACTGAACTGCATTTATCCTCAGACAATAAGCTAACACACACACACAAAATAAAGAAAATAAAAGTAAAAGGATGTGAAAACCTCACTAGAACGTAAATAATACTTTTCCTCAGTTTCTGTCTCATAAAGATGTAACTCATCTATGGAGTAATTTCATTCTCACTAAAAAAGAAAACAGGTTGGATCAGCAGATTAACTCCAACCTGCTGATTAGAAATGATCAACAGGTTTGATTATTGAAGGTGATCAGGTGAGGAGACAATCACAGGTCCATCAGTAGCTGCATCAAGGTGAGCAGCTACCTCAGGAGCTTTGGCTCTGATGGAGAACAATGGAAGGATTCAGAGGGAGGATTGATCAGAGATCAGATTCATCTGATGGTTTATTAGTGTTTAGATTAATCCAGACTGATCATCCTGGAGCTCTGAGCAGAACTTAAAGAAGGAGCCGAGTGGTACCGGTACCGGTCCAGCTGCAGCCATCCTTCAGTCGAGCCGCTTTGTGAATGAACCTTATGGACATAAAGCATCTTTATTCTGTAAATGTAAACTTATAAACATGATTTTACTATTTAGAATAAACGTCCACTTTCCCACTCAGAGACTCTCTGTCTGTCTTTAAATCCTGGCTGAACGATCTGCTGCTCAAACTTAGATCTCTTTATTTTATTGTTTTAATTTGAAATATTTTATTTAAGATATATTATTTTTATTTTTTGTGAAGTGACCTCATGTGCCCTGAAAGCACATTTTAAATAAAATATATAATTATTACTATTATAAATAATAATACTGCTACAAACAAGGACGTTGCCATGGTTACTGCTGCACATGGTGGCAGACTTCCTGGTATTTAAATGTATTTAATATGTGTTTAAGGAGGCGACATGCCGACCAGCAGCTGCTTTATTTCCTGCAAATTAGGATTTATAAAGCCAGTTTCTAACTGATTAATTTGACTCTGCAGAGACCAACCAGGATTTAAACTTTGATTTCAGCTTATAAACTGATTCATGGAGACCAAAACATTATTTTAAATCATTTTTTTTTCAGTCGTGATCTTTGAGAAAACAGAACAAACTGGAGGAAAAACTAAATGGTTTCCTTCGTGAAACTCTAGTACAACCACATGCTAGCAGCAGGCACGACAGAGAAATGTTTCAAACTCGTATGATGCAGCTTTTAAGTTGAGGGATGTTGATCTGGCACTATAGGAGGGACATGGAGCCGCTGCATTTAAGCTCAGTGTGAATGAAACCATGGTTCGGCTTTGGACACGGAGGGCTGCGTCCTTAATATATGCAGAATATATGTTGTGTCTCAAAGCTCAGTATTTTAAAATGTTCCACATTCAAAATAAACTTTACAGAAAAAATACACAGAAATATTTTAATGAGAAAATATTTCTGTGTATATATTTCTGAGTCTGATCCATCAGAGACTCAGACCAGAACCAGAACCCAGCTGTGTGTCCTTTAAGAGTGACAGGTCAAAGGGTGAACCCATTACCTTTAAATCTCCTGGATCTCCACCATCAGAGAGGTGAGCTGTTTCTAACTGCTGTAAACTGAACCAGTAAGTTTCAGATGTTCCCAGTTATATTTACAGAGTTTTGATCCATTATCTAAACCAGCTGCTCTGTTCTAATGAAAACACCTTCATATCTTCATCTCTGGTGATGATGATGATGTTCTGCTGCTTCCTGGCTCCATGTCAGACTAACAGTGGGACACATTTCCACCACCCACTGGGAAATACCTGGTAAACCAGTCTGGTCCACCAGGACTTGGTTCCTGTGTGCATTGTGAGATCAGTTCAGCAGGAAGGAAAGCTTCATGATGTGGCAGTTGAGATCTGCTGGAACTCAACCAGACTGAGCTAATGTGGACCATCAGAGGTTCTGCTGGTTCTTAGTGGATCAGCAGGAACATTAAATCTTTACTGCTACTTGGATCATCTGGTTCACTGCTCACGTCCAGATATCACTTCATGGACCTTTACCTTCTGATTGTCTCTGTTGACAGATATAATGTGAGCTCACTGGCTTCCAGGATCTACAGGATCCATTTTAAATCCTCTAGAACACGTGTCAAACTCAAGGCCGGCGGGCCACATGTGGCCCGCCACATACTTTTATGTGGCCCCCCAGGCGTTTTATAGGCCCATGATTGGCCCATGAAAATAGGTTTTGAGCATGAATTGTCTACAAACTACATCTCCCACAATGCATTCCGATTGTTACCAGCCAACATTGCGGTTTCTCGCCACTAGAAAGCAGCCGAGTCACCTCAAGCTGCTTATTAATTTTCCCTGTGAATAAAACTGAGACATTGACAAGCCAACATCAAAAAGCAGGGCCGTGCAGAGACCACTAAAGGGGCAAGTGCTAAAAAAAATGCACATCTAATCGGATTTTAGAACAGAATATTAACAAAGCCACACAGCTTTCAGAGTTTAATAAACAACGATAAATTACAAAATTGTGACGTATACAATCAAAGCTGAAGCAGAAACGATACGTTTAATGTTTTCCATCATCTGACAAGTAGCAAGTCTGCTCCACATTATTCACCAAAAACATTTTTTTAAATTCACCAACAACTGTTGAGCTCCACAGTTGGCCGCCTTATCTCACTGCACATTTTCGTCATAGGTCAATGGCAAAAGGTCAAAGGTAACAAGGTGACGGGCTTATTATGTTATACAAAAAAAACATAAAAAAACAAATAATTTTAGTACGTTATGTGTCAGAAGAGGGCTTAGGAAATAATAATACCAAAAAAAAAATGGACCGACAGGGCACTTGCAGCAAGGAGCAAAAGGGACAGGTGCTCAAGCACCCACTCCCCCCCACACTGTCCTGAAGACCTGTGTGGACAGAGCCTTCTCTTCCACTGACCCCAAGCTCTGGGACTCTGTCTCCACCATCATCAGATCTGCTGACAGGGTGGACCGTTTGAAGTCCAAGTTCAGCACCAACTTTTTAAAATGTCTACTGGTTATTCTGGTGTTACTGGTCTTCGTCCTTGTAGTTCATCTTCCTCTTTCTAACTTCTTTGTATTGTGTTCATGTGACGCTCTGTTTTCTGCTTTTAATGTGACACTCTTAGTTATTTTATTAGTAAATATTGCTGGATGAATATTTCCTGTCTTCCTGATTGTTCCTGGTTCCTCCACAGAGTGGACCAGCGGAGCTCAGAAGTTCCCAGTGACCCATCTGCCCAGCAGCATCAAACACAGCTGGACTCCATATTTATGGTCTGTGCATGAACAACAACTACTTTTCCATGGTTCTATTCACAGTCGTCTCCATGCTGCACTTTGTAGACCACAGGACTGTCAGTCTGTCCAACATCCATCTGGTGTTTGGCTCCATGATTTCAGTCTGATATTTCCTTCATCTATTATTCTGTTCCAGCTGCTGGAGGAAAACATAATAACTTTTGTGAAGAATGAGCTGAAGAAAATCCAGAATATTCTTAGTCCAGATTACCCAGAATGCTCAGAGAGTCAGAAAGAGAATGGTGAGGTGTTGAGAGGTGATGATGAAAAGCAGAGAAGAAGCAGCAGAGAGGCACTGATGAAGATCACACTGAACTTTCTGAGGAGGATGAAGCAGGAGGAGCTGGCTGACTGTCTGCAGAGAAGTAAGAGGATTTCTACAAAGATTTGACCTTATGGATAAATGATACATTTACTGATTTCTGAAGAAATGGAATCACATTTATTTAAATAATCTTCAGAAGGTATTTTTGTTTAATCTCTGATTTTACTATTTCTGTTATTTTAGAAAATCTTACTGCAGTTTGTCAACATCATCTTAAATCTGGTCTGAAGAAGAAGTTCCAGTCTGTGTTTGAGGGGATTGCTAAAGCAGGAAGTCCAACCCTTCTGAACCAGATCTACACAGAGCTCTACATCACAGAGGGAAGGACTGGAGAGATCAATGATGAACATGAGGTCAGACAGATTGAAACAGCATCCAGGAAACCACACAGACCAGAAACAACAATCAAACAAGAAGACATCTTTAAAGTCCCACCTGGAAGAGATCAACCAATCAGAACAGTGATGACAAAGGGAGTGGCTGGCATTGGGAAAACAGTCTTAACACAGAAGTTCACTCTGGACTGGGCTGAAGACAAAGCCCACCAGAACATCCACTTCATATTTCCATTCACCTTCAGAGAGCTGAATGTGTTGAGAGGGAAAAAGTTCAGCTTGGTGAAACTTGTTCATCACTTCTTTACTGAAACCAAAGAAATCAGCAGCTTTGAAAACTTCCAGGTTCTGTTCATCTTTGATGGCTTGGATGAGAGTAGACTTCCTCTGGACTTCCACAACAAGGAGATCCTGACTGATGCTACAGAGTCCAGCTCATTGGATGTTCTGCTGACAAACCTCATCAGGGGAAAACTGCTTCCATCTGCTCTCCTCTGGATAACCACAAGACCTGCAGCAGCCAATCAGATCCCTCCTCACTGTGTTGGCATGGTGACAGAGGTCAGAGGATTCAATGACCCCCAGAAGGAGGAGTACTTCAGGAAGAGATTCAGAGATGAGCAGCAAGCCAGCAGGATCATCTCCCACATGAAGATGTCACGAAGCCTCCACATCATGTGCCACATCCCAGTCTTCTGCTGGATCACTGCTACAGTTCTGGAGGATGTGTTGGAGACCAGAGAGGGAGGAGAGCGGCCCAGAACCCTGACTGAGATGTACATCCACTTCCTGGTGGTTCAGACTAAAGTGAAGAAGGTCAAGTATGATGGAGGAGCTGAAACAGATCCACACTGGAGTCCAGAGAGCAGGAAGATGATAAAGTCTCTGGGAAAACTGGCTTTTGATCAGCTGCTGAAAGGAAACCTGATCTTCTATGAATCAGACTTGACAGAGTGTGGCATCAATATCAGAGCAGCCTCAGTGTACTCAGGAGTGTTCACACAGATCTTTAGAGAGGAGAGAGGGCTTTACCAGGACCAGGACAAGGTGTTCTGCTTCATCCATCTGAGTGTTCAGGAGTTTCTGGCTGCTCTTCATGTTCATCTGACCTTCATCAACTATGGGGTCAATATGATGAAAGAAACACAAACATCTAAAAAGTTTTCATTATTTAATAAACCTAAACCAAAGTCTCTCCATCAGACAGCTGTTGACCAGGCCTTACAGAGTCCAAATGGACACCTGGACTTGTTCCTCCGTTTCCTCCTTGGACTTTCACTGCAGACCAATCAGAGACTCCTACAAGGTCTGATGACACAGACAGGAAGTAGCTCACAGACCAATCAGGAAACGGTTCAGTACATCAAGGAGAAGATCAGTGAGAATATGTCTGCAGAGAAAAGCATCAATCTGTTCCACTGTCTGAATGAACTGAATGATCGTTCTCTAGTGGAGGAGATCCAACAGTCTCTGAGTTCAGGAAATCTCTCCACAGATAAACTGTCTCCTGCTCAGTGGTCAGCTCTGGGTTTCATCTTAGTGTCATCAGGAAAAGATCTGGATGTGTTTGACCTGAAAAAATACTCTGCTTCAGAGGAGGCTCTTCTGAGGCTGCTGCCAGTGGTTAAAGCCTCCAACAAAGCTCTGTAAGGACACAGATTGTTACTGCAGGTATTTTTGATAGGTAGAAATCTGCTAATTATGAGGTAAATATTCATGTTTCAGTTTATATATTAGTGCATTGTCTCTTCAAAGTGTCCCACTGGGGGGAATGCCCAAAAAAGAAACAGACTTTCTTCAGCAGCTGATTATAATGTTATATATTCAAGCAGCAAAACTTCTCCACTTTATGTTAAAATTGAAATTGGATTAATATAGTTAATTGTGTAATTTTCTAATTCTCTTTCCAACCTCCTTGTTGCCTGTAGTTTTGTCATTTAAGGCTGGAGGCCCAACTATAGAATGAACCAATTCACAACAAATACAAAGGTTGTGTAAAATAAGATGCTTCCTTCTCTGTCCAATGGAAACATTATTGAATTGAAAGAACATAAATTTTGAGGAATTGTTTAATAACAGATTTTCCTCCCTGTCTCCTCAGACTGAGTGGCTGTAACCTCTCAGAGAGAAGCTGTGAAGCTCTGTCCTCAGTTCTCAGCTCCCAGTCCTCCAGTCTCAGAGAACTGGACCTGAGTAACAACAACCTGCAGGATTCAGGAGTGAAGCTTCTCTCTGCTGGACTGAAGAGTCCAAACTGCATCCTTGAAACACTCAGGTAAAATGTGACCAATCCTGGTGAAACCAGATTTCTGTACTTTACCTGCTTTCACAGATGATGTAATTATTATTTATCATAACAATAATGTCTGACTGTAACATGGTTAACCTGCTAAATCTCAACACATAATAATGGATAATTTTCATTTCCTCCAGACTGAAAGAACTAAAATGAGAGTTATTAAGAAAAGTGGCGGTCAGGCTTCCACTGATAGTGTTACTCTGTTTACTTGACAGAACAAAGGAGATTGTTCCATACCTTTCCAACCAGCAGTTGTCAGACTTTCCCAACCATTGTTATGGAAATTTAGATTTTTATTATCTACAAAAGGAAGTACATTTTTATTAATATTTCAAAGTATTAACAGTTTAAGCTCCAGTTTTTTGTGTGTTTTCCTCTTGTGAAAAAGTCCAATTCAGACCTTTGGCTTTACCTCAACGCAACGGCGTCAGATTCATTTTTGAGGTATTGGGGTCATGGGGTGTTTCGTCACCTGTTACGCACTTTGAATATCAGGCTCTTGTTCAATTTATATGATGTCACCTGTCAATCAATTCGGTGGGTTTGTTACAATTTGTCCTGAAGTAAACAGTGAACATCCCTTACCTGGTGAACAACGTTTTTGAGTCTACCGTGCGCTGCGGTCATAGAGGTTTGGTGGAAAACAATCAGAAATTTTTTTAAAGTTGTTATTGGGGAACATGCAGAAGGCAGCTTTACACAGAGCATTAGATGACGGAGTGGACTTTATTCCATTTTCAAAACTGGAGTCTGGAAAAATGTAAAAGAGAATAAATGCCTGCAGCCGATTTTAGAGCAGCTGAATACAGATCGACGGTAAGAAAACTGTGATTGTATGAAGGTTTTTACATCATTACATCATTGGTGTGAACACACCAGTTGTCCAACCGGGTTCAGCTCTTCAGTTTGCCAAAACACACACACAAGCACGCACACACACACGCTCATGTGCACGCACACACACAGGCACACATGTTTGCGTGGCTATCTTTGTGGGGACTTTCCATTGACTTCCATTCATTTCTACAACTTAAACCTTACCTTTACCCTTTTCCTAACCCCATCCATCACATACCTAACCCTAACCAAAACCCAATTCACACCTTAGCCCTAAATCTGACCCCAGACCCAAAAACAGGGTTTCCACCTGTGGGGACAAGGCTTCAGTCCCCACAAGAAGCAATTGATCCCTACAACGTAGTATGTGTCAGGAAAATAGTTCCCACAAGTTATTAAAAACAAACGTGCACACACACACACACACACACCCAGACCCAGACACACGCACACACAAAGCTCATAAACCGGAGACCCGCCCGAACGCACATGGTAAAAAGCTCTGCAGGATCCGACCGCTCTTAGAACTACGGAAGGATTCAAACTCCACTCTTCATTTTTACCTTATAGAAAAAGCACCAAGCTTCCAAATTCACTAAATTAAACTGACCAGTCAGATTCAGGCTTTGGGATGATATGTGTGGAACAGATGACCAGTCAGACTGCTGACAATATTTTTATATTAAAAACAAAATGAAAAACACCGTTAACTTTAATCTTATTATTTAATCTTATTGTTATTTAGCAGACAAAAATGAATTTCAACAGAAAACAGAGACCTGAAAACCATCAGTAGCATCGATACTTATGGCTCCTGATGGCTGATTGGCATTTGGAGGAGCAAAGAGGAAAAAACAAACAAATTCACAGAATTATTTTTTTATCTGAGCCAGAATGATGTGCTCTGGGCAAAGTGTGGGTGAGCATTTGGTCCGACCCATAAACGGACATGATGGACCCGATCTTTTTTTTTTCATCCCAACATCATTAGAAAGAAAACATTTTCACAGCTCTATAAATGGTGACAAATACAGAAATCTAATTTAATCATTAGGAAGAATTGGTTCAGACCTGGACTGGATCAGAGTCGAGGCCTTTTTTCAGATGTCAGACCGGTTCCTGATCCCAACCCAACCCGAAGCTGCAGCATGTGGTAAATAAACCTTTGGGTGACGGTTATGATCTGGAGCCTCAGATTTGGTTCTCAGTGCTGGAGGTTTTATCTGTACCTCTGTCTGCATAGAAACACAGAGAGATGTCAGTCAGACTGTCAGAGTTGTGTGCAGTGCAGCCTGTTAAATGCCTGGTGGGACCAGCGGACAAGCAGGGCCGTAAAGTGGGGGGCCAATGGCCCCCTGTTCAGGTGCCTATGCCTCAATGTTCTCATCTTCTCATCATGTGACGAATTGTGTGTCTGCAGCTTATCAGGTTGTTTGGTCTCAAAGAAAGGCTGTGCTTCTCTGGCCTCAGCTCTGACCTTTAAACCCTCCCATCTGAAAGAGTTGGACCTGAGCTACAATCATCCAGGAGACTCAGGAGTGAAGCTGCTGTCGGCTGGATTGAAGGATCCAGACTGGAGACTGGAAGTTCTCAGGTATGGAGGAACCTGTTGCAGGAGCAGAGAAGGTCTGATAGAGGAGGAAGAGGAGAAATGTCTTTAGTCAGTCTGATGGGAAACATTTAGTTTGATAATTAAATATTTAGACGCCTCATCTGGAGGCAGAAATCATTACCCAGTTTTCTGACTAAGAACGGCTCACAAGGAAAATTAAAGAGTGGGATGGATTTAACAGAGTTTAATATGGACTCTGATAAAATAAATAAAAGAGAAGTTCAGTTAGATTTCCATGATGATCTACTGATGACAGAAAGGACTTTAAAACAATATTTGATGGAGCTCCAGACCAATCAGCCCCAAGGAGCAAAGATGAGAAGAAAAGTAACTCCATGTTGGTCAGATGGATGTTTAAAAGTTCTGAGAGAGAAAAATAAAGATTTTTAACAAAACTCACAACTTTCAGGATTTAATAAAATATAAAATAAATGTAGTAGTTTGTTCTCCACCAGGGGGCGACATCTGGAAAATGATCAAATGAATGAGAGGAATCAGGAGAGAATTGAAATTCCTTGTTTTCCAGAGGAAATGGAGAATTGCAGTGAATGATGAGGAAAAAGTAGAATTGTTCTCTGTTGACCGTGGTAGAAATTAAAAACAATAATAAGACCTTTTAGAGTTTAGCTCCAAGAAAAGACTTATGTGTTTAGGTTTTCAGTTTAAACGACGTTTTTAAACACCGTAGAATGTTTTAGTCACTTAATCATTCATGTATAACTGATATATATATCAGTGACATGGGGTCAGGGTAGGCAACCTCTCGCTAACTGCACTGGCTGCCATTATGACAGCATGTTCGTCCTGTCTGTACGCCGGCAATAAAATGGTTAAAAAACGTTTAATATATGGACTGATTTTCCATAATTTCGCTTATGTATATAATGTACAGTGTTTTTGTCACTAACTGTGTGTGTATCGTGTTTTGTGTGCGGAGGAGCGATAAGAAACGGCAGAGAACAGACTGGAGGTGAGGCAGGCAGTTCTCTTGCCTCACCGCTGGGGGCGCTCATGATCCCAGATATTGTGACTGCACAACTGCAGAGTAAGACACAGTGAGCTAGCCATGGAGCTAGCCACACAGTAAATAAGTACAGCGATATATTTGTTTTCTTCTCTCTTCCGACGTCAACATGAAAGACTACATTTCTACACTAACAATTTTCTAAAGTGGATTTTCAATTGAAGCAGGAGATAATAACTAAAGAAAGACCAACACCGGAGCTGAAGGTTTTACTTCAGGACAGTTTGATTCTCAAACGGAGTAGAAAAGACATGGAGGATAAACTTGGCTTTGGATGAACAGATATTTTTGTGCAGAATTAGCGGCGCATGGATTTCATTGATACGTAAATGTAAGACAGCAATAAGATGTTTTTGTTTAGTTTTTTAATTAAATGTGCGTTTTGTGGGCTACAGTTAATGTTTAAATAATTCAGTAAAGTAGAAGCGGTAGCTAATCTACCACAGCAATTATTTATTAATAAAACATTAAGCCTAAAACGTACTACAACAACAAACTAAATGTTCTGATCTGTGTGCAAAATTCTTGAATGTTTTTTGGTGTTAAATCCTAAAACATGAAGTGGCATTGTTGTCAGTTGCTATGGCAACGAGTCTGCGTAGCTTGGCGACTACAGATCACTTTGCTGTGGATCATAGCACCAAATTAATTCCTACATTTATAAGTTTCACTGAGTTAACGCGGCTATGGATGAATGTAAAAGATTAGTCTTTTTGCCCCCAGCGTTGTTTTTTGTTGCTGATTCCCCTGATCGGTAATCTCTGCTCTATGTGCTCGTTGAGCTGTTGTCTGTCGGTTGCCATGGCAACGGGTCCGCGTAAAGCGACACACAGAGCGAGAAAAGGCAGAATAAAAGTTGTTGGAGCTATTTTTACTTTATTTCTTTATCCATTTGAATTTTGTTACTTTATTCTTAAATTTCTATTTTTTGTATTATTTACAGAGTTTGTTTGTAGGTTGATAACTGTTGATTTTATTTATTATTTTCTTATTTATTTTCTAAATTCAGACAGGAAGTAATGTGGGTCAGTCCACATAGATCAGTCCAGGGGCCTGGAGAAGGACCAGCAGGCATTTGGGTTTGGGGCCGATGGTTTTTAAGAGTGGTAGCATGAGAACAAATGAAGGTTTGATGTCTGTAATTGTTTTGGTGAAAGAGGAAAATAAATCACCAAGAACAATCAATAAGTTTGGACATTGAACCTTGTTTTGCCCGTGTCTAGAATCTTGACCCCAGTGCCTCAGTAGTGGCTTGGTGGACCTTTTACTGGATGTTTGGCTTTGCAAACAGTCAGAAGTGGTTCTGTTTGGTTCTTCACCTGTTTATCAGCTTTATTGTACCTTTATTGTGGCGCCACTGCAGAAGCTGCAATTCCTAAAACAAGCGACAAAAACTGAGCGAATCCCCTGAGTTCTAAAAACATGGTGGTATTTATAACAGTCGTCAAACTACGGCTCCTACAGCATATTTAAAATAAACCGATTGACCAATATAAGTAGATATTCACCCTTTCTTGTATCTTGACAGAACTAACAGAAACTAAACTGTTTATAGATTTATATCATGGAGAATTGATCAAACATCAGTTTTCTAATCTTTATTTTAAGTCGTATTTAATAGATATATCCAATAACAAATGATGGAGCTACTAATATTTTTGTGACAGATTTCTCCTTGTCCTGTATAAAATGGTTTTCTGGACACAATGCATGTCAATTGATATGCGTATCAATAATGAATATCAATTATCAGGAGAATGAAAGACGTGAAAATAATTAACTACAGTAAGAAATTGTATTTAAGCCTCGGTGCTACATGGAGCTCATTTTGAAACAATGCAAGTTAAAAACAATATTTCATATTTAATACGAAATATTAAAAACAATACATATATAAGACTTTTATTTTGAAGTCTTTTATATTCTTCAAAATAAAAGACTTCCTCTATTCAAATAAATCACTTAAATATATTTCACTTCACCTTTGTAATTATATACAATCATGTTCAGTTCAATTAATAATAATCATCATGTAAATGATGCTGAACATATAATTGTAAATCAGTCACTTATCATGAAAATAAACTGAACACAACATGGATTTTAATGCTGATATTAAATCAGGTTGAGCTTCCAGAAATGTTTCCTTAGTTTCCTGATGTCCTTTCAGGCTTCAGTGAGTTTCTTCAGGTTGTTACTGAGGGATTTCCTTTCTCCTCTCTGTTGGAGCTTTTCCTGTGTTTGGAGAAATGAGTTGTGCTGCAGCAGCACCAACTGTCCTTCCTACATCCACTGCAGTTTGCAGGCCAGATGTTGGACTGTTCCTGTCTCAGTGGAGGACAATGTGTGTCTGAGAGACATGTAATGTCCATGTTTGCTGCTGAAAGAGACTGATGGTCTGACCCCCCTCCTCCTTTCAGGGTGGAGCCTGCTGGAGGCCGATTCTTGACACCAGGTCTGAGGAAGTGTAAGTGTGTTTTTCATCTGATTCATGACAACAAAGCAGCTCACATTCAACCATCTTCAAACTGTCACATCACTCATTCATCATCAAAGATCAATAAATGATCAATAACTGCAGCTGGATTGTGTTTGTTCTCTCCATCAGATTCCTGTCAACTCACCATCGACACAAACACAGTGAGCAGAAAACTCAAACTGTCTGAAGACAACAGGAAGGTGACATGTGAGGAGGAGCTTCAGTCATATCCTGATCATCCAGACAGATTTGATTACTGGTATCAGCTGCTGTGTAGAACTGGTCTGACTGGTCGCTGTTACTGGGAGGTCGAGTGGAGAGGAATAGTTTATATATCAGTGAGTTACAGAAGAATCAGGAGGAAAGGAGACAGTAGAGACTGTTTGTTTGGATATAATGATCATTCCTGGAGTCTGAGATGCTCTGATGATGGTTACTCTGTCTGGCACAATAACATAGAAACTCGTCTCTCCTCCTCCTCCGTCTCTAACAGAGTATCAGTGTATGTGGACTGTCCTGCTGGCATTCTGTCCTTCTACAGAGTCTCCTCTGACTCACTGATCCTCCTCCACACCTTCAACACCACATTCACTGAACCTCTGATTCCTGGATTTACAGTCTGGTGGTTCAGTTCTGGTTCTTCAGTGTTTCTTTGCTGATTTGAGTCTAAATATTTTCCTCCTGTCAGAGAAACTCTCTCACTGTTGAACAGATAGTTCATCTCTACAATCTATTTCTTGGTGAAACTTTTCTGATTGAGTCCTTGGAAACTTTTTCTTCTTCCAGTCCTTTAAAGATGGAAGCTGGGATTATTCCAGGATTATTCCAGGATGATTCCAGGATCCTCATGTTTTCCTGTTTGTTTCCAGTCAAAGCTTCACACTGAATATCAAGATGTTGTTTCTTTTATTTTTTCCTCTCATTCATCAGATTTAATTGAAATGTTGATCAGTTTTTCTCACTGAACATTTTCTGTTTCTGTCGGCTCCTATTTTTATAAACTCGTCAGATTTTAACATTAAATATTTTTGTTTATTTTCTGCAGTTTTTCTTCATGTGTTTTAGAGAAATAAAAACATTTTTCTTCTTCTGCATTTGGTTCATTTGATGCTCATTCTGTTCTTCTGTTCAAATTTAAATATTTGCATTTATAATATTTTTCATCAACTCTGCCTTTCAGAAAGTCCTAGTTAAAGTAAAACATTCCCATCCCATGAAGGTGAAAGATGAAAAAATATAATCTACAACATTGGGTCATTTAAATACAGGTTTGTCTCACCAAATTGAGGTTTGAAGAAATACACCAGGTTGGTGTAGCGCGTTAGCATTAGCTCCTGTTAAGTACCATGTTATTGTAGTGCTTTAGCATTAGTTTAAGATAAATGCCTTAGTGTAGCGTTTTAGTGTTAGCTACTGCTAAATACCATGTTGGTATAGCGCAGTGGTTCCCAAACATTTTCTGTTCCCCCCCTGTCCCTTTCCCTTGGGGGTGGAGGATCAACTTTTTTAGGGACAAAATGAATGGTAGCTGAACACAGACAACAACATTGATAGCCTACAGGCTACTTGTTAAGCTTAAGGTGCTGTATTGATATTAGCTAGCTGGTCATCTTTTAGCTAACTTTACCTTCATCCAACAGCTTCACTCAAGTCAGTCGGTTAGTTTGGGGGAAAAACTGTGAAAAATTGTTTGCGATTTGCTGGTTTGCTGCCATGATTCTAACACACCAGTTTTGCTCTGCACAGCAGCATCAGGTCTTCTTCACAGGTCTAAATCCAGCGCGAGTGTTGTAGCGCTCATGTTGCATTTAAAGGCGGCTTGGAAAAACAGGTTACCACATGTTGACAACGTAACTGCTGATAAAAGTGACAGAGGACACAGATATGGGAAGTGTGGAAGCCCCTACTGTCTCAAATCTACATAGGAATAACAGAGAGTTGGCCATTCTACGGTAAAAACCCAGCGCATACAGTGTTCCTGTTTTTCTTCATCCAGACGGCTTCCTGCACTCCCCTTGTAATGGCACGGTGCCCCCTCTAGGGGGCGCGCCCACAGTTTGGGAACCTCTGGTATAGCGCTTTACAGCTAGCTACTGATAAATACTGAGTTTTTGTGCTAGAGTTAAGTAGTGCTAAATGCAAAGTTGTTGTAGCAGTTTGGCAATAGTTTCTAATAAGTACTATGTTGAAATTGTGCGCTAGTGTTTTCTTGCGCTAAATATCAGGTTAACGTAGGGCTATACAGAAAGCTACTGATAAATACTGAGTTGGTGTAGCACTTTTGCATTAGTTGCTAAGATGTGCTATGTTGGTATTGTGTGCTAGTGTATGCTAGTGCTAAATGCCATGTTGGTATAGCACTTTAGAGCTAGCTTCTGATAAATACTGAGTTGGTATAGCGTTTGGTATTAGTTGCTAATAAAGTACTATGTTGGTATTGTGCGCTAGCGTTAGCTAGCGGTAAATACCAGTTTGTGTTGGGCATTAGCGTTAGCTAGTGATAAATACGGAGTTGGTCTAGCGATTTGGCATTAGTTGCTAATATGTGCTATGTTGGTCTTGTGTGCTAGTGTTCGCTAGTGCTAAATACCATGTTGGTATAGCGCTTTACATCTAGCTACTGCTAAATACTGAGTTGGTAACACTTTTAGATTAGTTCCTTATATGTGCTATATTAGTATTGTGTGCTAGCTTATGCTAGTGGTTTTCTCCCTCCGATTAAACCTGCAGTCACTAAAACGTCATAACTAACTGCAGTACATTTCTTTAAAATGTCTGTAAAACAATAAATAAACTAAAACCATGCTTACCACTGTGTCAGGGTCTCTGATTCAGTACGAAGAGCTGCAGCGTTGTGGCCTCCATGAGGGGCCGGCTGCCAAGGACCAGGTCCCGGATGTGGTGGTCGTCCGTCAGGACTTTGGTCCATCAGGAAGCCTTACACCAGCCTTCTTGGTTGGCCTCAACCAGGCGACTGGTGCTGGGCCACTGGGCCGGGCCCCCGATGGCCCATCAGCCACCTCTTCACACTCTCCACTCCAGGTGTGACGCCGGGATTCTTGGGAGTAGCCCCACAGTCATCCCCAGAACAGAACCAGAACCAGCCTTTTTACCAGGGATCCAGACGGTCTCAAACTGGTTTTTCCCATCTTTGGCTCCATCTTGGTCTGATCTGACAAATTGTGTCCAGGCTGGTTTGAGACTTTATGGATTTAGTCCAAATGACCACAACATAACTGTATGCCTATGTAAGATATTGTATTAGTAATTTCTTTCTGCAGGTCTATTTTGTTATAGAAAAGTTTATAGGGATAAGCTTTTTAGTTATCTAGCTTTGCTAGCAAAGACTGAATCTATCAGTCTAACGACTAACGACTGAATCTAGACCCTGAATCTATCAGGGTCATCAACAACAGCCTAATGTCTGTATGATAAAAATACTGAATCGATAGATAAGAACAGTTTCTCCTCACCTGGCTGTCTCCTCCCGCTCAGTAGTTCTTCAGAGAAAGGCAGACGCAGAGGCCTGTCAGTGTCTGTTGTATTTCATTACCTCTCTGCTTAAACCGCGACTCCGAGCTGAAGCAGAAACGATACTTCAACGTTTTCCATCATCTGACAAGCAGCAAGTCTACTCCACTTTATTCACCAAAAACGTTTTTTTTTTATTCACCAAAAACTGTTCTGTAATCTGGAACGTTCGCTATGTTGAGCTCCAGTTAGCCGCCTCATCTCAATGCGCGAGAGGCAACTGCGTCATGCGTCACGGGAAAAGGTCAAAGGTAACAAGGTGACCAGAGGGCTTATTATGTTGTACAAAAAAAGCTAAGAATTTTAGCACGTTTTTCTGTGTCAGAAGAGGGCTTAGGAAATAATAATACAAAATAAAAAATAAAAAAATTGACCAAAAGGGCAGTTTGGGGCACCGTCACCCCATCTTGCTCCAAAACAAACCAAAATGGTCTAGTTCGTTAGTGCTCCGTTTGTGCAGGTTTGTGCAGTTAAAACTATTGTTTGTGCAGCTTTCCTTTCTGAGATATTAAAAGTTATAATTTTGGCCGATGACGTCACCGTCACCCCATCTAAACTGATCTAAAAAAATGGGAAAACGAAGAAAAATTTTAAACAACGTTTTTAAACACCGTAGAATGTTTTAGTCACTTAATCATTCATGTATAACTGATATATATATCAGTGATGTCACCGTCACCCCATCTTGCTCCAAAACAAACCGAAGTGGGCTACTTCATTTAAATTCTTCAGATTTTCAGCTGTTGTACAATGTGCACCTTCTTTTGTTTTGAACTTCCATAAAGATTTAGAACAAGAAGAAATTTGTCTCATTTCAAGAAATGTTTTAAGATATCAATGTTTTCTCATGAATATAGAATAATTGCATCCTGCCAATAAAAGACATGCAGCCGTGAAACGGGTAAAAATAAAAAAAATCCATAGCTAATATGCTAGTTGCTTGAGCAAAGTTTTTGCAGAGTAAACCGGAAGTGCATCACTGGTTCATCAAAGTTCATCCAAGTAATGTACTTAATATTTAGTAAATATATTTTAAATGCAACAATTTTCGTTTCATCCTGATTGACATAAAATGTGTACGGGCTTCAAGGACTTAAAATTTTTGCGAACTTCGACATAGTTCTCACACAACGTCAACTGGAATTGGCTCCACCCACTGTAGTGAACCCCCTCCCCCACCCTTGATCTTGTTTTGGCGGCACAGCAAGTGTAATTTCAACCTCTCGTTAAAATTATTGTAGCAATCTCAGAGAAATCGTTTTGAATAAATATTTTGGAATTTTTCAAACCCTCCGATTTTGATTTGCAGCCTCTTGCATCATCCTTCAGCCAATTGCATCATCCTGCAGCCAATTGCATCATCCTGCAGCCTCTTGCATCATCCTGCAGCCAATTGCATCATCCTGCAGCCAATTGCATCATCCTGCAGCCAATTGCATCATCCTGCAGCCAATTGCATCATCCTGCAGCCAATTGCATCATCCTGCAGCCTCTTGCATCATCCTGCAGCCAATTGCATCATCCTTCAGCCAATTGCATCATCCTGCAGCCAATTGCATCATCCTGCAGCCTCTTGCATCATCCTGCAGCCAATTGCATCATCCTGCAGCCAATTGCATCATCCTGCAGCCTCTTGCATCATCCTGCAGCCAATTGCATCATCCTTCAGCCAATTGCATCATCCTGCAGCCAATTGCATCATCCTGCAGCCAATTGCATCATCCTGCAGCCAATTGCATCATCCTGCAGCCACTTGCATTGACCTGCACCACCCACTTTTACTCATTTTCTTTTTTTTTGCCAAATTTGTCCGGGGGTTTTCAGTCCAAGTTTAGAGTAAACTACAAAAGGCTGGATTTGCCTCAAAAATGAACTTTTGATGTTACAAAAAAAAATACCAATCTTTGCTTTAATCAACCTATAGAACACTTCTCATCATTTAACATATTTTGTTTGAGATGGACAGTTTGACACAGTTTGCTTTGTGATGCACCGCCTCACTGGGAGGGAACTGAAAGGCTAACGTTGATCATTTCTAAGCTTATCAATTACAAGAGGTGATCTGTCTACTGATGAACATTAGTGAACAGATAGTATGTGAATTTGTGTAACAAACATTGAAAGAAAAGAAATTATATTGATATGCAGTGAAGACCATTTGCTGATTTAAACTATTTAAACATTCCTTGATTTCCATGCTTAACTCATTCCTCTAAAAACATATAAGTTTTGTGTCCCTTCCTCTAGTGAGGGGTACAGTCGTGCTACTGGGACTGCAGCGGCTGACACTGGGGCAGACGGAGCTGCTGAAGCAGCAGGGGGAGAGGTGGCTGCAGGAGCTTGCTCTCCCTGCACCGCTACAGCATTCCGTGTGCTTGGAATTACTTTATTTTCTTCCGTCTCTATAATTAAGTTTTTAGATTCATTTAACCATAATTTAGCACACCTCAGCTCATTCTCCTTTTTAGATTTTTTTTATTCCCATTTTTCTTTCTACACTACTCTCCAAAATTCCCACAATTATTTGCCATTGATCGATTTTTAGCTTTCCATCTATTTTGTATTTCTTTCTCCATTTTTTCATGTGTACAGTGCTACCAGGAAACCTGGACAGCATGTACTTTTCATCCCCATCGGGACCCTCAGCAAGTGAGGAATTACAAGAATGTTTAATTCCCATATTTAAAACACTTGCAATTTCAGCTTGAAAATATTATTTATTTGAATTTATTTAAATTTGGTCCAGGTTCGTTGACTCCTAGGGAGTCCTATGAACTGGAGATCTTTTCAGTGGGCCAGCAATTAAAATACCTTGTTGTGGTATTCCCCGCTTCGACTCTTTCGAGTGGGAGAATCTTGCCTATTGCATCCACAAGAGGTTTGCTGCTTAATTCCACTGTTTTATATGAGGTAAAATACAGAGCGGTATTTAAACCTCCAATCACTCTCACACTACTCTTTCATGCACACACACACACACACACACACACACACACATCAAAGCAGCAGTAGCAAACCAGCAATACCAGCACAGTAATGACTCTACGATTTAGCGCAACATTATCTGTTTTTGCCTTGTCAGAAAACTCAGCACCAGTCATTTTATTTACCCATCAAAAAATCAAAACCACACAGCAATGACAAGCTTCCTATCCGCCTGAGGACTTACCCTTAAGGGGTCTCCCAAAAACAGGAGGCTCCAAGAGCCTTTCCTTTGTTTAGTTGAAACGACGTCAACAGGGACTTCAACCCAAAAGCATTTAGTTGAATCAAGTGCCAATGTCAACTGGGACTCCAACCCTCAATTTAGTAGCATTTAGTTGAATCAAGTGTCAATGTCAACTGGGACTCCAACCCTCAATTTAGTAGCATTTAGTTGAATCAAGTGCCAATGTCAACTGGGACTCCAACCCTCAATTTAGTAGCATTTAGTTGCAACTGGGATTCCAAACCTCAATTCTTAGCATTTTAGTTGCAACTGGGACTCCAACCCTTTATTTATGTCGACTTTATTTTAGTATCATTCGTTTGAAACATTTTAAAATTCACTTACGTTTCTGTAGTTGTCGCACTGTCCGGTTGGATCTCGTCATTCCGCCGTTGGCAGACAAAGTCGGACCTATGTCGCTGGCCCAGCGAAGAATTTACTTCCTGGGTCTTTCTTTCCAGGTCCAAATGACTTCTGGCCATGCATGGATTCAGCGCGTCTTCCTCTGCCTGACAGTGGTCGATGTGAGAGATCCCGGGTTTCGGCACCAAAATGATAGGTATTTTCCTAGAACCTACATAAAAGAACCACAGACAACGTATATGAATTTCATGACAAAGCTTTTGCATGCAAAAGAGAAGACTCTATCAACTGCTCCTCTGAGCCGTTCACAGAGCGTTCTGAAGATCTTTGGGTAGAGCTTGCCTTTTATTTTCAAACTTCAAAGAGGGAGGATAGGCAAGATAGACAGCAGAGGAAAAACAGCAAAGGTCGTAAAACATTTTACCTAAACACAGCAAAGGTCGTAAAACATTTTACCTAAACAACTAGCAACCCAGTTCCAGATGCGATATCTGATTTACGGCCTGAGCCCGGTTGAAATCTCGGTCAAACTGTTTCACCTGAAGATGAACAGGCAGCTGTGACCCCCAGGTCAGTTAATACACACACTAAAGAAGAGAACATTTTAAACTGACTAACATTAGACTGAATATGAACTAAAGTAACAACAAAATGATAATACCAAAAAATCTCTAACAACGACTCCCAGTTTGAACACAAACACTCTGCTGCTGTTATTCTGCTGATCCAGGTTCTGTTCAGCTCCAATGTAACCAGAACCTGTTTAATATGGAACCAACTGGACTCTTCATTAATGGGCTTTTGTCTTTATCTGGTGGTGAAACTATAAAATACATAATGTCTGTTTATTAAACCCAGATTAAGTATTTTGTTCTTAATGATCCAGAAATGTTAGTGAAGGTAAAAAGTGATCAGAACCAGAACCAGTTCTAAGGTTTCATTAATCAGGATATGGATAAAATATAATTTGTTCCTCAGCAGCTCATGAGCTCAGATTACATTTCACCATTATTTATTCACCAGAACCAGAAACAGTGAAAGACTAAGTTAATTTTTTCTGCTGCCAGGTCAAAGGTCAGCAGCTTCAAGAAGCTGATTATCAGCTGGAAACCTGAATCTTGACCTATTTGGTCCCTATAACACTAAATAATTTAGTTTAAACTGATTAATTTCTGGTTTCTTTGTCATCGAAAATAATATAAATCCATAAAAGAAGAATCTACTTCAAATACAAAATAAATTTAAAAAATATGAAAAATCAACCAAAGCCACAAACTAAACATTCGTCCTTGTTTCCTGCTGCAGTAACTGGTGAGAATATAAATAGAAACAGAAAATAATCAGAAACTCAAACTAAACTGTAGTTCTTAACATCACCACATTACTGCAGCTAAAACCACACGTTGTTATAATATAGATTATTAATAAAGCTCCTATATAACCATTGATCATCATGTCAGTGAGGTGAGCAGAGTGAGGACAGTCTCTGGTTAAACCAGGATCAGCTGAGCAGGTTCTGCTGATCCAGGTTGAAACCCTGATTTCATTTCAATCATCAACCTGAATCTAAAGTCAGATCAGCAGCAGAGAGGTGGCAGCTTGTTCCAGACTCATTATTTACACATGATGCAGCTGTTTTCCAGCTGTTCTCCACAGCTGGAGGGAGGGAGGGGGATGTTTGGAGGAGAGAACCTGAACCTCCAGGTTTTACAGCTGGATTCTGACCTCAGCAGCTGGAACAACGACACAGATGAAACCAGAGACTCCTGGAAAATGGATGTTTGGATCTGATCAGGTCTGCAGATTCACTGACTGGGATTTATTCAGAAAATGTCTCAGAGCTGAGAAGAGCTGAGCTTCTTCAGACTGAATGCTGGGAAACCTTCACTCCTCCCATTCAGTGATGTTCAGGTTCTGAACTCTAAAAACTAAAATCAGTTGGAAACATCAGGAATTTGGTCCATTAAAGTGTTAATAATAAAATCAAACCCTTCTGCTGTTAGTTGAGTAAAGTCTGTTTCCACTAAGAACTGTGAGCGTTTCCTCCAGTCTGTGTTCGGCTTTAATCTCCTGCAGGAAACCAAACCTCCACGTCTCGACTGGAGTCGCCGTGGCAACGCCTTTCAAACATCAGGACAGTGGGTTGAGACCGGATGAGAGCCGATGAGTTGTTTTTATTTAGTGGCAGAGCTGCATTCATCCATTCATCATCCCAGTTTTCCTGCCATGCAGATTAATCTCCACTAATCTGATGCTTGGAGACCAAAATGTCACAAACTGGGATTAAGAGAGTTGAGATGTTGAAATCTGTCACATTTAGAAAAGAAGCTTCATGATGCTGTGATTTGTTCATCTGAACAACTTTTTAAAAATATTTACTCTTTATAACAAATCAAACTGATCAGATTTATTATTCTGAAGCAACAACCATCAGTTTAATTTATCAATCATGTTATTGGCAAACTAATATAAAGTAAACTGATGTATGGAAGAACAAACATGCCTCAGTCAAGATAATCACCATATCATATTTATAACCACATTAGCTAACAAAGCTAACATCTTGTGTTCCACATATGTAAAGATTATAACCTTTAGATTAAAATGTGTAGAAAATTATAAACTTATGTCCAGTTTTATTTGCTACAGCAGAGTTTTAGGGCCACACTAAGGAAAAATATAAAATAAAATTACAAAATAAGTCTGTCTGTGTGGTGGAAAATGATCCTAAGTTCCCATCAGCTGATCATGTTATATTGATGTTGTGAACTCTGACCTGAAGAACCTGTTTGGGTTAAACACACACCAGGTTGGAAGTTGTTTTCCTGCAGCTGAAGGGAACCAGACTGTCTCTGCATGTTCTGGATCCTGGATATAAAACCTACATGTTGACTCTGCCTGTTGGAGCTTTTCATCCTGAACTGATTCATTATTGGTCGTCTTACAAGCTCTCTGCATTGGGCACAAGATACAAATAAACCTGATGGAGTGATTTCATCTAACAGAAATGAATGTTTTCCTCAACAGTTTGGTGCCGACCTGGACACTCGGCTCCAGCCTGAAACCTGGATTAGGATTAAAGAGACGAGGGCTGCTGGTCGGCTCCACGGCTCCAGAGCTGAGATCAACAAACTCAATCCACTGATATCTGCTGAGACTCAGTCAGGTCATAAATTAACTTACTAATTATAAAATAGTGAACGATCCTAATGACCTTTTTCCCTGAGGATTGAGATTGACCAGATTAATAGAGATTACAAGAGAACGAAAAATAAGTAGGAAAGTAAGAGAAGAAGAGAAGACAGATCTTTGAAAAAGTGTAAGATTATTTTCTTGAAGATTCCTGCAGGGTGTCTGTCAAAGAAATTGATACTTATAGAGATTTTTTAGTTTTTCTTGGAAACCTGAATAAAAAACATTTACTAGAGTTTTTAATTCAGGGAACCAAACCTTTAGAGAATCTAAAGACTTGATGAGAAATAAAAACCTGTTGGAGGATGAAGAGGCAGAGCGACCACAAAGCTGGTTGGTTGGATTCTGTGGAGACGTTTGCAGTCTAAAGAGGAAATCCCACCTATTCAGCAGAAACGGGTCTGAGTGGTTCCTGGGTCTTTTCTCCTCCTCAGGGTGAATCGATTCACTATATAATAATGAAACATGGAGAAGAAAGTTTGCATGATGTGAATGAAAGGATGAAAAGTGTCATTTCTCCTGTTCGTTGAAGCTGATCGTTTAGAAAGGAAGAGAAAGATAATTAGAAGCAGAGGAAGTGAACTGAGGCAAAGAAATGAGAAACGAAGAGTCGAGTTGATCCTGAGAAACGAGGAAAGTTTGGAAAGTTGAATGAAAGAGAAAAAGAAGAGAAAGAGAAAAATGATGAACAAATGGAAATGCTTCTAATTCTGGACATAAATCTTTAGTCGATAAATTACAGGCCTTAATATGTTTTAGTGAGTTTGAAAAAGCATATGGTTTTATTTTGAAAAGGAGGATAATAAGTGACTAAAACAATAATGCAGAAGGAAAAATAAGATGTTTATTTTTATATAAACAATAAAAACAACAAAACAAACCCTAATCGATTTCTATCTGCTTCTTCTTCTCTCCTCTGTCTGAGCCTCACTGTGGTGCATCTGACCTCTGACCTCAACTCCTCAGCCCTGTCCTCCATGGATCAGATGACGTCCCTCTCTCACCACCAGCTGATCAAATGATCCAGTGGATCCAGTGGATCAACAAGATGAGGAAGATGAAGGAAACCTTCATCACCTCCAGGCTCTGAAGTTTCTGTTGATCCTGATTTATTTGACACCAGAGAACCGATGAGACGTCTCCATTCAGGGGACGACTGTCTGTCTCCTGTTGGACATTTGGACTGAAACTGTGTGTGACTGAGCTTTAACCACCTCCACTGGTCTGCTGTCCAGGATCAGAGCAGAGGAAGAAAAGATCAACCTGCTTCAGAGCTGAGAGGAGAAGACACCAGTCTGAACTGGTGATGCTGGTTTCATCTGTGGACAACATGGACATATTGTTGCCATGTGAAGCTGGACAACATGGACATATTGTTGCCATGTGAAGCTGGACAACATGGACATATTGTTGCCATGTGAAGCTGGACAACATGGACATATTGTTGCCATGTGAAGCTGGACAACATGGACATATTGTTGCCATGTGAAGCTGACAGCTTTAAATGAGCATCTGCTGACATTTATTCTCCAAAAGTAATATTTCTCTGTGATCTTCAATCCAACATGCTGTCAGTGAGCTTTACTCAGTCAGTTGGTTTTTACTCAGTGCCTGAGTGGGGCAGACAAAATGAGCCACAGCTGGATAATCTGGGGACAATTAAAGGCTCCCCAAAATGTCCCATGTTGTCCCCAGATGCCAAAATGTAACCAGTTAGAGTTAACGACGTCTCATTGGAGACGAGGCTGAATTGATGTCTCTGACTTGATGACATTAGTCTGGTTTCTCCTCTTCACCAGCCACTGCTTCAGTGAGTTTTGCTGTGTGATGATGGTTGAAGCTGTTGGGCCTTTATTTTGAAAGGGTTCCTGTGTGGCTCAGACAGCGATGCTCTGTCTTTAATGGCTCAGTTAGGATTTGAACACATTTTACACAATGTTGGCACTTTTGACAAAGGTTGATGTAGTTAGTAAATCAGATGCTACTTGTCCTTTTGTTGCTGTAGATCTAGTAAAACTAGATCTTGTCTCCTCTTCACATATTGTTCATCTTGGCAGTCATCAAATAAACAGGTATTTTTATGTTTTAAATGTTTTTTAACATAGATATGTATTTTAAAAAGACAAATGTAATAATTTCCTGCTATCAGGTTCCAGGTGTTTTCTCAGCAAACGTCAGCATGTGAACATAAAGAGTCTCTATTAAATCTAATCTATTAAATATCATGTTGCTTTTAATTAAATTCAGTTTGCTGAGCAGGTGAAGATAAAGACGAGTTATGTTGTGGTCATTTGGACTAAATCCATAAAGTCTCAAACCAGCCTGGACACAATTTGTCAGATCAGACCAAGACGGAGCCAAAGAGGAAAAACCAGTTTGAGACCGTCTGGATCCCTGGTGAAAAGGCTGGTTCTGGTTCTGTTCTGGGGATGACTGTGGGGCTACTGGAGATAATGGTCCAGAGGAACTTTAGATCAAACCAGGAACATTATGGATCACCCTGACCATCCTCTTCATCAGACGGCCTTAGAGAAACAGTGTCTTCTGTCAGAGGCTCCTTGAAATGTGCTGCGACACAGACCACTACGGGAGACTTTTCCTGCCCACAACCATCACCACCTACAATAAGTCTTTGAAGAGCCTTGAATAATATGTGTTACATTTAATTTCCCCTTGGGATCAATATGTTTGAATCTGAATCAAGTGTTAAAGTCGTCCTGATTGTAGTTCCGTATTCTCACTTTTATGCTTTTTATCTCTGTGTTTATATTCTTGTTCAAACTGAAGTTGCTGCTCTGACAGCTGCATTTCTTTACCATGGTACGATGAGCTATACTTTCATTAAACTATCAGTTTTTATGACACTTTTATGTCCCTGTTTATTTAAAGGGTCCAAAGTAAAGAGTGATCCCTTCGACCCAAATCATGGAGTCCAGGACTTGAATCTTTTTAAAAATCTTTGTTCACCAATTAAAAATCCCACATAAGATCCTTGCAATGTAATTTCTTCCCACTGAACACGTAGTATTTCCTGTCTGTGTCCTCAGTTTCCCAGCATGCCCTGCTGGAGTGGTGGATGTTAATGAGGGGGCGGAGTCTGTCCTCCTGAGCTGCCGATACTCTGATCATTTGCCTGAAGAGCCGTACTGATGTGGAACCGCAGCGATCTCACTCCTAAATCTGTCCACCTGAGGAGAGAAGACAACGATGAGCTCAAAGGCCAGAACCAGAACTTTACAGGCCGAAGGGTTCGGTGAATGCGTATATGCAACTGGGGGGTTCTGTACCTCAAAAAAGGTTAAGAACCACTACCTTGGAGTTATGGCACATTTAGAGTCTCTGCATCCTGTGCTGGTTAACTGATGGGAGAATAGTGGAGGAGGCGGGCAGCTGAAGAACAAATTATCAGAGATGGGGATGAGTTTAACTACTACAATTAAAAGCTGGAGAGAAGCCTGGCTATAATTTTGCTTCAGTAGCAAATACATGGAAAACAGTTGATCTCCAGCTTTTTTTATTATTGCTTGGGTTCATTAAATGAAGCTAATAAATTAAAATTATATCATCATTCTATTTTAACCCAATTATTATCTCCAATAAAGAGCACAACAGGAAATACAGTCAATATTCTATTAATAAAACTTTTAATTTAATATTTTGTGGGAAGAAAATGCTTGGAATATTTAGGAAACCTTGTTTTTTTTTCACTGCACCTGCTTAGAGAAAATAACCTAATGTCAGTTTATTAAAGCAGCTTTTGGGCCAGATATGATTAATGCTACAGAGAAAACGATGGGAAAAAATCAGGTGTATCAGCAACAAAGTGACAGACTGAGGGAAGCATGCAGACTCACATAAAAAGGTGAAAGATCATAAAAAATTAAACTGTACAATTAGGGCAAATTTATTGCAAAATAAAACTACTGTACAGATAGTGAAAATAGAATACCCAGGTTAAAATAGGTGTGAAAGAGAGCAGAATAGTTTGAGAAATTTACAAAATTTGAACATATATTTCAGACAATTTCAAATAAATTAATAAAAATGTGGAAAAGAAAAACCGAGTTGTAGAGCCGATCCTTCTTCTTGGAAGAAGCAGCACACTCTTGTGTGCACTTTGGATATGTCTCTCGCTTTCTTTTGTCCCAACAACAAACGAGGTGTTTCTACAACAAGATGCAGCTGATTACCTCACAAAAGCTGAAATAAAATCTGAACTATGACTCCAAATATCTATTAGGAACTGAAACAGAGGCTTCATGTAGGCGGAGCAGAAAGAGGAAGTTCAAACCGTCTCTTCTAACCAAACAGAGATTTAAAGAGGAACAGCAAAAGCAAATGAGGTGGATTAGCAGTTCTTGGTGTCATCCAGGACATGATACTGGAAAACATTGACTGATATTTATAGCCAGAAGGCTGTAAATCCAACAGCAAATAGATCAGAGAGAAAAAACTAATCGAGAAATCACTCAGGGTCAACTTGATCACCGACTGACACTGAACAAGGAGAACAGACAGCTGAGGAACCCGACGCTGGAACACAGACTGCTGCTGGAGGAAAAACAAGGGAATCATACTCAAAGTAAGAGAATAAAGTTTCTGCAGGAGAGAAACTGACTTCCTGTTTTAACTTTCAGTCTGCTGGGTTTTCAGCTTCACTTTGAGACAAAATGGCTTCCAGCTTAGAGGAGGATCTCTGCTGTCCGGTCTGTCAGGACATCTTTACGGATCCGGTTCTTCTGTCATGTAGCCACAGCTTCTGTAATGAGTGTCTGAGGAACTGGTGGAGAGAGAAACCAGCAAGAGAGTGTCCACTTTGTAAGAGGAGATCTTCTAGAGATGATCCTCCCTGTAATCTGGCTCTGAAGAATCTGTGTGAGTCTTTGTTACAGCAGAGAAACCAAAAAGCTTCAGAGGGTCTCTGCTCTCTGCACTCTGAGAAACTCAAACTCTTCTGTCTGGACCATCAGCAGCCAGTTTGTCTCGTCTGCAGAGATTCAGAAAAACACACCGACCACAGATTCAGACCCATCGATGAAGCTGCTCGGCCCCACAGGAAGAAGCTTCAGGAAACTCTGGAGCCTTTAAAGGAGAAGCTGGAGCTCAGGAAGAAAGTTCAGGAGGAGTTTGATCAGACAGCAGAACACCTGAAGGTCCAGGCCCGACACACAGAGAGGCAGATTAGGGAGCAGTTTAAGCAGCTTCATCAGTTTCTAGCAGAGGAAGAGGAGGCCAGGCTGGCTGCACTGAGGGAGGAAGAGGAGCAGAAGAGAGGGATGATGAAGGAGAAGATGGAGGCTCTGAGCAGAGAGATAGCAGCTCTTTCAGACACAGTCAGAGCCACAGAGGAGGAGCTGAGAGCTGCAGACGTCTCATTCCTGCACAACTACAAGGCTGCAGTGGAAAGAGTCCAGCGCTGCCCCCTGCTGGAGGATCCACAGCTGCCCTCAGGAGCTCTGATAGACCAGGCCAAACATCTGGGCAACCTGGCCTTCAACATCTGGAGCCACATGGAGACCATGGTGACCTACACTCCTCTGGTTCTGGACCCAAACACGGCTGGTCCACACCTCCATCTGTCTGAAGATCTGACCAGTTTGACTAGAAGTGGGAAACAGCAGCTTCCTGATAGTCCAGAGAGGTTTGGCTACTGTTCTGTTGTGAGTTCTGAAGGTTTTAACTCTGGGAATCACAGCTGGGATGTTGATGTTGGAGACAGTATATCCTGGGATCTTGGTGTGATAGAAGAGTTTGTTCAGAGGAAGGGAAGGATAAAGTATGGATTGTTGAACATAGAGTTCAATGGATGTAAATACTCAGCAGAATCTCCTCCAGCTCCTTCCATTTTTCTCTCAGTCCAGAAGAATCTCCAGAGGATCAGAGTGAATCTGGACTGGGACAGAGGAAAACTGTCCTTCTCTGATCTGGACACTAACACACACATACACACCTTCACACACACCTTCACTAAGAAGATGTTTCCATTCTTCTACACTAATAAAACAGTAAAGATCCAACCAATAAAGATCTCCGTGATCAGACAGCAGCTGGTGATCTCAACATGAAGAACAAAATAATCATTATTGATCAGATGATTGGTAAGTTTATGATTGACTCTGTAGCTTGCTGCATTAGAAATTTTATTTCTATTACTTTGACAATCAAATGTTTTTAATCAAGAAACTGAAGATAATCTCCAGTTTCCTGATTAAAACCATTTGTTTTTGTAAAAACAAGGATTTTTTATCTATAGAAGTTTTCAACATCACCATCTGAACAAACATTGAAAAAATTATGTCATTTTGGTTTAAGCATTATTGTTTGTACAAATGAGCTGCTTCCAATCCAAACCTCAATGTTTTTTTTGTATTTTTCTTTTTCATTATGGAAGAATTTCATGCAAACGAATATATCAGCTACTTCATGGGAACAGATGACCATTCTTCATGAATGTATCCTGTTAATCCAAAACAGCAAAATAAAATAAAACAGAGTTATGTTATCATTAATGACTTTGCTCCATCCATCCATCCATCCATCCATCCATCCATCCATCCATCCATCCATCCATCCATCCATCCATCCATCCATCCATCTTTTCCAGGTTCCATATTTAAAATCTTCCACAAATTCATGGTTAACTTGTACTCTTATTCACTCAGATTTGTTTTCTTTTGGCCAAACAGTTGACATAAATCAGGATTTCTGTACATAGAGAAAAAAAATAAACAAATGTCAAATGTTTGGTATCACAAAACTAACCTCACCATAAATGAAACAGATAAAAGCTACTGATAGCTTGTAGGTCACATACAGCTGGGGTTGCCACCCGTCCCTTAAAATACGGAATCGTCCTGTATTTGGCTGTTAAATATTGTTTCCCTGCTATATATATATATATATATATATATATATATATATATATATATATATATATATATATATATATATATATATATATATATATATATATATGTCATGTTTCAGACTTGATCTTCCATAATGTATTCCAGCTTATCTATGTATATAGATCTCTCTCTCTCTCTCTCTCTCTCTCTCTCTATATATATATATATATATATATATATATGCAAATTTCTATTTTTGTGTGTTCTTCAAAATTCTGTATGGTGTATGGCATTTGTGGCATAGGTTTATTAAAATGTGTTGTTCTAATAGAGTCAGTTGATCTGGACATTAATGTATTTTATCATGCTCTTCATCAATAACTTCACTTAAAGTTACTGTGTTTAAAAATAAATGTACTGCATTTGAAAGCAATTTTATTATAGCATTTTGCAAATACAGTCTTGATTGACAAAATCCATGACACAAAAAAGATATTAAATTTAAAGCTTTTTGAGATAAAAAAACACTTCCAATTAGTTATATTAAAATCAAGTTGTGCTTATTTTGTTATTATAGACTTTACTTTGTACATCCGCATCAACATTAAAAACACTCAAAAAGAAATGTGTACAATACCATGTTTTAAGTTTTTAAGACTTTTGGTCATATTTACTGAACAAAATCTACAAACCATTGTGTTGTAAATTTCAAGACTTAATACAGGCACGATACCTGACTGATGCAGTGACTCAATGAGCCTCACTTAGTCTTTTACAGAACTTGACAAAAATGTGTCAGTAAACAGCCCAACAGAAGCTTACATAACTACTATATTACAACCATAGCATTTATTTCAGTGAATGGCCAAAAACAATATTACACATAAAACTTCATAAAATGGTCAAAAAAAGAAAATAAATTAATACTTTGTAATACAAAAAAGTAACATAAAGAAAGGACTTGTTCGCTGTCTGAAGGAAGTGGCACTAGGGGGACAGCAACATGAGAGGATTTACTTGCAGGTTCCCAGGTATCATCCCAGATTTTTCCGCTAGAAAAGAACAACAATCAAATCAGGATGTGGATTTTATGTGCTGTAAAGTTCACAAATCTCTTTCTAAGATGTATACCTGACTTTAAAAGAAGGTAATGTAGCCAATGTATTTTCTATGCCTACATCCACCCAAATGCCAGCTAGTACTTACATCTTGTTTTGTCCCAAAGATACAATATTATCTTGACTTAAGTGGTAAACGATAAACTGACTGCACAGTAATTATTACCACTACACAAACAATGAAATTATCTTGTAGTGCTTCAGTTTCTTAGAAAAGTCTAACAATCAAAACAGGAAAAAGTGACAGCTTCAGATTTATTTAATTTCCAGCTTATATGAATTATAAAAAGCACAGTGTTAAATAATAAGTGTTGAATCACCTTTAAAAAGTCCAAATATCAAAATCAGCATTCCTTTGCTGATAAGCGGCCTAATTATGATATTTTGAGTTCTATCTCTATATTTCTATGTTTCTGCGCAAATGCTGACTTTTTTGTATGAATTTGTTTCACCCAAAGATGTTGTGACTTATGTGGTATACATACTACTTATTCATGTTGTGATGCCCGTTTTTGTCCTCATAAAAAAATAAAGACAAATATATATTTTGTCTTTGTCTGATCTTTGGGGGGAGACAGATGACAGACTGGGAGGAGAGGCAGCTGGAGAGGTGCTTCTGGGTCTTTTCTTCTTCTGAAAAGACTGAGAGGATGGGACAACAGGAGGAGAAACAGGAACCAGATCAAGCAGCACTATCACAGTATCTTCCTGGTTCTCTGGTATCATCATTGGATGCTCCTCAGTAAGCATCCCAGGCTGCTCCTGACCTATGGTCTCTGTGTTCAAAGATCAGGTTCTCAGCTCTTTACTTCTCTTCATCTGGCTTGCAACAGCAATAAATAACATAGACAGGAGGAAAGAAATGTGCCTGTACTGATGGAAGTTCGTTTTTAATTCAAGTAAATGACCTAGCTGCAATCAGTGTATTCAGACAGGGTTCATAAACAAAACTTTAAAGATCATCACAGCCTAGGGGCACTGATGTTTTTAGCAACCCTCCAATTTTACAAAGTGGCAACAACAAGCATGACTATGAAAACTATTATGTGATTCTATCATGGCTAATTAAACGTATTAAGAACAGGTACAATGTACAGGTACAATTAGCCTCCAAGAGGCTAATTTAGCTAGCTTCCACCGCAAATGTTACAAACATGTCTTCAACCATTTGCATCACAGTCCTACTGCCATTAAGTCCTAAAACTACCATCAGTAACTTTATAACGTGACACTTTTGAGTTATTTTTGGTTTTAGAGTACAAACACATTTTGACAGATGCAGGTTTCTACTCACCGGAGTGTAAGTGTCGCATATGATGGCGTCAGCTTATTCTTCTTCTTGGGTTTTTGCGGGATCTGTCCTTATTTTTATTATTTCAATCAAAAATATTACAACGTTTACAGAACTGTTTGGCATGCAATCACAAAAGAAAATACATCTTAATTTTTTTCTTAAATTCCTTTGAAGTAAATCATTCATATCATACTCAAAAATAGTTGGTAAATTTTAAAAAAAGGCTTTTAAATCAAGTTACAACCACAACAAAAACCCTCCGGTTTTATACTTTACTAAGTTATTTTTAAATACCGAATTATGACCGATGCGTCTGACATGTATTTGTAGTAAATATTCTTAATATCCTGTTCAAACTAGCACATAAATTGTAAATAAAGGCTTTTGAAAAAAGCTAAAAAAAATAAATAAAGGTTCTATCGGCGACAAGCTGCTGTAATCACCCATACGAATGGTTGATAACAACCTACTGAGCCTCATAGCAGGCAGAGCAGGGACCAACTGAGGCCATTCAATGGGGTTGATAAACACTGATAATGGCCATTCTATGGGATGATAACCAGTGGTGGGAAGTAACGAAGTACAAGTACTTCGTTACTGTACTTAAGTACAATTTTCGTTTATCTGTACTTTACTTAAGTATATTTAATAATGGGTACTTTCTACTTTTACTCCACTAAATTTTACAGTAAGTATCTGTACTTTCTACTTCACTACATTTCTACTTCACTGCATTTCTCTTCTTGGAGTGATGCATGGAGCTGGTGTGGTGGTGGGATTCCCATCTGATGTTTTTGGATCTTCAAGCAGTTGAGTTGGATGTTAGCAGACTAGCTTCTCCACCTCACTTCACAACCTGCTGCCTTTTGTCTTCAGGTTTTCTCTTGCAAAAAAAGGTGGACTTCTGGGAAGCATCCAATTTATGGACTGGAATTTAATAGACCGAGCCTGGAGTCTCACAGAGAAGGGAGGTCCCACTGGATACCACCAGGAGGTCTTGGTTTTTCCCACACCTCATGAAGGAGCTTCAGCAGAGTGGGATTCATTGGAGTCAGGCATAATATGCTCGGAGTCCTGGAACGTGGGAATCTCGTGCTGAACAGAGGATTCGAACGCTGCTGATGGAGGTAAGACCAGATTTGTATCCAGGAGTGTAGAGGATGAAGCATCAGCCATGGAGCAGGGTCTCGTGGTGGTTTGTCCATCTGTAGTCTCTGAGGTTGGAGCAGATGAGCTACATGCTAGTTGATTAGCTTCTTGCTGTCTTCTCTTTTGAGGCCTTTCTCTTTTAATGCGAACCATTTTTTTCTGTCAGAGCAATTGGTTCTTCCTCTACCAAATGCAACAAGAAGAATGACAGGGCCTCCAAAAATATTTAAAGCAGAAAAACAGAAATCCCACCCCTTTATCTCTATTGGCTCATTCAAACATAAACTAACAAAAGTGGGCTGGGTCACCATTTGATTTATGAGAAAGTTTCAGAATTATGTCTGTTTTTATATGATAAGAACTTATATTTTACATGATGCAAGAGAGAGGAGCGGGCTGCCCTGACATGTTCCTTTATTTAAGAGAAAGTTCCAGAAGGTTCCAGAATCCTGTCTGTTTAATTTTATATGATGCAACAGAGAAAGTTCCAGAATGTTTTATATGATGCAAGAGAGAAAGTTCCAGAATGTTTTATATGATGCAAGAAAGGAGAAAGTTCCAGAATGTTTTATATGATGCAAGAGAGGAAAAAGTTCCAACCTGAAGTCAGCATTAAAATCCTGAGTCTAGTTGAGTAGAAGTCATAAAATGTTACATCTTAGCTTTATCAAGTCATTTGGTCAAATGCGCAAATTATTAAAAGACATTTTTTAGATTAAAATGTTTTTTAAAAGGTGTTGTTTGCTGGAGCAAATATCCAAACCCCTCTAACCTCCTGTGGCCTGGAGGGGGCGCACTGACCCTTTGTGGCTTTTACAAGGGTTTTATATGTGTGGTTCTGGGATCTGATGGTCTGGCAGGAAAAAATCCCTGTTTCTCCATGTAACGATCCTCCTTAGCATTATGCTAAGACCACAGGAGGGCTAACAGGGAGAAACCTCCAGTAGAAGCAGAAAATGAATGAGAAAAAGTACCAGTGTGAGCTAAACTGTCAACGGTTCTTGAGAAAGTAAATTTGCTAAAAATTTGGGAGGCCTGAGCAAGTGAAAAACATCTGTGCCAGATTGCAGAGGTCACCAGAGTGCATGCTGGGATCTCCTGAGCTGCTCTCAGCTCTGGAAACGAGTCGTTGACGACACACTTCCCAAGATTCGTGTCCAGGTTGAACCAAGGATGAGCTTCATGAAGGATTTTGTTCAAGGTGAAGAAGATCCTGCATGTTTTTAATCCATATGTTGTTCAGTTGGACGCGCTCACATGCACATGACTCCTCTTCACATCCTGTCATTTGCAACAAGCAGCCAGTTTGATGCTGCATTAAAGGGACATTGAGTCACATTGTTTGGGGGGATTTGTATCGATGATATTTGGGTGATTGAGACGAGAAAAAACACAGTTAGTTGTTGAAATAATGAATGATTGAGCAACAGCCTGTGGCTTTAATATAATAATCAGCTGACAGCAGGTTGGATCGTTGCTGTTTCTCCTTTAACTGGACAACCATCAACAGTCCAATCAGGCTTAGACAGCAAATAAGGTGAACAATTATTTTAGGACACTTATTGTGAAAAAGTGATTTCTTCAGAATATGCTTGAGCTTTTATTGTTTTTCTACTTGTAGACCAAAGATGCTGTTGCCATGACGCCTGCTGTCCTGCCATGTCTCTCAGTTGTCCTCCAGGACGATGACAGGCTTCTACAATGTCTCTGCTATGTTTTGCTTTTCTGCTTGTCAAAAATCTAAACTTTCATCTGTTTTTAACTTGTGCTTTTCTTATTATCCCCAGGATTCAGACGCCATGGCGACTTCATCCTGGTTCATGTGGGGTCACTGACTGTTATGTTAAGTTTATCATTTTGTTCAGATAAAATGTTGAATCATGTGAACTTAAAGTCTTTTGTTGTGGTTACTTAACTTATTAAGGCAACTGGTTTCCTAGATTCTGCTAAGTAAACTGTTCATGTAAGATGGACTAACTTGATGTAGTCGAGTTAAGAAGAGGATCATTTACTTGATATTTCTAAGTTGAAACAAATTCACTAAACTAAGTTAAATTAACTCGACACAATTAAGTTCACACAACAAGGTGTTAAGTAAACTGAACAAGAATATGTTAAGGAAACTAAACATAAGAATAGTAGTTAAACTTACTCACATTTTTCAGTGCAATCCACAATTTTTAAGTAAAGTCAACTTGTCAAGGTTTACAGTGCATAGAGATGAATGAATAGAACAGATCCCAGTTTCTATAAGCAGGTCAAACCAGTAACAAACTGTATTACATGGAAAATGTCTCATTAAGTTTCATCAGTGATGATAATACCAAAAATCCCTATCAATCAGCATCAAATCAACCAACCAGCTGCACTGTAAAACATTTGAAGGTGATTTAACTTGAAAATAAAAATCCACCTGCTGCCTTGAAAATGTAATTTAAGTCAACAAGAAATTAGTTTTGGTTTTAACTCAAGTTCATGAAGTTGATTCAACAACTAGAGACAAGTTGTCTAAACATTGTTTTTTAAGTTCATTAATCTTGAATTTTCAGTTTTAACTTAAAGCTGCAATTTAAACCAAATAATTATTTCACAATATGTAATAAAAAACTGTCGTCACCTGGTGAAAGAGCAAACATTTCTCTATTGTTTCACTCAAAATATCAAGTTAAAATAAGTTTATTTTACTTTAGATTCATTTAAATTCTTGTTTGAAGTCGAATAAATAAAATGTCTGATGTGATGATGAATTTTATTAAACATGACAATGAATTGAGCTCAGAAACATTTAGTGTGAACAGAACATTTTCCTCCACTTTCATTAGAACAAACATTCAGTTTTTCTCTCACAAACTCACATTTAGAGTCTAAAACTCTGTTTGGCCTGAAGAGCAGGAGACAGACCCAGAACTAAATGTGACTAAATAATTAATATACGCAACAAAAAATAATAAAATCATCCCAAATGAAACTAAATATTAAGTGTGGAGTTAATCATTAACAAGCTGTAGATTTATGGAGCCTCATTGGTAAAAATACACAAGACAAAAATAACAGCAATATTTTTTATATATGTTCATTTTTCAAAGTCATAATTTCACCATGTTATTCATTTATTTATAAATGTCAAAGTTACAAACTAAATGTTTAATTCAAAGGTAGATATTTAGTCTGGATAATAAATATTTTAAAATTTAATGTTTTGTTTGTAAACTGAACACATTGCTGGGATTCATTTTGCTCACATTCAATAAAATCACATTTTTTAATACATCAGTTCACTGGTTCACATCTGATGACAGGCTGATAAAATTCACAGTTTAGAGTTAAAATTCAAAAGTTTATCAAGTTTTAAAGAGGAACTTAAACCAAAAATAGAAAAAACTCCCAACGGTTCCTGAAATCTGGAAACACTGGAGTGTTTTACAGTGTATCAACTAAATAAAAACAAGATTAGTGGCTTTTATTTAGGTTTTATTAAACGGCCATGTTGAACATTTTACACCCTTCTCAGTAATCACTTCTTTCTTTTACATGAAAACCATGAAAACCTTCTTATAGCAGCTGTCCAGATTTTACATGTTGTTGATATTTTGAATCTTTAAGCTTCAAATCTTTGAGCTCAGCCTCGTCTTTAGCTGAATCCATCAGATTCACTAACATCACTTCCAATCATAAGAAACATTGTTGTAAAATTAAAAGATGACACTTTGTCTGTTCCCTCAGAATAAACTCTGGACTCAGTGCAGAATCAAACCAAATGTTATTAGTGCAGCACATTTCAGCAGCAAGGCTTTTCAAAGAGCTTTACATGTTTGAACACAAAGTCATGCAGCTCAGAACCAACAATCAGAAACATCACATTAAGTCTAATTAATTATGTTTCAACTCTAAACAGGTGGGTTTTAGTCCACATTTAAAGGCTCTCAGTGTTTCAGCTGTTTTACAGTTTTCTGGAAGTTTGTTCCAGATCTGTGGTGCATAGAAGCTGAATGCTGCTTCTCCTCGTTTGGTTCTGGTTCTGGGGATGCAGAGCAGAACCAGAACCAGAACCTGAGGGGTCAATCTAATCATTCAGTTCACAACTGAAGTTTATCATCAGGATTCTGTAAATTAAATATTTTCATAGTATATTTCAATCATTCTGTTTATACGGTTTAGGCTCCTGAAAAGGAGAAATTACTTGTTAGAGGAAAATATTAATATTTATGATTGATTTGAGTTCATTAATATTTTACTTAATCTGACTATTTGATACTTTTTAACACATACAGAAGATTTGCATTGATCATCTATAAGCTTTGGTAATGGAGCTTATCAGCAACTAGAAGTGTATTTGTTAGTGAACGTTGGTGAACAGGCAGCATCATTAGGACCAAGGAGCAAAAGCTGCAGATCATTTTAAAGGTAACAAAACAATTCAGCATGTTGGAGCAACTCTTGGAGCTGGTTGTACAATGTAAACACTTTCAACTTTAGGGAAAACTGAAAAATGACCTCAGATCTGGAAAACAAACTTTAACTGAGATGTTACTGAAGCTTGATGTTCAGTTGATCCAAATCTAAAGCTGGTCTGCAGGGACGACTTTAGGGTTTGTTTGTTTCCACTAGATCCAGACCAGAACCTGGAGAACATCTACGCTGGAAGCAGAGCCACAAGCTAGAAAAAGATCCAGGTTTCTATCCAACCTGAACACAGGAAGTCCTTTCTTCTTCTGCTGCAGCTGAGAAGGTCCTGCTGCAGAACTGAAGCCACACAGTTCCTCCTCCACAGCAGAACAGAGGAGGTTCTGGAGGAGACCAGGGTCCACATCTGGACTCAGAGTTCTCCTGAGCTTCAGCAGAGCTGCTGGCTTTGGTTCTGATCCGCCTCTGTTCTGGTGTCTGATCTTCAGAGACGATCTGAACCGACCCATCAGAACTCAGTGGAGGAGGAGGAGGAGGAGGAGGAGGAGGAGGAGGAGGAGGAGGAGGAGGAGGAGGAGGAGGAGGAGGAGGAGCCGTGATTCATCTCTCTGCTGTGGAGACCTGAGGGAGTCTGACAGAGAAACGTTGATTATATGAAACAGCAGCTTGGAATTACAATAACACTGTTATTACTATCACTGTTATTACAATAATAATGATATTAATGATAATAGTTTCATCAGTTGTTCCAAGTGTGAAAGTAGGTAAACATCTTTCCTTCAGTATTTTTAAAACTATCGTTTCTCCAGCGTTGATGTTGAGGGTCAAGTGTTTGGTTGGAGACATCAGAACGTGAGACGGCGACAACGGCAGCCTCTCCTCTTCAGGCTCGGACTCAACATAAAGGTCATAAATGTCTCTGCTCAGGTTCATGGGACTGGAGGAAAACATTCATGTGGATCAACGTTCAGCTTGGAGGCAACAGGAACCAAACAGCTGAAATGAAAAGTTTATGCTTGCAGAATAAAGAGTCGACCCAATTAACTGGAGGAAATAAATTTGGTTAGACAAACCTTTAAGCAGAACTCCTTTAAAAACTTTCGTTTCCAGGATCCAACCACAGATAGATGTTGGAGGAATCTGTGGAATGGTCGGTCATCACACACGTCTTCTGGGACTGAGCACAAATAAAGACCTTCTGGAGGAAATGAAGCAGGACATTGAGGACATTCTAAGGACAGATGTCCCCATGGAGCCTCTTCTGTTTCTGCTGGACAGAAACACCAAAGATTTACTGACTAAAGATCAATGTTACATATTGATGCACATTCTGCTGCTAGTAGCAAGAAAGACAATTACACTAAACTGGATTAAACCTGTTCACATTACACTAAACTGGATTAAACCTGTTCACATTACACTAAACTGGATTAAACCTGTTCACATTACACTAAACTGGATTAAACCTGTTCACATTACACTAAACTGGATTAAACCTGTTCACATTACACTAAACTGGATTAAACCTGTTCACATTACACTAAACTGGATTAAACCTGTTCACATTACACTAAACTGGATTAAACCTGTTCACATTACACTAAACTGGATTAAACCTGTTCACCACCTGCTGCTGAATGGAGGAGAAACTGAAACATGACAAGATGATGGAGCGTCTGACTGAACAACTAGACTTGAGCAAAGATCATTAAATATGTAGTTTGGACAATAAATCTTAAATTTGAAAATCAAATGTTAATTTAGAAAATATTTTGTTTGCAAAATAAATGTTTATTTTAAAGTTAAATATGAATTAGTAAATGTTTTATACCAATACTTAGTTTGTATGTATTTCCACATTTTTCTCTGTGTGAAATGATAAACTAAAATATAGATGTAATTTATTTATGATAATCACTACAGTCATCATGGTCTAGACTAAGTAAATCCTCATGAAGATTTTATCAACCTGCCTCTGATTTCACTGCAGACCTTCTACTTCCTGGTTCTGCTGCTCTGAAAGAAAAAAACTACAACCCAGGTGAGCTGTGACGTCATCAGTTATGCAACATCCGTCACATTTTCTTTCAGTTGGAATTACACCGTTGAGGTGCGGCTCTGATCAGGTTGTTGGATCTTTATTTGTTGTTCAAAAATAAAGTTCATATTTCCATCTGGCCAGCAGCGTCTCTGCTGACCTTTGACCTGCTGTGGAAGCAGAAAAGATGGACTTAGTTTTTTACTCACTGCTTCAGCATTTTGGTTCTGGTCAATAAATAATGATTCAATGTAATCTGTGATGCTGTTGTATTGAACTCATTTTAAGAGCTGCTGAGGAACAAATGATCTTTATTCATGTCCTGATAAATCAAACAGTAGAACCGGTTCTGGTTCTGATAACTTCTGACCATCACCGACATATTTGGATAACATTTCGTCTGGGTTTAATAATCAGACATCAGGCAAGTTGTAGTTCCACCAGCAGAGGGAGACAAATCCCCACCAGTTAGGAGTTCAGTTGGTTCAAAGTTAAAACAGGTTCTGGTTCCATTAGATCTGAACAGAACCTGGATCGGCAGAATAACAGCAGTAGATTGTGATTGGACTGAGAGTCATGAGACGGATTTATGTCTTCAGACGTCAACAGATAAACTTTCCTCTGAGTCTCAGTCAGTCTGACCAGTCAAACCAGTTTGAGCTCATTTCTCCTCAAAACACTTTCAGTTTGTTCTGTTCAGGTGAGGCTCCAGTCTGGTTCTGCTGTGGTTCTGTTGGGTCTCAGTCTGTTGTTCAGATGTTCTTCTTCAACTCTTTGGATCGTTTGAACAAACTGTAAGTTTGATTTGTTTCCTATTGAACTTTGTGAACAGAAACTATTTGACTTGATTCTGCTGTTTGGAGAAAATGTTCACTTTTAAATTCAGCTCAAAGTTTCATCTCCCTGCTGTTTGAAAGCTAATATACAGGATTATTAAATATTTGATCAATTGGAAGAAAAAACATGAACAGATGATGTTTCTTTATTTATTTCTCTAAACAAACTGATTCATGATTTTATTTCCAGGAATCAAACTCTGATCTTAACCATTAACTTCAAACACAACAATTTCCTGCTGATTTGTTTCTAAATGAAATTAGTTTATTCTTAAATTGTCTTTGATTGAGTCAGATTATTAAATAGTCAATAAAGCAGATAATCCACTTGTGGAGATTAACAATTAACTAAAATCCTTCCTGTTGTTCAGGTTGAACCAGTGAATGTAAATGTTGCTCCATGTCTCCATCTAGTGGACTGATAGTAGAAGTGCAGCAGCTGATGGCAGCTTCCTCTGCCTCTCTGCTGTCTGACTGCATTCACCTGACACTGATATGAAGCAGAGAAGAAGAGCCAATCAGAGGAGGAGCAGCTGATCTTTTTCCAGCACTAATGATGTAAAGGATGATCAGAGTTGATGTGCAGATGAATGATGTGTGTTTCCTCTGCAGGTGAAGCTAGAAAGTGTGTGTGAGCTGATGTGAATTCAGCAGCATGGATCAGTGTGAGGACAGAGAGGAGGGAGTCCCTCCCTCTAAAACCACTCTGTGTGGGGAAGATGAGAGCCAGAGCAAAGGTCAGAGGTGAGGTCACCATCTCTAACTGTCCACAGCCCTTTTCACACAGCGTTCACTATATCAGGCCAAAACAGACGTGGTGATGAAGCTGCTGCTGCTCCTCTTTGCTGCTTCATCCAGACTGAACAGATTCAGTTTTAATCATCATGTTTCTGTCAGGATCCATCAGAGACTCAGACCAGAACCAGAACCAGAACCAGAACCAGAACCCAGCTGTGTGTCCTTTAAGAGCGACAGGTCAAAGGATGAACCCATTAACTTTAAATCTCCTGGATCTCCACCATCAGAGAGGTGAGCTGTTTCTAACTGCTGTAAACTGAACCAGTAAGTTTCAGATGTTCCCAGTTATATTTACAAAGGTTTGATCCATTATAGCCTGTTATGATCTCAATGACGGAAAATTAAATTAATTGAAATGGAGACTTTATTGTGAATCATTGCTGCTTATAAATTGTTGTTACATGAAGAAACACATTTATATTTCATGAGAGAAATATTTAACAAAGTGCCACAACTTAGTTACTGCGACTGAGATCTACAGGATCCCACATGATCCCACCTTTAGGCAGCACCAACACCTGGAGGTGATCATGAATATGAACTAAATCAGAACTTAATGAGTCTTTTAAAGAGCAGAACTGGTTTTATCTTAGTAGGAAAAACCAGAACAAAAGCACTTTAACCTACGACAGAGTATTAAAACCATAAGATAAAAAATAAAATATATTTTTTAGAAGAAATGTATAATATTACCAGAATAAAGTTGTAATTTTCTGACTTTATTCTCATATTTTATATATTTTTATGTATTTTCTTAGTGTGTCCATAATACTCCATCCTGTTAAACTGCTTTACCTGATTATTTAAATCCTAAAATGTGACACATCTCTCCTTCCTCTGCAGTCTGGGGTTCATCAGAAACTGATGTTTCTCTGATCTGTGGAGTCAAACCAGATTTAAACTCAACAGATTTCCCTCTCTTCCTCCTCTCTGAGTTGTTTCTTTTCCAGTTGGACTTGTTGTTTCTCCTGCAGCAGTGAGAAACTCTTTGTCTCTCTAAGCGCTGCTGGAAACCTGAACAGATCTGCTGGAAGCTGAGAGTGATCAGATCCTCCTCATGATCTCCATGGATCACCTGATCCTGAATCTCTCTGATTGTTGGTCCGTCTGGAAAATATTCCTTCCACATATTCCTGCCTCTCTGACTGAACCGACTCTCAGCAGGAGGACTGGCAGCCCGTCTAAAGGAGGTCTGGACCCCACAGGTTTCAGAACCGCTGCTTTAACTGAGCCCATCTGTTCAGGACCAACACATCACCACTTCATAGGAAATGTTCACTCCTTCATTCACTACATCTGACCTCACTCTGGATGTTTCTGCAGACCTGGAACATGATTCCAGTTCAGGTTTCAGGTTTTAAATGTTGTTAATAAAGTCAGAAGTTCTCCAGAAGGTTCTGGATCAGCCAGCAGACATCAGAAGGTCATGAAGAAGTGAAGGAGAGAACAATTCAAACCCAGATGGTTCCTGCTGGATCAGGTTCCTCTGATCCTCTGAACACATGATGGGATCAACTTTCTGCTGACTGGATCACTGGGAACTGACTGGTACTGGTTTCTCTTTCAGACTCACTGAAATCCAGAAGATGGAAGATTTGGACCTAAAGCAGGACAGAGCAGAACCTGCAGGATCCGTCTGTCCCTCTATGAGGAGTGACCGGTCCAACGATGAACCTCCAGACTTCAGTAATGAACCTGGACCCTCAGACAGGAAGTAAGAAACCAGTTTCTCACTGATTCATGTGACTCCACACAGATTTATTTAATATTAACTTGTTTATCTTCAGCAAATAAATAAAAAGAAACTTAATTTTTCTGCCAACTTGAAGCTGAGTAGACATGAGGAATGTCAGCCAATCAGAGGAGTTTTAATGAGGCTTCAGTGAGTCAGAGATGGATGGAAATGATCCATGGAAACAGAAACAACCAGAACTTTAGAGAGCAACAATTCAGAGATAAACCCACTGAGAGAGGAAACTTCTTTACTGGGACCAGTCTATATACTGGGAACACTGGGACCAGTCTATATACTGGGAACACTGGGACCAGTTAATATACTGGGAACACTGGGACCAGTTTATATACTGGGAACACTGGGACCAGTTAATATACTGGGAACACTGGGACCAGTTTATATACTGGGAACACTGGGACCAGTTTATATACTGGGAACACTGGGACCAGTCTATATACTGGGAACACTGGGATCAGTCTATATACTGGGAACACTGGGACCAGTTTATATGTTGGGAACTCTGGGACCAGTTTATATACTGGGAACACTGGGACCAGTCTATATACTGGGAACACTGGGACCAGTCTATATACTGGGAACACTGGGACCATGTGATCCAGGTTGATGATCCAGAACTTTAAACTTTCTGTTTCTCTGCAGCAGTTTGTGTTCTGGAGCCTCAGGCATAAAGCGTCCGCACAAAAAATGTGCGGTACCATATTTTACGCAAACGTCGGCATGTATAAAAATTAACTTTGCGTCAAGGTTTGCATAAATATATGCACACATTTTTGCTGGCGTGAAAATGTGCAGCAGCCAACAAACTTTTTCTGTGGACAATATCAAACCACAAAGAGTCAAAACTCACTAAATACTGAAATCTGACGACATTCAGTTATTTAGACCAAGAAGCATCAAACTCGATGGTTTTCATGATTTTAATATTTTATTGCTTAAACGTAAACGATGAAACTGAACTGCATTTATCCTCAGACAATAAGCTAACAGACACACACACACACACACACACGGACACAAAATAAAGAAAATAAGAGTGAAAGTATATGAAAACCTCACTAGAACGTAAATAATACTTTTCCTCAGTTTCTGTCTCATAAAGATGTAACTCATCTATGGAGTAATTTCATTCTCACTAAAAAAGAAAACAGGTTGGATCAGCAGATTAACTCCAACCTGCTGATTAGAAATGATCAACAGGTTTGATTATTGAAGGTGATCAGGTGTGGAGACAATCACAGGTCCATCAGTAGCTGCATCAAGGTGAGCAGCTACCTGAGGAGCTTTGGTTCTGATGGAGAACAATGGAAGGATTCAGAGGGAGGATTGATCAGAGATCAGATTGATCTGATGGTTTATTAGTGTTTAGATTAATCCAGACTGATCATCCTGGATCTCTGAGCAGAACTTAAAGAAGGAGCCGAGCGGTACCGGTACCGGTCCAGCTGCAGCCATCCTTCAGTCGAGCCGCTTTGTGAATGAACCTTATGGACATAAAGCATCTTTATTCTGAACTTTTGTGCCGAACTTTTCTAAATTTTTCTGTTCTCCAAGTTTTAGTGTCAAAACTGTGCAGTCTTTTCTGCATGAGGCCCCAGATCTTCTTCAGTGTTTTTATGTCAGAGTTTCTCAGTAATTGATCTGAATAACGTTTTGTGTTTCAGAGATCAGAACCTCAGACTGAGAGCAGAACCTGCAGGATCCGTCTGTCCCTCTATGAAGAGTGACTGGTCCAGAGGAAACCCTCCAGACTTCAGTACTGAACCAGAACCATCAGAGTAAGAAACCAGTTTCTAAGTTATTCATGTGACTCTGCAGAGACCAACCAGGATTTAAACTTTTATTTCAGCTTAGAAACTGATTCATGGAGATCAAATCATCATTTTAAATCATTTAGTTATTTTTTCAGTTGTGATCTTTGAGAAAACAGAACAAACTGGAGGAAAAACTAAATAGTTTCCTTTGTGTCTTTATGAATCTCTAGAACAACCACATGCTAGCAGCAGGCACGACAGAGAAATGTTTCAAACTCGTATGATGCAGCTTTTAAGTTGAGGGATGTCGATCTGGCACTATAGGAGGGAAATGGAGCCGCTGCACTTAAGCTCGGCGTGAACGAAACCATGATTCGGCTTTGGACACCGAGGGCTGCGTCCTTAATATATGCAGCAGACTTAATATGTCTCAAAGCTCAGTATTTTAAAATGTTCCACATTCAAAATCAATTTTACAGAAAAAATACACAGAAATATTTTAATGAGAAAATATTTCTGTGTATATATTTTTGAGTCTCTGATCCATCAGAGACTCAGACCAGAACCAGAACCCAGCTGTGTGTCCTTTAAGAGTGACAGGTCAAAGGGTGAACCCATTACCTTTAAATCTCCTGTATCTCCACCATCAGAGAGGTGAGCAAATTTCAAACTGCTGTAAACTGAACCAGTAAGTTTCAGATGTTCCCAGTTATATTTACAGATGTTTGATCCATTATCTAAATCAGCTGCTCTGTTCTAATGAAAACACCTTCATATCTTCATCTCTGGTGATGATGATGTTCTGCTGCTTCCTGGCTCCATGTCAGACTAACAGTGGGACACATTTCCACCACCCACTGGGAAATACCTGGTAAACCAGTCTGGTCCACCAGGACTTGGTTCCTGTGTGCATTGTGAGATCAGTTCAGCAGGAAGGAAAGCTTCATGATGTGGTTGGTGAGATCTGCTGGACCTCAACCAGACTGAGCTGATGTGGACCATCAGAGGTTCTGCTGGTTCTTAGTGGGATCAGCAGGAACATGAAATCTTTACAGCTACTTGGATCATCTGGTTCACTGCTCACATCCAGATATCACTTCATGGACCTTTACCTTCTGATTGTCTCTGTGTGGACAGATATAATGTGATCTCATTGGCTTCCAGGATCTACAGGATCCATTTTAAATCCTCTATAACGTACAGGAGGGGATCCCACATGGACACACCCACATATCTCAGACCTCCTCCATGTCCAAATCACCTCAGGTCCAGTCATTAGAACCTGATGGATGCCCCACACTGTCCTGAAGACCTGTGTGGACAGAGCCTTCACTTCCACTGTCCCCAAGCTCTGGGACTCTGTCTCCACCAGCATCAGATCTGCTGACAGTGTGGACAGTTTGAAGTCCAAGTTCAGCATCAACTGCTTAAAATGTCTACTGGTGATTCTGGTGTTACTGGTCTTCATCCTTGTAGTTCATCTTCCTCTTTCTAACTTCTTTGTATTGTGTTCATGTGATGCTCTGTTTTCTGCTTTTAATGTGACACCTTTAGTTATTCAGTTCTTCAACACTGAGTGGCGAAGAAGATCCAAGATGGCGCCGGTGTGTGTGGCTGCTCGTCTCTCTTTCTCACATTTGCTTATGTTTGTACTGACACAGGTGTTTCTGACCTGTGTCATCTATGGAACTGAGTCTCTGCTGGTGTACGATCACAACACACAACTAGACCTCCAACCATTGGTCCAGGATATGGAGTTATTCGATGCTGCTGGCCAACAATCCTTGCCCCCGCTTCTGTCGGAGATTCCCAGCCACCTGTTCCTGCGCTGCTTTCACGGCGGAGACGTCATTGTCGTTGCGGTAGACGAAGCGGCCGGATGGTGAAGCTGAAGTTTTATCTGACGCACTGTTCTCCTTTTACCCTATCGTCGCATGGATCGTTTCTGGGCTCTCGGCGTTTCTTGGATCCCGTTGATGTCTGCTTGGTGCCAGTGGTCGGCGTTGAAGCACCTCTACACCGCCGCCCTTGCCGGCTCAACATGCGCCGATGGTGTCTCCAAAACCTGAGACCGCTGTGCCGGGTTTCCCGACCTGTCGAAGCCCATGATCCAGTTCCTGTCAGGATTGGCCTGGTAAACGCCAGGTCGCTTGCGAATAAAACTTTTATTCTTCAGGACTTTTTTAGTCACCAAAACCTGGATTTTCTGCTTTTGACTGAGACGTTGCTGAGTGTTGGTGAGTCCAGTGCTCTAGCTGAGCTTTTACCAGCGGATTGTTCTTATTTTAATTCACCACGGGCTTCAGGGAGAGGGGGAGGCACAGCGACTGTTTACGAACAGGACTACCGATGTAAGCAGTGTTTTCTACAGACGTCTTTCCCCAGCTTTGAGTTTACGTCATTTGAAATGAGACACGTAAACCCAGTTTTCTGTGCTGTCGTCTACCGGCCCCCCAAATATAATAAGGATTTTATAATTGACTTCTCTGTCTTTTTATCTGGGATTATAACTAACTATGAACATGTTCTTATTGTTGGAGACTTAAATATACACGTGTGTTGTCCTGATAAGCCTCTGGTAAAGGACTTTTTAAGCCTTCTGGACTCTTTTAACCTGGTACAGGCCGTATCCGGTCCTACACATGAGCACGGACTCACACTGGACCTGGTTATTTCCTGCGGTCTGCCTGTGACTAACCTGGAAATCTGTGACTGTTCTCGGATCACCTGCCTGTTTTATTCACTGTTAGTTTAACACTTACTGCAGTTAAAAGTCGCGCTGCTGTTTGGCGCTGTCGGATTATTAACCCTTCCACTGCCACTCAGTTCTCTACTGCTTTTCTTCAGCTCTGTGGATCATCTGACTTCCTCCACTCTGATACAGAAGAGCTCTGGTCCTGGTTCTGTTCTTCCTGTCAAACCATCCTGGACTCGGTTGCTCCATTAAAAACCAGGCAGCCAAGGATTAAACCTGAGCCTTGGTTTAATGACAGAACTCGTGCTGCAAGGAAGGAATGTCTCTGTGTTGAACGAAGGTGGAAAAAGGATAAACTGCAGGTTACTTTTCAGATTTTAAGACTGTTGGCGTCTCTACCAGAGCACGGTTAAAGAGGCTAAAAGGGAATATTTGGCAAATATCATTTCCTCAAACAGCCATAACCCACGTGTTTTATTTAACACCATTGACTCTGTGCTTAATATTCCACAGAATGCCTGTTTGGAAGCTTCTCCTGACATGTGTGCTAATTTTCTGTGTTTCTTTATTGAAAAGGTTGGTAGTACCAGGGCTCTTATCACAGCTCCTGACTCTGACCCCTCAGTTTCGGTCCCTTGCTCTGCTGCTTTCAATCAGTTTGAGCCTGTGACTGTCTCACTTTTAGAGGACGTGGTTGGCTGCATTAAGCCATCAGGTTCCCCCCGTGATCCTGTCCCTCCACGATTTTTTAAAGATATTTTATCTAGCATAGGGCAGCCTGTTCTTGCAATTATAAATAGCAGTCTGTCGTCAGGTGTGGTGCCCTCTAGTTTTAAACATGCAGTAGTGCAGCCACTGCTTAAAAAACCTGGCCTTGATCCGACTGTTCTGGCTAATTATCAGCCTATTTCTAAGCTGCCTTTTCTTTCTAAGGTTTCAGAAAAACTTGTGTACTGTCAGCTGACAGTTTTTAGATGACAATGGCATTCTGGAGGTTTTCCAGTCAGGTTTTAAAACTCTTCATAGCACAGAATCTGCTTTAATAAGAGTTTTTAATGACATCCTTCTTGCATGTGATTCTGGTAACCATGTTGTTCTGATTTTACTTGACCTAACTGCTGCCTTTGATACAGTAGACCACGACATTTTAATATTGCGATTACACCACGTTGTAGGTATTGATGGCACTGTTCTTAAACGGTTTAGGTATTACCTGGAGGAGAGAACAATTTCAGTGAAAATTAGTGACTCTGAATCATCTGCTGCTTCAATGCCCTATGGTGTCCCGCAGGGCTCAATTCTGGGCCTCTGCTTTTCTCTCTTTATTTACTGCCTCTGGGTTCTATCCTCAGGAAACATGGGGTTTTATTTCATTGTTATGCTGATGACTGTCAGATTTATTTGCCCCTGAAGCAGAAGGATGTATATTCAATCACACATCTCCTGGCATGTCTAGGTGATATTAAAGCTTGGTTGGCCTTGAACGTTTTAAATTTTAATGGAAACAAAACAGAGGTGATGGTGTTTGGACCCAGTGGCTCCTGTGAGTCCTCCTCTGTTGACCTGGGACCCTTGGAGGTACATTTTAAACCTGTTATTACAGATCTTGGTTTTAAGGTGGACAGTGATTTTAAATTGGACAATCAAATCAGAGCCGTGGTTAATTCCAGCTTTTATCATTTAAGGCGATTGACGTCAGTGAAATCTGTTCTTTCTAGGCAGAATGTTGAAACAGTGATCCACGCTTTTATTTCCACTCGATTGGATTACTGTAATGCCCTTTATCTGGGAGTCAGTCAGTCGCTGCTCTCACGTCTGCAGCTAGTACAGAATACTGCTGCACGACTTTTAACAGGAACTCGAAAGAGGGAGCATGTGACCCCTGTCCTGGCCTCACTTCACTGGCTGCCTGTATATTTTAGGATTCATTTTAAAATTCTTATGTTTGTTTTTAAATCATTGCATAATCTTGCCCCGGCTGACCTCTCTGAGCTTCTTAACCCCTACATACCCTATCGGTCTCTCAGGTCAGCAGATCAGCTGGTCTTGGAGGTACCAAGATCCAGGAGGAAGCTCAGAGGGGACAGGGCTTTCTCTTTATTTATTTTTTTATTATGTTGTGTTTTACTGTACAGCACTTTGTATCAGCTGTGGTTGTTTTAAAGTGCTTTATAAATAAAATTGGATTGGATTGGATTGGAAACCACCACCATCATCATCTTCCTCATCCTCTCAGAGAGCAACCAGAACAAACTGGGAAAGCCTTTCATGTGGACTGGAAACTGGGAGTGAAGCTCTGCTGGTTGGCTCTGCAGATGCTGCAGAACCGGTTCTGCTGGGTCCAGATCAGCTCTGGGGAAAGGTGAGGCCCTTCAGTTCCTCAGAGTTTCACACCTGCTGAATCTGGTTCCTGTTCCTATAAATCACTGCCTCCACCTGTGGATCAGACGACCTGTTGGCTTCTTTCCTTCTCTGTCAGTCAGATGGTCTCTGATCTCTGCATGCGAAGCGAGACGATACGACGTCTTTTTCTCCCTGACAGCTGCTCTACTAGAGACGTTAATAGAGAGGAACCAGCAGACCTCCTGACATACACATAATAAAATAAACTCAAAAAGGGCTCTAGGGGCATCAAGGATAAAGGGGCTTCAGAGTTTTTCACCTCAGAACGGCAGAGATGAATCTGCTAGAACCAGTTAGAGCAGAATCAGGTCTGAACTCCTCCCAGTAACTCCTCCTCCTCCGTCGCAGGTAAAGCTGGTTTATTCCCAGAAGCAGCTCTCCTGAGTCTCATTCGGTCTGAAGGCCACTGGAGAGTTTCTTCTTCTGATTCTACAACAAACTGTAAGTTTGCTTTGTTTCCTACTTGAACTTTGTCTTCAGGAACTTTCCTGCTTGTTTCTCTCTGATGTTTGGAGAAAATGTTCACTTCTGATTTCAGATCAAAGTTTTAATCTCTGCTGGTTGAAGGTTAATCTACAGGATTGTAGAACCTCAAGGACTTTGGCACAATGTAGAATTATAAAACTGGGTTTATTCTGGTGCTGACAACCCGTGAGAACTGCTCACATTAGAAAACGACAACAAAATTCTACATCAGGACAAATTCATGTACTTTATATTTAACGGTTAACACAGAAAATAAGCATAAACTAAACAGACCTGGTGAGCTGATGTCCAGGAGGGGCTAAATAATCCTTATTGGTTGATTTCTCTCCTCTTTTATCGTTTCTCTTGCATATTTCTTATATTTATCTTCAGTTTTCACTTTTCTTTCAGGTGCATTTTGCAGACAGTATGTATCTTATAGTTTGTATGGAACTTAAGTGTGAACAAATGTGTCTTTTAACGACTCATATTGAACTTAAATATGATCAAATGTAGCTGATATAATTTACAAATGGGTAGTACAGAAGATGTAATGTATAAAACTGTTACAAGGATTATTAATGTCTGAATCTGAATTAATAGATTATTAGACTCTAACATCATGTTTGCAGTTTGTTTTCTGTTAACTTTGCTGTGAACCTGAAACTTTTCTATTTGTTGAAACTAAATCACCACCATCTGTGTTTCTGCAGCTCCTTCTGTCTTTCCAGTTAAACTGGAATCTCTTCATTCCTTCAGCCTTTAGTTTCTGTTTGTTCTCAAACATTTCCTCTGTTATGGAGGAATGTTTCTGCCATAATCCAAGAGCACACATTTTCAGTCTGAAAACAGGATGTCATGTCCTTTCATCTCAAAACTTTTAATACTTTTGCTACAGTTTTATTTTGAAAGCAGGACTTCATGGCTTTCTTTTCAAAACGTGTAATGCTTGTTCTCAAAGCTTTTCTTCACGCTCACACTTAGTCTCTGTTCGCTTTTGGAAATGCCTTTAGGCACAGTCGCCTGGCAACCTCTCAGCCAATAGAATGGAAGTGTTTTACTGGGTGCGTTTGTTTCCTTCTAGCGTGCTGAGGTAGAGGAAGTGATTTTAATACCTCTGTTGAAGTCAATTCGATGTCTCTTTTTGTTTATTTTTGTTAACCCAGTTGATGTTTCCTTCTAGATTGGCTTGCTACAGTTCCAGTTGTTTCATTTACTGCTTTGTTTTAGTTTTGCTCTGTGTGGTTTTACTTTCTTAGCTTTTACAGAGGAGGACGTTGCATCTCAGTCCTCTGAGTAATTTTAATATGCGAAATAAGATGCTTTTCCCGGGATATAAGCTGTTTTAAGGGATGAGCTGAGTAGAATTATTTTTTATTTGTCATGTTCAACAGGATTTTGAGTGAATTTAATTGTTTTTGGGATCACTTCTATGTTTTTATCTTTTCCCCCCAAATAATCTGAGTAATTATTAACAGAATTGGTGAAATATTTCCCTGGCCCAACATAATTGTCAGTTTTAGCCTTACCTTTCACTTTCACTTTATTTTGATAAACTATGAACATTACACACAGAAAACAAAAACAAAGTCCTACTTTACAAACCCATAAGCTACTAAAAAAGGAATGGGCTTGAGTGGGCTTAAGCCAAGGCTGATGCTTGCCTACCCTGTTCATGAAACCAGCAACCTACAGTTTTAAAGGGTTTCTTCTGTCCATATACGTACATAAATACACATACATTACTTTCATACATGGTAACACAATACACAACACTACAAGGTTCTTTTAAAGTTCACCAAGAAAGGACACTTTTACATTAAAATATTTTGTTCTTTTGTCCTTGGGATGATACATTTTACCATGCCCCTTGTTATGGTTGTTTGTTCCCTGTATGATGTCCATCAGCTGACACTGAAATCAAACAGAAAAGAAGAGTCTACAAGTGAAGAAGCAGCTGAAGCAGCAACCCAAAGCTAATTGAGGCAGCTAATGCCATCTAAATATTAAATTAAAATGAGAATAAGAACCTCAGATTTGCAGCTGATGTTCAGGTGAATCCTAACATTTCTGTCTGTGTTTCATCTGCAGGTGAAGGCAGTGTGGGTTGATGTGGATTCAGCAGCATGGATCAGGATCAGGATGTGAATAAGAGTGTTCCTCTGCTCAGAGAGCAGAAGAAACGGAGCAGAGGTCAAAGGTGAGACCAGCGTCTCTTGACTGCCTGAGCTCAGCTCTGATATCACTGCATCTTCAGCGTTTCTGTTGTTTTTGTTACGTTACAGTGCAGAAGATCAGTCCACACAACATCCATGCTGCAGTCCCATCCACACATGTCTGACTTGGTGTTGCTCACTCTGGTACGCTTTTGTTTTTTTTCCATTTCATGAACATCCACTATTTATCTGTAGAGGCTAAACCAAGGCTTTAAGCTCCTGAGGTGGTACACCAGGGTAAAGCTGATGTGCTACATTACTTATCCACTGAATTAAAATCAGAGCCCTTGTTCTGTCAGATCAGCATATGCTTAGCACAAACTGACGGCTATATCTATGCACATGCGCAGGCATGCATACTCACTGCATGAATGCTAATCCGATAGAACACCGTCCTTGATTTCAGTGCAAGTAATCCATTTATTTTCCATGATTCTTGGCAATAATCATCATATTTTCTTTTAAGAGTCATTCCTCCAACATGTTGACAACAGCACAGCTTTCAGCATTCATTGTCTTCAGCATTCAATGCAGCGGTCAAAACTGTTTCTCCCTTCCGGGTGGAACACACCTGTCATCATCAATAAAGGTTCCTACCAAAACAGGATCTGAAGTAACACCATCATTCATATCCTGTGAATGTATCAAACTCATATGTGGCCACAGTGCAGTTCTAGCCTCTTGGTCACTCCAAGAAGCTAGCCATAATGGAAACATTATGCCAAAACCGATTTATTATCTTGTACTTGAACATGGTGTCAAGACTTTTCATTTTGATAAAACTTTCATTGAAATTAATACTTGATTTTGAGGAATGGACCAAATTTTAACCAAATGATGAACTTTTACTGTTTAAAAAAAAGCAGTAGCTGTTTTGCAAATGTTATTAGTGATGTAAGAATTGTACCAAAGAGTGAGAAAAACTCTGAAACTAAAAATCCTCAGCCTGCAGAATATTTTCACATTAAGTTGCAAAAGATTAACAAACTAACTCATTTTTAAGTCATTTTGGAAGGAGCACTGAAGCTGATCATGGGATAATTTCTCATATATTTACTGCTTTAGTACAATAATTATCATTTTACATAAGCTTCATTTTTAAAGCGTTTTAGTATTGGTTCTATAGTTCACTTAAAATGACACTTTGCTATATTTTGTCTTGAGCTGTAAAATAACTGCGAACTTCTTCCTGTTTTTTCCGTCTGTATTGTCCCACCAACTTGAGCTCACAGTTCTGAAGCATTGCTTCATATCACAGTGGCTGATCTGCTCATGCAGTGAGAATGATCTGAGTCCATATATCTGTGTGAACAATCAATATTCTGAGGCATGTGTATTTAAATGTCATACATTCTTGCTAAGTACATTTCGGGCACACACTTAACTCTGACAGCTCTTGCTCCAACAGACACCAGTCAGATTTGAGATGTCTGCTTGGCTCTGAAAGCTGTTTGAGAGCAGAAACAACAATGCTGTTTTTTCAGAACAACATTGTGCTCAGACAGTGTCCAGAGCAGGAAGCTATAGGTTCTGACCAAACCTGAGATTGATTCATAATCAAACAGATTAATGGGAGGAGGGCACCATGGGGAGACCACATACAAAATGTTACTCTCTATTAAATTTATTGCATTGACATATATTTTTAACGTGTTATTATGACTACTGTAACTGTGATAGTTTTTCGCTAAATGGTGATGTTGTAAACCTGAAAATATTTTCCTTTTAGTTCTTGTACTCTGTGAAACAAGTCCACCTGCTGCTTTGAAAATGCAATTAAAATCAACATGAAAATTATTTTAAAGTTGATTAAGTTGATTTAACAACAAGAGTTAAGTTGTCTAAACATTGGTTTTTAAGTGAATAATCTTGAATTATGAGTTTTATCTTACTGCTCTAATTTAAACCAAATTATTTCACAATATACAAGAAAAAACCTCCCTCACCTAGTTAAACAGCAATCATTTCTCTATTAATTTACTCACAATGTCAAATTAAAATAACTACTTATTTTAATATAGAATAATGTAAATTTTTGTTTCAAATTAAATTAACACATTTTCTGATCTAATAATGAATTTTATTAATCATCACCTTTTTACTCTTGCAGCTGAAGGAGGAGCAGCTTATCGTGCTCTCTTCAGTCCTTACTGATAACTTTGCTTGTGAATTATTTTTAAGGTCACAATTTTTATGGTTTTATTCACATTATCGACATCATAACTGGATTACTTCAAAACTAAAGACCAGGAGATTTTCTCACTTTTATTTTTACCTCACTTTTCTTCACCTCCAAGTTGAACTAGGGCAAAATGCCCCCGTCCGACCCCAAGGACATTAGCAGTATTCTACAACGACTTCAGTTTTTAGAAACAAAGATTCAACGGCTGGAGGTAAACTTTGAGATCAACGGTACCAAGTTGCTCAACAGTTCCTCCTACCTCTGTTTCCTGCCCAACCTTTTCTTAGGCAAGTTGAAGTTTAGCAATAAGGCTTTATCTTCTCCGCTCTCCTATCAGTTCCCCTTTTCCCCTGACCTTTCACCTACCATCTACCTTCAACACAACATCAGTGACCTTTAATTACAGTTACAACATTTTACACCTTTTCAAGTTCAATGTCAAAATCACATTTATAACCTTTTAGTTTATCTGATTCAACATTCATTTATAATGTTATAATAACCATAACTTATTAGTTACTCTTATTATAATCATAATGTGAGTTATTACAGACATTTCTGAAAAGAACCCAATAATAATCCATTATTCTAATTATCTGATATCATGTTACAGTTTCTTGTTTCACCTTTAAGTACTTCCACAAGTGTAAGAGTAAGTGTAAATATTCTTATAATCAAATCAACATCAACCACTGGTTAAACCAATATTAATTATTGGCATAATTATAAGTCATTATTTTAAGTATTTTACTCTGGGTTTTGTCCAATCTCTCAAAACGTTTAGATTTTATTCTTTAAAAACCTTTAATGCTTTAAAATAAGGAATGGTCTGAACTATTTTTAGCCTGATGCAAGATAGAAACTTCCTCTTTTCTTCAGGAAACCAGCTTTTCCTGTTTCATGACTCTCTTTCTGCCTGACTTTGATTTTTTATGATTAAATAGAAAAAAGTATAATTAAAGCAAAGTTTGCAGGACACAATAACAACACACACAACCAGATTCATTTTATTACAGTCTGACTCTACTGTTGGGTCTTGATGTCACCTGTGTAATTAATTTTAAGGTAATTTTATTTATTATTACTATTAAACTAAAATCTCCAGCATGGGGAAGTGGAATGAGCTCGACTTTTCTAGACAACTTATGTCTCAGCACGATCTAGAGAAACTCATCCATGCGTTTATCTTTAGCAGCATTGATTACTGCAGCAGCGTCTTCACAGGTCTGACTAATAAATCAAACAGCTGCAGCTGATCCAGAATGCTGCTGCTCACGTTCTCACTAAAACCAGGAAGATAGAGACATAACACCAGTTTTAAAGTCCCTACACTGGCTCCCAGTAGCTCAGAGAATAGACTTTAAAATACTGATGTTAGTTTATAAATCACTGAACGGTTTAGCACCACAATACATTAAAGATCTGTTATTGCTGTACCAACCGTCTAGACCCCTCAGATCTTCTGGTTCTGGTTCTGCTCTGCATCCCCAGAACCAAACGAGGAGAAGCAGCATTCAGTTTCTATGCACCACAGATTTGGAACAAACTTCCAGAAAACTGTAAAACAGCTGAAACACTGGGTGCCTTTAAATCTCAACTTAAAACCCACCTGTTTAGAGTTGCTTATGGCTAAATTAGGGTTAGAGTGCGGGTTTTGATGTCTTCCATGTTTTTATGTCTTTAATGTTTTTAATTTCTTTTTATTTCTTTTCTACGTTTTAATGATGTAAAGCCCCCCGGAAAACGTCCCAGTTAAACGAAGTTTAACTAAAGTTCTACAGGGTTTAGAGTCCCAGTTGACGGAGTTTCAACTAAAAACCTAGAGGTTGGAGTCCTTGTCAAACGGTGTTTTTGACTAAAGTCCCTGAGGGTTAGAATCCCAGTAAAAAGACGTTTAACTGAAGACCTAAAGGGGTTTTAATGTTTTTATCTTTTCTTTATTTTTAATTTTTTAAATTTTTTAAAACCACACTGCTCTTCCTGAATCCGAGGTTCGACTATCCGACGGACCCTCCTGTCCAGGACCCCTGAATAGACCTTACCAGGGAGGCTTAAGAGTGTGATCCCCCTGTAATTGGAGCACACCCTGCGGTCCCCCTTTTTAAACAGGGGGACCACCACCCCAGTCTGCCAGTCCAGGGGAACTGCCCCCGATGTCCATGCGATATTGCAGAGTCGCGTAAGCCAACACAACCCCGCAACATCCAGAGCCTTAAGGAACTCCGGGCGGATCTCATCCACCCCCGGGGCCCTGTCACCGAGGAGCCTTTTGACCACCTCGGCGACCTCGTCCCCAGAGATTGGAGAGCCCAACCCAGAGTCCCCATGCTCAGCTTCCTCAACAGAAGGCATGGTGGTGGGATTGAGGAGGTCTTCGAAGTATTCCGCCCACCGGCCCCCGAGTTGAGGTCAGCATCGCACCATCCCCACTATAAACAGTGTTGCTGCTCCGCTTCTCCCTCCTGAGACGCCGGATGGTGGACCAGAATCGCCTCGAAGCCGTACGGAAGTCTGTCTCCATGGCCTCTCCAAACTCCTCCCACGCCCGAGTTTTTGCCTCAGCGACAACCCGAGCTGCATGCCGTTTCGCCCACCGGTACCCATCAGCTGCTTCTGGAGTCCCACAGGCCAAAAAGGCCCGGTAGGACTCCTTCTTCAGCTTGACAACATCCCTCATCGAAGGTGTCCACCAACGGGTTCGAGGGTTGCTGCCTCGACAGGCACCAACAACCTTGCGGCCGCAGCTCCGATAGGCTGCCTCGGCAATGGAGGTACGGAACATGGTCCACTCAGACTCAATGTCCCCCACCTCCCCCGGAACGTGTTCGAAGTTCTGCCGGAGATGAGAGTTGAAGCTCCGTCTCACAGGGGACTCCACCAGACGTTCCCAGCAGACCCTCACTACACGTTTGGGCCTGCCAGGTCTGACCAGCTTCCTCCCCCACCACCGGAGCCAACTCGTCACCAGGTAGTAGTCAGTGGACAGCTCCGCACCTCTCTTCACCCGAGTGTCCAAGACATACGGCCGCAAATCCGATGAGACGATGACAAAGTCAATCATCAAACTGCGGCCTAAGGGTAGAGTGCCTTCTCCGGGTCAGGGGGGTCGTCCTGCCTCAAGTGGAGGAGTTTAAGTATCTGGGGATCTTGTTCACGAATGAGGGAAGAAGGGAGCGGGAGATCGACAGGCGTATTGGGGCAGCGTCTACTGTGAAGCGGGCGCTGTACCGGTCCGTCGTGGTGAAGAGAGAGCTGAGCCAAAAAGCGAAGCTCTCGATTTACCGGTCGATCTACGTTCCCACCCTCATCTATGGTCATGAGCTTTGGGTCATGACCGAAAGAACAAGATCACGGATACAAGCGGCCGAAATGGGCTTCCTCCGCAGGGTGGCTGGGCTCTCCCTTAGAGATAAGGTGAGAAGCTCGGTCATCCGGGAGGGACTCAGAGTAGAGCTGCTGCTCCTCCACGTCGAGAGGAGCCAGTTGAGGCTCGGGCATCTGGTAAGGATGCCTCCTGGACGCCTCCCTGGTGAGGTGTTCCGGGCATGTCCCACTGGGAGGAGGCCTTGGGGAAGACCCAGGACACGCTGGAGGGATTACGTCTCTCGGCTGGCCTGGGAACGCCTTGGGATTCCCCCGGAGGAGCTGGAAAAAGTGGCTGAGGAGAGGGAAGTCTGGTCCTCCCTTCTGAAGCTGCTGCCCCCACGACCCGACCCCGGATAAGCGGAAGAAAATGGATGGATGGATTGATTTAGCGTAAAACACACAAGAGTCAGATCAATATAACGCATTTCCATCTCAGGATACAAAACATGCTGCTAAACATTCTGTGAAATAGTTCTCACTCCTGTCTTTTTCTTATTTTGGATTTTTAAGTGCTAACCTAAAAACTCTAGTTTATTCAACTTTTGAAGGTTTGACAAAATTAATAAAAAAGTTAGCACAACTTACTAATGTAAGTTTGTTTTTAACAAACTCACATTTAGGTTCAAAATCTAAAACTCATTAAATTTATTTGACTTAAATAGTAGAAGATAGTAGACACAACTAAATACAGCTCAAATGTTTTACAGTGTATATGTTTTTCCAGTGGCACACAGAAACGAGACTCACCTGAACCTCAACCCTTACCTGAGACCTTCTCTGAGGAAGAACTTCAACTTGGATCAGGATCCACATCAGTTAGTAAACCTGAATCAGTACCAGATGCAGAAGTCTGAACCTCCATCTGAGACCTTATCAGGAAGTGAACTTGGATCAGCGCTGGCACCAGAACCTAACATTCTGTTGGGATTTGAACCTGAATCTGAACCTTTCCCACATCCTCAGACCATCTCTGAACCTTCAGAGGGTCATGAACCTCAAAATCATTCCTCTACTAATCAAAAGTAAGTTTAACAAAATTTATGGAGAATCTTGCTTTAAGTCTGCTGCTTACTTTAAAACTTGTTGCACCACCAATTAAGGTCTTCCACTCATACACAAATGATGCATATGCACAAAAGAAGTTTCAGTTTTCAGAATCATAATGCCTTCGTTTTCACGTACAGAAGCAACATGAAATTTAATTTCAGTATAGCTCATCCAAAGAAAAGACAAGCAGCATAAGTCATGGGAAGACGGGTGCCTGAAACTGCAGTCATTGTGAGCAAAACCACCCTTTCATTAGATTAGAAATATAAAAACACAATGTTGGAGGAGGTAAAAAAAAACATATCTCACACTTTGTCCCTATAATGCAAAGGACAATAAAACCATCTGCACATAAAGCAACATAATAGACAAAATAAGGATGGGGGGTTAGCGAAGATATTTGAGATATGAGAACTGCATAAAAAAGGGTGTTTATGTAGTTTGTATGTATGCATGTGTTTGTTTCTAAGTAAGTCTGTGAACACTGTGCCAGATCGGAGCAAGTGTTTGAGAATTGATGGAGCTTTTATCAACCAGCCTCAGTAGAGCTCTGATTCCGGACCACAAATGTACAGGGAAAGGGAATGGTAGTGGCAGCAGAGTACCTTGTTCACATAGGAATTTGAGGTAGCAGCCATTCAATGCAGACCCAGGGGAGCCAGGTTCTGATAACGATTGTTTTAGATCAGGCCAACTCAGTTAATTTTCCCTACGCCTTACGGTCTCTCTGGTACAACTCGATAGCAAAATCCAAAAAGGCAAATATGTGGTCAGACCTGCCAAGCCGACCAAGTAACTTCTTTAATGTCAATTACATAGACATTGAAGAAGCTGCACCAGTGAGTTCTACTGGTTGCAGTTGGCCTGCAACTCTCAACAAGAATTGCATCCAGTTTGCGGTTCTGGTTGCTGAGCATTCACCACTTGGCTCATCCCCTCATAGCCAAACAGCCTCACAATGGCCAGAACAGCTGCTGAGGTTTTCCAAATTTCACAATATGCTTGGTAACTTGGCTGCTCCAAAAAGCAGCAATCTCGTTATCAAAAATCCAGTTTTGTACTTGTCTTAAACAACATCCTTGACCAACATGGACAGACACACAGTCTTCCACTTCCCCTAGGAGTCAATGGTGTGCCCAGGCACAAATGTCCCATCGGGGCAAGAGGGCTCCACTTTGAAAGTAAATATGTTGGGCCTCAACTGAGTCCCACACTGAGGGCAGCACACATAACAAAAATGCTAAAAAGAAATTACTTAACATGAATCAATCATTTTCATTTCTTTGCAGTGTTCAAATTCACACAACTGAAACTGTGACTTCTGTGGATCGTCAACAACTCTTAGACAAGCTAGGAAATAAAAATGCTGTAAGTCAAATTTCATGAATGTTCATGCCAAGTGTTTGGACAGATAGGCATCAAATTTACTTCAGCCTATAGAAACATTTCTCCTTTCCTTTTGGAGAGGATAACACTGACATGACTCTTAAGTTTGTTCTGACATTTGTTAAGTTTGTTCTGACAACATTGTTATTTGTTCCCTTCAAATGACTGAATTCAGGTCTTTCAATCACTTCCAATGCCACAGGTGTATAAGACTTGGCGACATCTTCTGAAAATTTTGGAAAGTACTGGTCACTCTCTAAAGCTCAGTGATTCCCAGCATGGTACCATTATGGAAACCCATTTGTGCAATAAGTTGTGGAGTACTTATTACTTTAGAGCAGTGGTTCCAAACTTTTTCTAGGCCCCCATCCCCCTATGGCTTACAAATAGCTGTCTGGTTGAATGATGTGTGTGAGCGAAGGGGGTGGGGAGTGGATTCTTAGAGACTCCCTGTTGTACTCAGCCCCGGCTCCAGACGAACAAGGGGGGAAATCAACTTTTTGGGGGGCAAAATGAATCGTAGCTGAACATAGAAAACAACACCAGTAGCCTGTGAAAAGTTCTTTGCGTTTTGCTGGTTTGCTGCCATGATCCTATCACACCTGCATAGCTCTGCACAGCAGCAGTAGGTCTCCTTCACTGCTGCAAAGGTGTGAACCCAGCGCAAGCGTTGAAGCGTTCATGTTGCGTTTAAAGGCGGCTCGGAAAAACAGGTTACCACATGTTAACAACGGATTAAACAGTTTTAACTACTGATAAAAGTGACAGAGGACACAGATATGGGAAGTGTGGAAGCCCCTACTCTATCAAATTGACAGAGGAATAAGAGAGTTGGCCATTCTAAGGTTAAAACCCAGCGCATACAGCATTCATGTTTTTTTTTCTTCTTTTTTTTCATCCAGATGGCTTCGTGCGCCTCCCCTGCAGTGGCACGGTGCCCCCCATCCCCTCCCTAGAGGGCGTGCCCCACAGTTTGGGAGCCTCTGCTTTAGACCAACATTTAGCTTTATACTTTTGATGTCAGAGGAAGACCTAGAGAAACTTCTAGGTCTTGCAGCTGCATAAACGTCTGTTTCTCTAGGTCTTCAAAATTAGAACAAATTTAGAAATTTAGAAAGTACTATCTTCTTAACAACCCAGAATAAGAATCAAACACAGACATTCAACATCTAGCTTTATATTGTACAAATTGATAAGCTTAGATTAATGCAATAAACTTAGTCAAAAAATGTCTCCAAAAATCCCAGAACATAGTCAACGAAAGAGAGGGACAGAGGTAGCCAGTTTTCTGCAAGCTCCTAGAAGACTGATAGATGTCAAACTTACTTCAAATTAAAAAACTGAACATTTCTCCTTTCCTGTTAGTGGAGAAAAATCCAACAGAACTCTAAATCTGATTACTTTTAGTATTGCCAAAATTGTCTTCTGATCCTTTCAAATAATTTAGTTCAGGTGTTGTAATCATTTCCACTGCCACAAGTCAGATGTTTAATTTAATTTACTTTTTCCACGTAGGGAAAATTCACTTGTCAATATAATAAAATGTAAATGACTGCCACACACAATAGAATAAAACACAAGTTCAAAATATGAAAATAAATAAAAACACAAAAGCCATTCTTCAATAGTTTCAGTTTCCAGGTTGGTATCATAATCAGATCCCATCTGTGAAATTAGTTTGGTCAAGAAATTCTCTCATCACTAAACATTCCACAGTCAACAACTCAGTCATGAAGTTATGAGCTACATAAATCTCAGAGCATGGTCAACAGTCACAGAGGTAGTCAATATCCTGCAGAGTGATGGTGCCATACCTTCAAACTTCACATGGGCTTCAAATTAGCTTGGAAACAATATATAGAGAACTTAATGAAATAGATTTCTATGACCGAGCAGCTGCATAAACTTGAACAAGTTCTCATGTGTACATCTCCTACTTTCTGTTAACTACTAGATAAGATTCATTTTATTCCCAGGGGTGAAAGTAGGGGGGTATGGTCAGGTACTGCGTAGTCCTAAAAGATTTAGCAGTACCTGCAAGAGAGAGGAGCGGCTGTAAAGAATCAACGGGTTCACTGTGCAGCCATGACTGATTAGTTTTTCAAGAACAATCTAAAACATGACTTAATCAGTTAATAAATAGCTTTTTTCCCATTTCATATTGTTTCTTAACTGTTCTTTGCTAGAGCAGCAGTGCAACATGTCGATCGCGGAAGGTTTTGAGTTGATCTTGGCATGAGGTGACAAACTGAACGCCGCCAGGACGGCGAGTAAAAAGGTGTGAGTGGTTTAGAGTTGATCACCTGTTCAGTTATTTTACCTTTGTTTACCTTTGCTGTGACGCATCACAGCTGCTGTAGTTTCTGAACTTTCAATAAACGACAAACTTGGACTAATTATCTCGTTCTTTGTGAGTATACATCATTTCCAACAAACATCAAACACGGTAAATATATTTTAAGTATTTAACAAACAAATGGTTTCTACTGCCATAATTATATGAAATTAAATTGTCTAATTTAAAAAAAAAGTTTAATGCTCTCTGACATCTTGCTTTGAGCTCAGAGTGTGAGAGAGTTTTCCTTTATCAAACTTTTTTTTTGCTTCTTATTTAGTGGAAATATTGATGTTGATGAGACTTTCTCCAAAATAATAACCTTTTTCAACCTTTATAGATCCACTGTTGAAAATGAGGCTCTAACATTCACAAAAGACAGTGAAATAAAATCCAGTCCAACATCTGGTTTGAGGTGATTCCTCTGGAACCTGTTGGAGGAAAAATATCCCAACTGTGTGTGTATACATATATATACAGAGGAATAAGCAGGGGTGAAAGTAGTTTAAAATTCTTGGAGGTGCTATGACAAAAGTGCGTGTGTGTGTGGGGGGGGGGGTGTGCGCGTGTGTGTGTGTGTATATATATATATATATATATATATATATATATATATATATATATATATATATATGTATACATATAAATTCCAAGAATTTTAAACTACTTTCACCCCTGCTTATTTTCCTCTTTATAGGAGTGGCTTCTGGGAAAGTTGGAGGATCTGGGCAGCCAGGAGCTGAAATACTTCCACTGGTTCCTCCAGAACGTTGATGAGTCTCTGGATGGTTTTAAACCAATCAAAAAGTGTCGACTGGAGAATGCAGACCGATGTGACACAGTAGATCTGATGGTGCAAATGTACAGCAGCAACACCAGAGACGTCACCGAGAAGATTTTGATCAAGATAGAACGGATCCGAGGTCTGTCTACTAAGCAAACTATAGAACATTTTATCCAGTGATTTATTGTTTATTAACTGAACATCTATTGACTTCCAGTAGGAAATGTTGAGTCTCCAGTTTTTCAGCAGGAAGAACAAAACTCTCCAGTTTCTCCAGCAGGTGAGTGTTGAATATGCTGCTTGAAACGTCTTAATTACAATAATAATCCAAATATGTTCAAGAAAACTGGAGTCATGTTTAGAGAGCAGTCAACATATGGCAAGTTTATTTATGTAGCACATTTCTGTAACAATTCAAAGTATTTTCTGTGATAAAAACATTAAAAACATTTCAGTGTCAAACTAAATGTGATAAAAAGTTGGAATATAAATTACAATTAATGATGTTTCAGATACTAATCAAAATAAACTCTAACCAGGTGGATATTTAGCCTTGATTTAAAGGATCTGAGTGTTTCAGCTGTTTTCTAGTTTTCTGGAAGTTTATTGCAGATTTGTGGTGCATAGAAGCTGAATGCTGCTTCTCCATGTTCTGGTTCTGAATGCAGACCAGAACCAGACCCAGAACCAGAACCACTTCCTGAACAAATACAACAGAAAACCTTTATAGCCGTTTAGTGTATGTTGCAATATTTGGTGAAAACTGCATGAATCCATATTCTACAAACAATTATTTGTTTAATATCATAACAATCCAATTATTCAGGCTAGTCTTGTTCATGTTTGCACATTTCCTTCCCTGCATAGTTTGATGTTTGTCTTGTCATTCTTTCTGCAGAGGAGAAGCTCATTAAGATGTTCAATGACTTTGTCAAAGTTTCAAAAAACAACCAAGACAACCTGAACCAACTCTTGGATGTCCTTGTAAAGAAGAAACTGCTGATGGAGTCTGAGAGAACAGCAGTGCTTGAGAACCACACCACTGTAAACAGAGCCTCATGCATTGTAGAAATTATAATGGAAAAAGGAGAAGAATTCCGAAAGGAGACCATCAACCATCTGCAAACCATAGAACCACCATTGAACCCCCTTCTGTCTGCTGAAAATGGTGAGTTCATCTTTTTCTACTGTTTTCTGTTGTAAGCTCATGAAATATTAATACTTGAACGTCCAAACAATTAAGTGGCTTGAGAATTTTCTCCTAAACTGAAAGTTAATTTCCATTCATGTTTGTTCAAAGGCTTCTTCAACTTATGAATAAGCAAAATAGCAAAGGAGGTGTATGCTACTAAAGGCTTTAGGTTTTACTCTCAGAAATTACAAATATAGACCTAATATTTTCTCTTTTTTAAATTTCAGTCAATGCTGACTAGTAGTTACTAATTATGACATTAAAATTGTATAATAATCTGTTTCTTCTGCTGTTTCTTTCACTGTGAGTTAAAGCAAACAGAAGAGCTGAATGTCTGCTCCCTGTTTTAAAACAAAATAACATGGAAACTGAACTGCTAACTGCTCTGTGTCAGAGATAATACTTAATATTTTACAATGGGGCTGAACTGATAGAGAATGATTTTTTAACATTCACTGTAAAGACACTCTTCTTTCTACAGACTGTGAACTTCTCAGGATCAGAGCTAATTTTGCAGAGCTGATTTCATCACAAACCCTTAACCAGCTCATAGATGTGCTCCAAGCAGACGGTGTGTTCAGTTATTCAGAGAAACATAAAATGCTTGTGGAGAATCAAACCATAGCAGATAGAGCAAGAAACTTCATTGACTGTGTGAGGGAAAAAGGAGATGAAGCCTGGGAGAAGATGTTGGACCATCTAGCTGATGCAGATCGAACACTTTTCTGTGACTTGAGTTTATCTTCTGCCATAATCACCCAGAGAGGTAAGGCCACACATTTCTGTAATGATGAGTTAAATGATATTTTATCTTTAAAGGATCAGAAGGACATTTTGTACCATTCATGAACAAGTAAACCAGTATGGGATTGCAGTTAGAAACTATGGTGTAGAAATAGAGGACAGTAGAAGAGGTAGGTAAGTTCAGGGAAGGAGATGCTTCTCTGAAGAGCTGCATGTCAAAGTGTTTCTTAAAGACAGGAATGGCCCGGTTCTGATGGAACTCAGTAGGACATTTCACCATCATGAAGCGAGACATGAAGAGTCTGGTCTGTCTTAGTGATTCTGTAAGCACTGCTAACTGAGTAGAGTGACCAGGTTCTGATATCAGCCTCAGAGAGAGCATTCAGGTAAATGGGAAAAGAACTGCTTTCTGCCATGAAACTGAAAATGCTTCTAAGAATTTTTCTAATAAATCAGATAACTGGACATCAGTGTTGTAGCACTCGAGATCGGTCTTGGTCTCGATACCATTTTTTGATGGTCTCGTCTCGGACTCGACCGCATTTGGTTTCGGTCTTGTCTCGGTCTCGGGCGCTGAGGACTCGGCATTTTATTTCAAGACCGGTCGAGACCGCAGCTGTGAAAATATCACTAAACGTACAGCATACTGTCCAGTTTATTTGTTAACATCTTTGTTTTCAGTGGATGCAAAACACACCGATAAAAATCCAACCAATAAGGTGACTTGCCAATTACGTGTTGATGTTTCTCCCCTCCCCCCCACCTTTCACTCGCACGCGGTGCTCCAAGACATGCGCAGTGGTTTTCTCTCAGCAGCAGAAGATCTGATAGTCAGTAATAGAATAGCGCTGCATAAATCATAAGAAATCCGATGGCCACAGCTAACTCAGCAGCGCTTCGCTTTCACAGACAGTGGGGACTACGTCTAACTTTTTTCATCACTTAGAAAAGTTTCTTAAAGAAAGGTAAGCTCAGTTGACGTGATGTTAGCAAAGCTAGCTGTATAGAGACACATAAGCATTGTGATGAAAAAAGTCACTGATTGCTCTGAATTATTGTAGGGAGAGAGTTGACTGACTTGTCACACATATGAGACAACGCTGTGTCCAAAAGTCTGCAATGTAGTGATGCGACATTCAGGAGCAGTACGATTCTTCTGCATGGGTCTTTACTTATTGGATAGGACTGGAGTGTCACTGAGAGCCTATCAGATTACCATACGCTGTCAGAATAGCATACATCAGAGGTTCCCAAAATGTGGGGCGCGCCCCCTAGAAGGGGCACCGTGCCATTGCAGGGGGGACACGGGAAGCCGTCTGGATGAAAAAGAAAAACAAAAAAAGAAACATGAACCCTGTATGCGCTGGGTTTTTAACTTAGAACAGCCAAGTCCCTGTTATTTCTCTGTCAATTTGATACAGTGGGGCGGAGGGGTCCCGGAGAAAAAGTTTGGGAACCAGTGATGTAAGGGAAATGACGTGAAAGAAGCACAAAATTTCCAACCTAAAAATAAAGAAACATTGTTCTAAAAACATTTGTACTTTCAGTTCTACTCTGTGGTGGAAATTAACGCAAATATTCTATGAAAACATAAAAAACAGCATTTTTCTTGTATCTTTGTTTAAAAACATTAATAGGTTCTTGATCAATTTAGCCAGCATTATTAAGGAGTAAGGAGATCAAGGGTTCAAGAGAGATGGAAAAAAAGAATCCCAAAGCCTTGCGGGAGAAACCGTTTATTTTGATGAAACCAAATATGACGACCCCCCCCCCTCAAAAACACATTGTTCAACCACACAGCTATTTGTAGGGGTGAGGGGTTGGGGGGGTGTTTGGAAACCACTGGAGGGGCACAGGACAAAAAGTTTGGGAACTACTGCCATACAAGTATCTACTTCTTGCTTGTTGCTCCTTGGTCAGTGTTCATAGTTGAGCATTAGGGCATTGCCTCAATTGCTATGTTTAATGGTGCAGACAGTGGTGGTTTCTGACATGAGCAACATGGATAAACACCCAGGGCGTTATCTTTTTAGGGATGGCACAAAACCACCGCAGACAAAACTGTATTGCACAGAGATGGAAGCAAAGCAGAACAAAGAGTTGGTTAAATTTAATATTGATTAAATTTATTAAGTATTTAATATCTATGTGTTTTTATGGGAATATGGATCTTTCAGATCAATTTGAGAAGTAATTTTGATGATATTTTACATTTTATTGTGTCATGTAGTGCGGGGCACTGGTCTTGGTCTTGACTTGGTCTTGGTCTTGACTTGGTCTCGGACCCTAAAAGTCTTGGTCTTGTCTCGGTCTCGATACACTCTGGTCTTGGTCTTGTCTTGGTCTCGGTTTAGGTGGTCTTGAACACAACACTGCTGGACATTTAACACATCTTCATCACAGGGTTCAGATGGTTCTAATATTCCTTATCTGTGGAGTTTAAATGTATCTATTTAAAAACGAATAGTAAAATTTGTTGGTCAAAGTCTTAACTGAATCTATTAGTGTGATAACTTTATTCAAACGTGTTATTTAGAAACATAATAGGTCATGTTTCTATTTCACAGTTGATAAACTGCGAATAAACTCACAAGACCACATGTCTGTTCTTTTTCCCTTACAGTGATGATAAAACTGAAGTCTGCACTGAAGAATAAGTTCCAGTCTGTGTTTGAGGGGATTGCTAAAGCAGGAAGTCCAACCCTTCTGAACCAGATCTACACAGAGCTCTACATCACAGAGGGAGGGACTGGAGAGGTCAATGATGAACATGAGGTCAGACAGATTGAAACAGCATCCAGGAAACCACACAGACCAGAAACAACAATCAGACAAGAAGACATCTTTGAAGTCCCACCTGGAAGAGATCAACCAATCAGAACAGTGATGACAAAGGGAGTGGCTGGCATTGGGAAAACAGTCTTAACACAGAAGTTCACTCTGGACTGGGCTGAAGACAAAGCCTACCAGAACATCCACTTCATATTTCCATTCACCTTCAGAGAGCTGAATGTGCTGAGAGAGAACAGGTTCAGCTTGGTGGAACTTGTTCATCACTTCTTTACTGAAACCAAAGAAATCTGCAGCTTTGAACACTTCCAGGTTATGTTCATCTTTGATAGCCTGGATGAGAGTAGACTTTCACTGGACTTCCACAACAATGAGATCCTGACTGATGCTACAGAGTCCAGCTCAGTGGATGTTCTGGTGACAAACCTCATCAGGGGGAAACTGCTTCCTTCTGCTCTCCTCTGGATAACCACACGACCTGCAGCAGCCAATCAGATCCATCCTGAGTGTGTTGATGTGGTGACAGAGGTCAGAGGGTTCACTGACCCACAGAAGGAGGAGTACTTCAGGAAAAGATTCAGAGATGAGAAGCAGGCCGGCAGGATCATCTCCCACATAAAGACTTCACGAAGCCTCCACATCATGTGCCACATCCCAGTCTTCTGCTGGATCACTGCTACAGTTCTGGAGAAAGTGTTGGAGAACAGAGAGGGAGGAGAGCTGCCCAGAACCCTGACAGAGATGTACATCCACTTCCTGGTGGTTCAGACCAAAGTGAAGAAGGTCAAGTATGATGGAGGAGCTGAAACAGATCCACACTGGAGTTCAGAGAGCAGGAACATGATCAAGTCTCTGGGAAAACTGGCTTTTGATCAGCTGCAGAAAGGAAACCTGATCTTCTATGAATCAGACCTGACAGAGTGTGGCATCGATATCAGAGCAGCCTCAGTGTACTCAGGAGTGTTCACACAGATCTTTAGAGAGGAGAGAGGGCTGTACCAGGACCAGAACAAGGTGTTCTGCTTTGTCCATCTGAGTGTTCATGAGTTTCTGGCTGCTCTTCATGTTCATCTGACCTTCATCAACTATGGGGTCAACCTGATGGAAGAAACACAAACATCTAAAAAGTCTTCATTATTTAAACCTAAACTAAAGTCTCTCCATCAGAGAGCTGTTGACCAGGCCTTACAGAGTCCAAATGGACACCTGGACTTGTTCCTCCGTTTCCTCCTGGGACTTGCACTGCAGACCAATCAGAGACTCCTACAAGGTCTGCTGACACAGACAGGAAGTAGATCACAGATCAATCAGGAAACAGTTCAGTACCTCAAGAAGAAGATCAGTGAGAATGTGTCTGCAGAGAAAAGCATCAATCTGTTCCACTGTCTGAATGAACTGAATGATCGTTCTCTAGTGGAGGAGATCCAACAGTCTCTGAGTTCAGAAAGTCTCTCCACAGATAAACTGTCTCCTGCTCAGTGGTCAGCTCTGGTCTTCATCTTGGTGTCATCAGGAAAAGATCTGGATGTGTTTGACCTGAAGAAATACTCTGCTTCAGAGGAGGCTCTTCTGAGGCTGCTGCCAGTGGTTAAAGCCTCCAACAAAGCTCTGTAAGGACACACATTGTTGCTGCAGTTATTTTTGATAGGAAGAAATCAGCTAATTATGAGGTAAATATTCATGTTTCAGTTTATATATTGTTGCTTTTTCTCTTCAAAGTGTCCCACGGGGGGATGCACAAAAAAGAAAAACAGACTTCCTTCAGCAGCTGAACATAATGTTACATATTCAAGCAGCAAAACCCCTCCACTTTATGTTAATATTTAAACTGGATTATTGTAGTTAATTGTGTAATTTTATAATTCTCTTTCCAACATCCTTGTTGCCTGTAGTTCTGTCATTTAAGGCTGGAGGCCAAACTATAGAATGAACCAGTTCACAACAAATACAAAGGTTGTGTAAAATATAATGGTTCATTCTCTGTCCAATAAAAACATTGTTGATTTGAAAGAACATAAATTCTGATGAATTGTTTAATAACAGATTTTCCTCCCTGTCTCCTCAGACTGAGTGGCTGTAACCTCTCAGAGAGAAGCTGTGAAGCTCTGTCCTCAGTTCTCAGCTCCCAGTCCTCCAGTCTCAGAGAACTGGACCTGAGTAACAACAACCTGCAGGATTCAGGAGTGAAGCTTCTCTCTGCTGGACTGAAGAGTCCAAACTGCAACCTGGAGACTCTCAGGTAAAATGTGACCAATCCTGGTGAAACCAGATTACATGCTTTTAAAGATGATATAATTATCTTGCTATAACAATCGATGTCTGACTGTGACATGGTTAACCTGCTAAATCTCAACAAATAATAATGGCTAATTTTCATTCCCTCCTTGCTGACAGAACCAAGAACAGAGGTGTTTAGAAAGGCAGTGGTCAGACTTCATTGATAGTGTAACTCTGGATACTTGCCAGATTGCTGCATCCTCAGCCCACAAATGAGCATATTTGCAGATCCTTCCTCCCAGAAGTTGTTAGACTTTCTAACAAGAACTGCTCCCAATAGGGCTGCACTGATTGCAGTTTTCTGGCTGATCTCAGATTACCGATCTTTTAAAAAGCCTAACTTACTGATTCCGATTTTGGCTGATACCATGTTTTTGTCTGAAATTTTGCTCAATACATTAAGAAAGTTACTGAATTGGCAGCAATGGGGTGACTGTTGTTAACTGTAAATGTGCAGACATGAGCTGGTCGACCGGTTTGTCTGTTAAACTTTTCTCACAGGAGAAAAGAAAAGCACAGTTGTTGATTATTAGACTTTTGCCAAAGTTGATAACATTGGTGGAAAAGATCAGCTTCACATGTAAAAATCGGCCGACTACCGATCATCTAAAGTTAAGGAAATCGGCACCGATAAATCAGTGCATCCTACCTCTCAACAAACTCATTAATTATATACATTCTGGCTGTTACATGGTGTCTTTTTACATTTCTTTTAAATAATCTATTGCTGTTTCTACATACAAATATACACATTTTATAGATGATTATAAATTCCCTACTCAGCTGCACATTTCTTTGAAACTGATCAGGCTGTTTTTATTAAATATATAGCATTATTATTATTCCTCTGTTGTAAATGTGTCACTACTCTGCAGTCTCCTATTAATATTTATTTTTACCTTTTCTTGAACATCTGATTCTTCCATTGAAACTTGTTCCTGGTAAACCTGAACTCCCTGCTGTGGATCAATGAAGGATGTTTCTATTCTGATCCGTTCTACATGTGACAAATGTTGATTTTTATTACACAGAGAACTACATGAGATTGTTTTTACTATTTCATCTGATTGACAGTTTGAGAATCTGTGTATGGTTCGTTTTCTGGTTTTTTAGTTTCAAAATAAAATTGGAAAATCAAAACAAGCATGAGTTTTTTTTTTGTTTTTTTCTTTTTTAAAACAAAATTAGAAAAATGGCAATTGCAAGAAGAACAAATAAAACGACCTGTTAATTTCACTTGTCATTATTTAATTATTGACATGCGGTCCAACCCGGAAGTTCTCTCTGTCCGGCTTACACAGGGGTCGTATCACACACATGCAGGCCGCAGGGAGACAAGCTTGTTTGTTTCAGGATATATAAACTGTAGTATTTTCTGCCAGCTGGAAGTCAGTTGAAATAATGAGAAACAAATAAAATTGGACATCTGGTCACTGAGCAAAATGGTTAGCCTGAGTTTTTAGTTTAGATTTTTATTTTGGAAGGCCAGAGCACCGATGAGTGGCTTTCCACTGCAACCATACCCATCTCGTCTCTGGACCAGCAAGATGGCCACTAGTGATGGGCAAATGAAGCTTCATGAAGCAATGAAACTTTCCAGCCCTTTGCTTTGCAAAAAGGTTCATTACTCGATGCTTCATTAGTGACATCTGCTGGTGAAATTATAACAGTCTTGTCACTCAGTAGGATCATATTTTCCAAAACTACTAAATGCAATATTGTCACAAAATTTTCATCAAACTCATATTTAGTAACAAGAGAATCAATGAAACCATATTTAATAGTCATATGTTTTAATTATTAAAATGATTTGTAGTTAACCTCTTATCCCCTAAGGGGGTATAAATACATTTCCGCCTGACAAAAACACACAAAAGTAAATCACTTATAGCCTCACAGCTATTAGATCTAATAAGAAACTTTTGGTACCTCTGTAAAGGTAAGATGTCATAGAATGGTTTTCTGGTGTCAGCACCATTGTAGCTTTGACCCTGCCTGAAATATTAGGGACAAAATACAAAATATTTTGCTTTTTTTTAACCTCGCCAAAATTTTCTTTGAAATAAACATTGAAAACACTACCAAAATAGTATTTGTAGCACAAAAAAGTAGTACAGACTTTTAAATCTAAATGTTGTGTAAAAGTATACCAAATTTGGACTCAATCAGATGAATCATATTTATTTTAGAATGGTATTAGTGAGAAATTTCTTAGGCGGAGAGGCCATTTTGGCACATTTATCCAAAATGTCACCAAACTGTGCCAAATGTGTTTTTTACATCAATACTGGGGGTTTGTTAAAATTAAATAGCTTATTACCATCTAATGACACTTTCTACATATAATATAACCATTGGTCATGACATTTACCCCATTTATATGCAAAATGTACCATTATGCACAGTGTAATATGTATAATAATGATGATGTGAAAGCTCTTTCTTTGACTCCAAATAGAAAACTTTTATTGAAACAAGATAAAACAGTCAAAAATACTTTTTGAATAATTTAAAAGAGCAAATAAACAATTTTGAAAATCCACCACCACCATCACCACCAAAAAAATGGACATCTTACCTCAAAGAAGGTGAAGAATCATGAGAGGTGGGGGAGGTGGGGGGAGGTTCAGCGTCACCTGAGCTTGATGGTTCGGCTTCCACTTGACTATAAATAAAAATAAAGTATTTGAAGAATTAGAGGTTTATTACAAAGTAATGAACCAAAGTAAACATGAAATCCTTACTAGTAAAATAAAACATATTTTAGTAAAACATAAATAAACAAATAACCACGTGGTTTTACTTCCTGCCGTTATTACAAGCATATAATCACTGAAATAAATAAATAAATAGAACCAAAACATCAAATATTTTGTGTGAAATTGCGGCGGAAAACTTACACATCACCGAGATCAAGTCTGTCTGCTGTGTCCGGCTCTTCCTCTTCCTCCTCGTCCAAATCCCACCAGCTATCAGAAGAATCTTCCAGCTCAAAATCGCTCCGAAATAGTTCTTCCAGCGCCTCCACATCGGACATTTTCCTCCGCGCCATTGAGAGAATTTTTCCAAGATTTAGCTCCACTCATAGCAAATCGAAAAACCGTTGTTATTCAAAAGCCTTCAAAAGCCTCTAAATCGTCCAGTTTCTGCTGCTATGATCGATTTATCATAAATAAATCAAAACTGAACTCACGGAACCGAGATAACTCCACGTGCTCAGACTCCCGTATACCACACCTACTTACGCATGGAGAGCGCACGAATTACGCATTCATTTAGATGGGGTTCCGGAAAATAAGTCATGATTTTGCGTAGCCGACATCTTGTGCCATACTCTGAGAGTCTTTCCACTCTCACGTGAAGCCATAAAATGGCCGTGATGATCAGCTGATCGGGTGTTTTCCAGGTAGTTGCGTCATCGCCCGAGGACCTTTAAATCTCATCAGCTGTTTTTAAATAGCTCTAAAATCTTAACATTTTGGGCAAAACCTTTATGCAGAATAGTTTTTGAAAGATTAAAGCCTCTTTTAGCGGATAAAAAAAAAATTTAAAGGCACGCGGAGCCTTTGTTTACAGAGCGAGCTGAGGTCACGTGGCAGCTGTGCCCACCCGTGGGCAACTCGGGCTTAACAATCTAGTCCTGGTATATGTTGAACGTCAGTGGTTGTGTTGGGTTTTCTTTTATGTCAGACTGATTTGACAATAAAGACATTTGATGTTTTAGTGTCTTAGGAGTGCAGTGCCTTTTGGGGCGTTCACTTTTTCTTGGATTTCTAATTGGCTCTGATCCCTTATATTTGGCTACATGTTGAATTTTAGTTCTGCAAGACAATTAAATCTGTTTCTGCTGTGATATAGTTTTGCTGATCAAACTACAAATAATAGTGAAACTTTCCAGAAGGTGAGAAAATGGGAGGTGGAGGGTTAATTATTGTTATCTAAGAAGAATTTTATTGTGAGCGATCATCTCAAAGTATTCCCAGATGTCAGAGATTTTCCTCTTGCTGGCTCCATTTCAGACAACCAATCAAGTTTATTTGTGTAGCACATTTCAGCAACAATGCAGTTCAGAGATTTACTTCATAAAATCACAAAAATATAAAGTCATAAAAAAAATCACCATAATCTACTTGACAACAGCAGTAACAAACATTACATTTTGATGGGTGCAAATATTCTCCTCTGATGCGAGACCAAATAGACAACCCATGATGCAGCACGGCTCATTGAGCTTTTATTTTGAAAACCGACATGCAAAATGAAGCAGTCACGTGAGCCAGGTAATGCGAGGCCTCGTTTGTTGCCAGTCACGTGGTTTTCAACAATAGACACAAGCCTCGAAGGGGGGCTTCATGGGACACGCCTCCTTTTTACTGGGTACAAGCCTCGAAGCCTGGATTCAGATGCCCATCACCAATGGCCACCTTTGCACTGCGCCTTCAGCAGCGATACAGAGGTAAGCGCACTATTAATTTGTCACAAAAAGTTGTTTAAAGATGTTTTTAGGGTAGAAAGTAGCCCTTATAGCTTCATTTACGCACTTAGTTATGTGCAGTTTGAAATATACTTCTGTGTTTTCGGAGCAGCGTAGCTCCGCTAACGGCTCCAGGCTCAGCGAGCAGGTGGAGTGTGTTTACCCCGCTAACCAAGGTCTTGGCAGGTCACCTTGTCGTTTTCTGGTGCTTGATATCTGATCGTAGCGTCTCAAAGTGTGACATGAAGAGTTTAATGTGTTTGCATATATACTGTTTGATACATGTGTCAAAATATAATATTTCTCTCTGGAGATTTCGATATTTCTGAATATGTTGGTATCTTCTAAACATTGACATCATCCAATACCAGTTACTAATATCCTCTGATCTTTTTGTAGTTTGTAAATTCATATTTGTGTGTGTGAAATATATTATTCCCTTCAATTGGCTTCTTATGTGCAGTGTGAACTTTTTTTTAATATACATTTTTATTGTTTCATACAGGCGGCTCTTAGGAGGAGAGGCTTCAGCTCCATGTTTGGATGCAGCTTCCCAGAATCTGCCAGTGATCCTCTTCCTCCTCCTGACATCGTCTTCTTCACTGTCTCCTTATCTTTTATGTATACATAAATTATAGGAATATTTTTTCATGATTCCCCGAACATTGGCTGAATATCTGCATATGTTATTGTAATAAATAAATTTTTTTATGAAAATGTTTTGTCCTTGTTTATTTTGTAAGATTTGAGTTTAAAGCTGTGACTACATACAGGTTGATACAAATTAAATATTAAATAATTATTTTAATGTTTCCAGGGCTTAAAGTAAAAAAAAACTTTTTTGAAACTTAAAGTGGTGATAGAAATTAACTATACCGTTGCTATTGCCACAGTTTAATAAACAGTGTCTTTGAATAGTGCAAACAATTGCTTCTAACAATTCAATTAACAAGCTAAACACTCAAACTTAAATAAGACTTCAGGACATTTCAACTCAAAACAAAATGTAAAATGTCTGTGCCCTACAGTTTAAAAGTTGTAAAGTTGCCTTACAGGCAAAAATCCCTGTTACCAACTAAATGAATAAGTTACACAAAGCTGGCTTAATCAAATCCTAATGAGTCAAATTGAAAGTCCCTAAGTGGACTCATCAACCTCATGACGTTAACACTGACATGAAAAATAATATTGAAGAAATAAATATATCAAGGGCTGCACAGCGGCGTAGTTGGTGGAGCTGTTGCCTTGCAGCAAGAAGGTTCTGGGTTCGATTCCCGGCCCCAGTCTGTCTGCATGGAGTTTGCATGTTCTCCCTGTGTTTCCTCCCACAGTCCAAAAACATGACTGTCAGGTTAATTGGCCTCTCCAAATTGTCCCTAGGTGTGAGTGTGTGTGTGCATGGTTGTGTGTCCTGTGTGTCTCTGTGTTGCCCTGCGACAGACTGGTGACCTGTCCAGGTGACCCCACCTCTCGCCTGGAACGTTAGCTGGAGAGGCACCAGCACCTCCCGACCCCACTAAGGGACAAGGGTGTTAAGAAAATGGATGGATGGATCGATATATAAATATATCAAATCTAATTAAAAACAAATAAGTGATCAGTTCTTTACTGTTATGGTCTGTAAGATATATTTATTCTCAGTACTAGATGTGGTCTTAAACCTATGGCACTTCAACAATATTATTTTACCTTCAAGAAATAGTGTTTGTTTATTCTTGCTCTGTATTAAGTATTGCTCAAAAGGTCTTGCCATACCAGTTTATTCCTCCGTATTTACTTTAGTTTCTTAGTTTATTCTTGCATTTTGTTCTTCATTCATTTCCATTTAGTTTCCTTTGATTAGTTTTATCCTCTCTTGGTTTATTGCTATGTCCACTTTAGTTTCTTTCCTGTTGCTACATTTATTTTATCGTTTATTGACCATCAGTAATCTTCACTCATCACCTGCTGCGACGCCTTATCGTCATGTGTTTCACATCATGTGTTTATTTTTCATTGTTCAGCATCGGATTCTCTGTTTTTATGCCATGATTCACATCTAGTTCGTCGCTCCGTTTTATGTCCCGCTTTTCCTGTTTCAGAGTTTTGCGCAATATGCGCTCGTTTTTTTTTAATCCCCTAAGGTTTACGGCGGTCGGGAAACGTATCGATGGGGAAAAGGCAGACTGGCATTTACATTTTAAAACAAAGGAAACAATTTTGGTATTCTGATTATTGAAATTTAAAAGTGGTGTGTTGTTCTATCACCCCCGTTTCATACCGGACCACTTGCAGCACCAGTGTTAACGCTATAAAATGAACGCTCTCTATCATAGTATCACCATGGAGGGATTTTTTTTATTTAAATGGGTTCATTTTTCAGAGTGATACAAAGTCAGGGTATCGTGATTTTAGCAATTACATGTTCATAAGAGCGATTTTTTGTTGTCCTCCCATGGAAGTGGGCAGCATCCAGACGGACATAAAACACCTTTTAATATAAGTTGCTGCTTTGACATGATCACAGAACTGGCAAAACATATGTACAAAAATACCAGACAAAGTGAATCACAGCAACATTATAAGCCGGTGTAACGCTGAACTGATGCGGTGAAGCTACTAGTAGCAGGAAACCGAAGCTGCGACAAGGAGCTACAAACACTGAAGAGAAGAAGAAGAAGAGCTGCCATCGATACAGTTGCAGCCAGGCATGATTCAATGTTACACAATACAGCTTTAGCAAGTTGCTCAAAGTCTAAACTGGTATTGTTGTGATTGTAAGGTGTAAAGTTTACCTTCGACCAAACGCCCCCCAAAAGAATCCCAGCGACCCCCTTTTGTAAAAATGCCTGCCAACTTCCCGCTTGTTCTCTTTCCTTTGCCCAGCGCCACTTGTTTTTAATTCCTTTCTCAAGTAAACGTGTTTCTTTACCGGGTCAGACAAACTCCATCTTCTTTCATATCGCATTTGATTTAACCGCTGAACCGAATGCATGCGCTTCTTTTCTACAGACCGTTTTACAGTCATTGGTCAAGAACACGGGAGCTAGAATTCTGATTGGCAGACATCTTTGTCTATTATCTACAGTTTAGTTGTGGCGGGCTGTTTGGTCCAATGCTCGCTTTGCTTGAAAAGCCGGAAGTCTGGCCCTCAGATGGAGCTCTTTAAACCCGGAGACTACAGTTTGGTTGAGGCGGACCGTTTGGTCAAAAGCCGGAAATCCGGCCCCCGGCCGGAGTTCTTTAAGCCCTGTGGTTCTTGTTTATAATGCTAAAAAATAATGGAAAGAAACAACTCAAAAGTTGTTCATTATGTTTAGTCAGTTGCAGTGACGTGCGGTGAGGTTCATAGCTGGTGAGGCACCGACTTAATTATAATCAGATTTACAAATCTAGATCCCTGGCATGTTATTGTTTACATAAGGAAATTTTGCGCATGCGTACAATGCTGGAGGGCAAAAAGACTATTCTTTAACATGTGATGCTTAGGCGCGCCGCCGCAGAATAATTCCGTTATCTCAATCAAACTTAGACATAAAGATATTATTAATTTTGTGCTGTGCTTAACACCAAAGGGAGAAACCGTTAAAGTACAACTCAAAACCGAGTTGTACTTTGCTCTCTGTATCAGCGCAGCTTCTGTATGTCTAGGTCGCTGTTACCGTCTCTTACTCTGCAGTTGTGGAGTCACAATGTCTGAGATCATGAGCGCCCCCAGCGGTGATGCATGAGAACTGCCTGCCTCACCTCGAATCTGTTCTCTGCCATTTCTGATCGCTCCTCAGCACACGAATCACGTTACACACACAGTTGGTGACAATAAAAACACAGTACATAAGCTAAATTATGGAAAATCTTTTCATACATTAAATGTTTTTAACCATTTTATTGGCGATGTACAGACAGGAGGAGCATGCTCTCATAGGGTGTGTTCACACTGCAGCCTGAAGTGACCCAATTCCGATATTTTTTTACGTAATTCAGCCTGTATCCGATCTTTTCATGGCAGTGTGAACAGCACAGGTCGGATTCTTTTTCAAATGTGACCCATATCCGATACGTATCCGATTCAAATGCGACCTAAAGTCCAGGCCTTCATCCAAACTGAACGTCACTGATTCTCAACAAATGTCACTATTACGTGCAAGTGGGAAGAAAAACAACAACAATGACGGTCTATATGAGGATTAAGTTCTGCTGTGTGAACGGGCAAATGACCTGAAAGTGTCCCACATGCGCAGTAGAGGGTGCAATAGCGTCAGCGTTCTCAGTGTTCTGCCAACCGCCATAAAAAGAAGAAGTGCTCAGTGTTTGCGGAAGTAAACATGGAGGCTAACGGTGGAGCTTAGCTTATATATTTGAAGTTGTTGTCCGGCCGGAGCAGCATATTAACAACACATACATTTAGTGGCAGTGTGAACGGCCCCGGCAAAAAAATCGGAATTGCCAAAAAATTGGAATTGGGTCACTTCAGGCTGCAGTGTGAACGCACCCATAGAGTGGCAACTGGTGCAGTTAGCGAGAGGTTGCTCAATCCCAGGTGAGACTCAGCTCACTGCTGCCTCACCGGCTTCACTTCTGAGCATTTGAATGGGAAAATGCGAAAATTCAGCGATTTTGAATAAAAATAACATCAGATTTGGTTAAATTAAATGAAAAATAGGTACTTTATAGTACAAACCACAGGGTGAAAATATCTTTATAAATGATTTATTATATATTATTTTTCCATCACCTGCCTCCCCTCACCGCACGTCACTGGTCAGTTGTGTCTAATAAGTTATAATAAATAGGACACGCTGGAGGGACTATGTCTCTTAGCTGGCATGGGAACGCCTTGGGATTCCCCCGGAGGAAAAGGAAGAAGTGGCTGGGAGAATGAAGTCTGGGCCTCCCTTCTGAAGCTGCTGCCCACATGACCCGACCCGGATAAGAGGAAGAAAATAAATGGATGGATAAATAGTCTCATGAAGGGGACAAAGGTTTTAATTTCTAATTGGACAAAGTCTGAATTCTGAGATTAAAGACAGAATGATAACCATTTTTCTTTCCCAAATCCTCTTCTGTAGGCAAACATTTATTTAGTTAAGCTTTTAATAATCTGGCACATTATTTCAAACATTTCCTACCTGGCAAAGATCTTTTTCTACCAGGTATCTATTTCCAGTTATTTGCCTGAAATAGATACTATCTATTAGTATATTGTATGTATTGTATATACAATTCTTTGTATGTACAATACAATATATTGTTTTTTTATTTTGTGTATATAATACAATATATTGTATATTTATTTTAGATATTGTAAATTTTGGATAACCTTTTCTGCATGCTTGTTCATGACATACTGGATTATAATTGCTATGCTAATGCTATTCAGAAAGTAAAAACTTGAGCGTCTTTTTAAACCAGAGCAGATTAAAGGTTGGTAAAAAAAATAAAAATAGACAGACTAGCCCTTTAGATATTTACTGAATGGGAAGATGCATTTAGCAGCCATTGGCTCCATATACAAAACAAAGTTGGAGATAAAGGCTGTCTGTGTGAAGGTATCATGATCAAATTAATTACATGCCGCTTTGGGCGAGTGTAGAAAAACAAAGTGTGCGGGACAGAGAGGACTATGCAGGGAGACATGCTTGTTCATTTCAGGCTGTGTACTGTAGTATTTTCTGCCAGCTGCAAGTGACCAATGTCCGGTATTATTTGTTTCTCACAGGAGAATTAGTTCAACTGACTTCCGGCTAGCAGTAAATACTACAGTTTATATAGCCTGAAATGAACAAGCTTGTCTCCCTGCAGCCTGCATAATGTGTGTGATACGACCCCTGTGTTGCCGGACAGAGAGAACTTCCGGGTCAGACCGATTGTCAAAAATGAAATAATGACAAGTGAAATTAACAGGTCGTTTTATTTTTTCTTTTTGCAATCACCGTTTTTCTAATTTCATTTTAAAAACGAAAAAACAAACAAAAAAAAAAACATATGGATGTTTTGTTTTTCCAGTTTTATTTTGAAACAAAAAAAGACAAAAAACAAACCATACACTGATTGTTAGGCTACAGTTTATAAAATTATTCCTCTCCTGTAAATGTCCAGTTCAGACCTTGGGCTCTACCTCCATGTTCTCATCATGTGATGAATTGTGTGTCTGCAGCTTATCAGGCTGTTTGGTCTCAGAGGAAGGCTGTGCTTCTCTGGCCTCAGCTCTGACCTTTAACCCCTCCCATCTGAAAGAGTTGGACCTGAGCTACAATCATCCAGGAGACTCAGGAGTGAAGCTGCTGTCGGCTGGACTGAAGGATCCAGACTGGAGACTGGAAGCTCTCAGGTATGGAGGAACCTGCTGCAGGAGCAGAGAAGGTCTGATAGAGGAGGAAGAGGAGAAACGTCTTTAGTCAGTCTGATGGGAAATGTTTAGTTTGAAGATTAATATTTAGTTTGATAATTAAATATTTAGACGCCTCATCTGGAGGCAGAGATCATTACCCAGTTTTCTGGAATATTCTCCTGACTAAGAACGGCTCACAAGGAAAATTAAAGAGTGGGATGGATTTAATAGAGTTTAATAGGGAATCTGACTAAATGAATAAAAGTGAAGTTCAGTTAGATTTCCATGATGATCTACTGATGACAGAAAGGACTTTAAAACAATATTTGATGGAGCTCCAGACCAATCAGCCCCAAGGAGCAAAGATGAGAAGAAAAGTAACTCCATGTTGGTCAGATGGATGTTTAAAAGCTCTGAGAGAGAAATAAAGATTTTCAACAAAACTCCCAACTTTCAGGATTTAATAAAATATAAAATAAATGTAGTAGTTTGTTCTCCACCAGGGGGCGACATCTGGAAAATGATCAAATGAATGAGAGGAATCAGGAGAGAATTGAAATTCCTTGTTTTCCAGAGGAAATGGAGAATTGCAGTGAATGAAGAGGAAAAAGTAGAATTGTTCTCTGTTATTTATTAATAAAACATTAAGCCTAAAACGTACTACAACAACAAACTAAATGTTCTGTTTGCAAAATTCTTGAATGTTTTTGGTGTTAAATCCTAAAACATGAAGTGGCATTGTTGTCAGTTGCTATGGCAACTCATGGGCAGCTGAAGGAGGAACAGCTTATCCTGCTCTCTCCCGTCCTTACTGATAACTTTGCTTGTGAATTATTTTTAAAGTCACAATTTTTATGGTTTTATTCACATTATCGACATCATAACTGGATTACTTCAAACCTAAAGACCAGGAGATTTTCTCACTTTTATTTTTACCTCACTTTTCTTCACCTCCAAGTTGAACTAGGGCAAAATGCCCCCGTCCGACCCCAAGGACATTAGCAGTATTCTACAACGACGACAGTTTTTAGAAACAAAGATTCAACGGCTGGAGGTGAACTTTGAGATCAACGCTACCTGTGGATATGAAACAACTCTTCCTCAAACCAGCGGAGAGGTCGTACACCCCGCACCAAGCAGCTCACCCTGGATCGCTCAGGGAGCCAAGCCAAAACAAAAGTCTCACACTGCAGATCCTGTAAGACGACTAACGTGGAGAACCCCTCACCTGGATGAATCAGCGTGGCCGGCTCTGAGCCGAAACCCACCTTCAACCTCAACACCTGCTCCGCCAAAGAATAGCAAACAAGCAGCTGGAACCAAAACGACTACACCGACCCCGCTCACAAGGACAAAGTGACCAGCCCGAGCCTCAAAACATCCTGACTCCGTGGGAATCCCACTGAAAAACAGATTTTCTGCACTTCAGCACGAGCCTCTGAGTGAAAATCCACCTTCAAACATCAACAATGAGGCTAAACCAACGCATCCACCGCACAAAGCTCCGAAGGACAAAGTGACCACCAGGAAAACGAAAGGTATGCCAAGAGTGCTTATTGTTGGAGATGAGGCTGTAAAATCCGGCTTCTATTTAAAGCGGAACTCACAAACACACACAAGGGGGTTTCTTCTCAGGCATCAGGTAAAATATGTTACACCAGTTAAATTGTCAACAAAAATAAATAGTCAAACTACTCAGAATGAAATTTTGTTTGATTTTTAGCCACCATGATTTATTACAAAAAACCACAAACTAAGGAAATACCCTTTATCTTGAGTGAATCAGTAACCAAAAATTACTTAAAACAAGTTTAGGATAGATTTAATTCACTCCGTTCATGTCAGTAAAGAAACCCAAATAGATAAATGCAAAACTCACGATCCTTATTACTGCAAATATTGTCCGTAAAAGAGTTCCATATCCTGGCAGCCTTTCGCCCTTTTACTCCAAAGTCCCAATCCAAAACGAAAAATCCAACACGTCGAAAAAACCCTCCCCAAAAAATTAGAAAAAGGAGTGGTACCACCCAAAAATCCCCCAAAAAGAAACGTAAAGTCCAGATCTCACCGGGAATGTCTTTCTTTTCCTCCCCGGTAGCGTCTTCTCGATCCGCCGGCGTCCTCTAGCCAATTGGCGTCCTCTCGCACCTGGCGGCGTTTCTTGGGTGCGAGCTCCAATCCAGCTCCTAAAGCGCTCGATCCGCGGCGCTTGGGCGAACCTTGATTGCTGTTTTATCTCATTCCTTCGATTTGTAACTTATTCTAAACATTCAATCAATTCAAGTCTCCCGCTGCACGGACCTGACGGTGAGCGTCTTCCTCTCTGATTGCGCCGCCCCGCGCCGACGCACACGCCCCTTTTTATACATTAACGTCAGCCACACCTAAACCCAATATGACCTGCCCAAAAATCAGCTTTAGAAATGGAAATACGGAATATTTTTTCAACGAAATAACAACTGTTATACAACCCATATAATACATTTACCTTTCAATGTATTTTATCCAGGAAAAACAAACAAACAGTGGTTATGTTACAAGGCAGTACATGGAATCAGTCATGTTTGCAATCCCAGGAAAACCAGAGTGGTTTCTTTTCTTGGTGACACTGGATCTGATTTGACTCGCAAAGTGCTCTCTCTAACCACTGATCAGCCAAACATGGAGACTTTAGTTGTGCATGTTGGAGCCAACGATCTGGCAAAGCAAAAATCAGAGATTCTGAAAAAGGACTTTAATATTCTTCTGGACACTATGGGAAAATTAAAAATGAAGTTATTTCTCAGTGGTTCAATTCCATCGCCTCAATGGGGAGATGAAAAACATTCCAGGCTGCTTATGATAAACAAATGGCTGATTAAAACCTGCTCTGCCAGCTCAGTGACCTTCATCGATAACCTCTGGATCTACTGGCAGCGCTTTCACCTCTTTGGAAGAGGAGGACGCAATCTTAACCAACGTGGAATAAGGCTGCTCACTGCAAACATTTTTCATTTTATCAACAAGAACAACAATGTGACCATCGCTGCAGAAGAACAGGCTCAAGGATGTCTGACTAGGATGGAGCCCTCCGCATATCAAGAACAAACTATTCCAATACAAACTGATAAAACATCGGCTGTGAACAGAATGACTGGTTCCCCTCCTCCTTCCCCCATCCCACATCTTTCCTCCCTACCTTCTCCTTCCCCCCTCCCTCTCTGCTCCTACACTCACTCACAAGATCAGAGTTTCTCAGGAAGTGAATCACTAAAGAGAGTCGGGCTGCACCTGAGCCGCCTGAAAATGCTGGTGGAGAATTCAGGTCAGAGAGAAAGACGGACGGACTCTTTCTCCTCCCAGCTGGATAGGATGGATCAACAGGTTCGCCTCGGCACGACTCTCACTTCATCTAAGCCACCTGCCTCTGACCTCCCTGAAGATCCAGCACTCCGCATTTCTGAGGTCTGAGACCGGGGTCCAGATATTATCCTTACACCCGTCTTCCTCCAGAATGTGTCTGGCCCCCCAACATTGCATAGCAGGACAATACCTGTCCGGATCACTACAAGAACAGCTACAAAGAACAGAAATACAAAAAACAGTGGTCTTAATTCAAACCTCAGACTGATCCCCTGTCTAAAGGAACCTCAGACTGAAGAGCTTTCAGCCTCCGAGTCACTTAAATTGGCTCTTTTAAATACCAGATCTCTCTGTGCTAAAGCTCTATTAATTAATGATTTCATCACTGAGCATAATATTGATGTTTTATTTCTGACAGAAACATGGCTGAATGACAGTAATGAAGCAATCGTACTAATTGAATCAACACCTCCTACGTACAACTTTTTAAGTGAAAATAGAAAACACAAAAAAGGCGGAGACGTGGCTTCAATATTTAAGAATACCATAAACTGTAGTAAAATCTCTTTGGGTAATTTTATGTCTTTTGAATATCTTGGAATCGAGGTAAAAGGCCACAAACGAACTTTGACACTAACTCTATACAAAACTCCAACATATGTGGAAAATTTCTTTGCGGACTTGAATGAGCTTCTATCTCTCATATGTATTGATTATTATTAATAATTGTCGGTGATTTCAACATTCATGTTGACAACCTGAAGACCGAGGGGCTAAAAAGCTCTGTAATATATTAGAGAGTTTTGGTTTAACACAACATGTCAAACAAGCAACACACACTCAGGGACACACACTGGACCTGGTTATCAGTCAGGGTGTGAATATTTCCAATGTCTCTGTAACTGATGTCGCCTGTCGGATCATTTTGCTGTTTTCTTTGACAGTTCTTTATCCGTTAACCCACTTGGACAAAAAGCTACTATCACAAAACGTACTTTCACAGAAAACACAGCAGAAACATTTAATCAAATCTGCTCTTCTTCCTCACTCTTAAGTTATAGTGACGTAGATAAGTTGGTGGATGATTTTCAGTGCAAACTTTCAGATATCATTGATTACATTACCTCCATTAAAGTGAATTTTGTGACTGGTAGGAAGAAATCTCCATGGAGAAATGCACAAGTAGTTCAATCTGCAAGACAACTCTGCCGTAGGGCCGAACGGAAATGGCGTAAAGGTCAACTGCACATTTATTGTGACATCAACAAGGAAAGACTACGTAACTATCACTCAACACTAAAACATGTAAGAGAGGCTTTCTTTGCAGATGTCATAAACAAAAACATTAACAACGCTCGAGCTTTATTTGCTACTGTTGACAGGCTCACAAACCCTCCAATGACGTTGCCACCTGAACTTCAATCTATTGCCGCCTGCAACAAGTTTTCTAGTTTCTTTTCAGAGAAAATTCAAAAGATCAGAGGATTAATCTGCTCATCCACTCCAAAGACAGTACCAATGCTGGGCCCAAACAAAACAAATGCAGGAAAAATGACCCAATTTCTACTACTAAATTATAAAACCCTAGAAGACATAAGTCAATTAAGCTCCAGTTCCTGCTGTCTGGATGTCCTACCCACACATTTCTTTAAGAAAGTTGTTGCTAATGATCTGATCCAAATAGTAACTCATCGCTCTCTTCAGGTGTTTTTTCCCCCCAGGCCTTGAAAACAGCAGTTATCAAACCACTGATAAAAAAGAACCATCTGGACAAATCACTCCTGCAGAATTACAGGCTGACCTCTGACCTCCCATTCATCAGCAAAATTATTGAAAAAGCAGTTTTTAAACAATTAAATATCTTCCTAACAATAACAAACTGCTTTGACTCCTTCCAGTCTGGTTTTCGTGCTCACCACAGCACGGAGACGGCCTAGTCAAAGTGTTCAATGACATCCATATAAATACAGACTGTGGGAGAACCACAGTGCTGGTTCTGTTGGACCTCAGTGTTGATCAGGACATTTTACTGAATCGACTGGAGAGTTGGGTCGGACTCTCCGGTCCAGTGCTCAACTGGTTTGAATCTTACATAAAGAACAGGGATTTCTTTGTTTCAATCGGAAACTTTTCATCAGAGAGGTCAAAGGTCACATGTGGGGTACCCCAAGGTTCAATCCTAGGACCCCTTCTTTTCAATATTTATATGCTCCCACTGGCTCAGGTTATAACAGGACATAGGATCAGATACCACAATTATGCGGATGATACACAGCTCTACATCACGATGTCACCAGGTGACCTTTGACCCCATCCAGTCACTGAATAGATGCTTAGAACAGATCAATGTGTGGATGAGCCAAAACTTTCTCCAGCTGAACAGAAACAAAACTGAAGTTATTATCTTTGGACCTAAAGAGGAGCGAACCAGAATCAATGCACAGCTGGTTTTTATTAAAACTAATAGCCCGAAACCTGGGAGTAGTGATGACCTCTGACCTGAACCTTCAGAGCCACATTAAGACAGTCACAAAGTCGGCCTTCTATCACCTGAAGAACATCTCCAGGATTAGAGGACTGATGTCTCAGCGCGATATAGAGAAACTCATCCATGCGTTTATCTTTAGCCGCATTGATTACTGCAACAGCGTCTTCACAGGTCTGACTAACAAATCAATCAAACAGCTGCAGCTGATCCAGAAGCTGCTGCTGTTCTGACTAAAACCAGGAAGATAGAGACATAACACCAGTTTTAAAGTCCCTCCTCTGGCTCCCTGTAGCTCAGAGAATAGACTTTAAAATACTGATGTTAGTTTATAAATCACTGAACGGTTTAGCACCACAATACATTAAAGATCTGTTATTGCTGTACCAACCGTCTGGACCCCTCAGATCTTCTGGTTCTGGTTCTGCTCTGCATCCAGAACCAGAACCAAACGAGGAGAAGCAGCATTCAGCTTCTATGCACCACAGATCTGGAACAAACTTCCAGAAAACTGTAAAACAGCTGAAACACTGAGAGCCTTTAAATCTCAACTTAAAACCAGCTGGTTAGAGTTGCTTATGGCTAAATTAGGGTTAGAGTGGGTTTTGATGTCTTCCATGTTTTTATGTCTTTAATGTTTTTAAACTGATTATTTCTGTTTTTATTTTAATTATGTAAAGCACTTTGAAATGCCTTGCTGCTGAAATGTGCTATACAAATAAAATTTGATTGATTGATTTCAGGGTGGAGCCTGCTGGAGGCCGATTCTTGACACCAGGTCTGAGGAAGTGTAAGTGTGTTTTTCATCTGATTCATGACAACAAAGCAGCTCACATTCAACCATCTTCAAACTGTCACATCACTCATTCATCATCAAAGATCAATAAATGATCAATAACTGCAGCTGGATTGTGTTTGTTCTCTCCATCAGATTCCTGTCAACTCACCATCGACACAAACACAGTGAGCAGAAAACTCAAACTGTCTGAAGACAACAGGAAGGTGACATGGGAGGAGGAGCTTCAGTCATATCCTGATCATCCAGACAGATTTGATGAACCTCAGCTGCTGTGTAGAACTGGTCTGACTGGTCGCTGTTACTGGGAGGTCGAGTGGAGAGGAGATGTTGATATATCAGTGAGTTACAGAAGAATCAGGAGGAAAGGAGACAGTAGAGACTGTTGGTTTGGATATAATGATCATTCCTGGAGTCTGAGCTGCTCTGATGATGATGGTTACTCTGTCTGTCACAATAACATAGAAACTCGTCTCTCCTCCTCCTCCGTCTCTAACAGAGTATCAGTGTATGTGGACTGTCCTGCTGGCATTCTGTCCTTCTACAGAGTCTCCTCTGACTCACTGATCCTCCTCCACACCTTCAACACCACATTCACTGAACCTCTGATTCCTGGATTTGGGTTCAGTTCTGGTTCTTCAGTGTTTCTTTGCTGATTTGAGTCTAAATATTTTCCTCCTGTCAGAGAAACTCTCTCACTGTTGAACAGATGGTTCATCTCTACAATCTATTTCTTGGTGAAACTTTTCTGATTGAGTCCTTGGAAACTTTTTCTTCTTCCAGTCCTTTAAAGATGGAAGCTGGGATTATTCCAGGATGATTCCAGGATGATTCCAGGATCCTCATGTTTTCCTGTTTGTTTCCAGTCAAAGCTTCACACTGAATATCAAGATGTTGTTTCTCTTATTTTTTCCTCTCATTCATCAGATTTCATTGAAATGTTGATCAGTTTTTCTCACTGAACATTTTCTGTTTCTGTCGGCTCCTATTTTTATAAACTCGTCAGATTTGAATATTAAATCTTTTTTGTTTATTTGCTGCAGTTTTTCTTCATGTGTTTTAGAGAAATAAAAACATTTTTCTTCTTCTGCATTTGGTTCATTTGCTGCTCATTCTGTTCTTTTCATGTTCAAATTTAAATATTTCTGTTAAAAATATTTTTCATCAACTCTGCCTTTCAGAAAGTCCTAGTTAAAGTAAAACATTCCCATCCCATGAAGGTGAAAGATGAAAAAATATAATCTACAACATTGGGTCATTTAAATACAGGTTTGTCTCACCAAATTAGTTTCCAGCAGTTAATTGTTTATTGTAAAATTAAAAGATGACACTTTGTCTATTCCCTCAGAATAAACTCTGGACTCTCAGTGCAGAATTAGTAGTTTGAACAAATTCAGGCATTTATAGCTGCAGAGTGTAACTTTTATTAAAAATATGTTTTTTACATATTTGTGAAAAATGTTACCGTGTCATGACTGTATGGCATAAGACAGACGAAATGTGAACAGATCAAACTCCTCCATGAGCTGCTATTGAGGTGTGAAGAAATACACCAGGTTGGTGTAGCGCGTTAGCATTAGCTCCTGTTAAGTACCATGTTATTGTAGTGCTTTAGCATTAGTTTCAGATAAATGCATTAGTGTAGCGTTTTAGTGTTAGCTACTGCTAAATACCATGTTTGAGCAGCATGTTAGCATTTGTTTCCGCTAAATATAATAAGTACTATGTTGGTATTGTGCTGTAGCACTAGCTAGTGCCAAATACCATGTTGGTGTAGCGTTTTACAGCTAGCTACTGATTAATACTGAATTGGTTGTAGCGCAGCACTGTAGCTAATATTAGCTGGTATCCTGCCGGTGGACGCAAATACAGTAAAGTAATAGTCTAATCACAATATATACACAATAATATGTCCATCTTACTTGTGAAATGTCGTTTGTGGAGCCCTCGCATCAATAGTCCGTCGATTCGAACAACAATGTCCCTCAGTGCTGAGGGATCTTCTGCTGTTTTGATTGAGCAAATTAAGAGGGATGACCCATCCAAGATGGCCGCCGTAATTCCTTCGCCGGAGCAGCCAATGCGGGGTAAGAAACAATTGTCCAAGAAGCAGAAGTGTTGACATTTATTGGAGGACCAAACCAAAAACAGAAATAAATTTGACAAAGAGAAACAATTTTTTACATACATCTCAAATAAATGCACTTTAAAGGCAATTAAGAACTTTACCTAATGTTTTATAAATTTAATTGACCATCTATAATGTCCATATTCATTTTCCACCTTAGTTCCAACAAAGTATAGATTTTAGCACATTTACAGTTTATCATTTTAAAAAATTTGTTTTTCCCCCTTACTTGAAGATTCATCTATTACTCTTAAATATTTTATCATTTTTTTTCAAAAAAACTTTTCCAGGTGTTGCTTTACCTGTGCATTTCTCCTTTATTATGCAAATAAGGCGGGCAGTGACATTTTTCTACTTTAAGACGAGACAAAATATTGGGTTAATGAAAAGACAAGGTTTTAAAACAATTTAAAGGAACCACCACTGACTAAATGGGGGCTGCATATCGATAGTGAAAAAAATATTCAAGCTCTTATCAATTAACTTGTTACTCAATATAACAATAAACTCAATAAAATAAATATATGAAAAAACAAAACAAAAAGTATTTTAACATTTAAGATAATCAGTAACAGCAGTGTGGGGCAAGGACACATGAAACAAAGGACACGGCTAATTACTGACAGGGAACACGACTAATTAATGATGGACAGCCTTTCCCGAAGCCGCTAACTCACCTGCAGTCAGCACGTCGATGCAAAACTTTGACCAAGCGTCACATATGTGCTTCTGAGTAAGTGTAACAATACAAAAATCGTGGTAGCTGCTTGTATTTTCTCTTAAAAAGTTCTATAAGCGCAACCGAGTAGCAAACTGCGTTTAGCTAGCTGCATTAACCAACTCCTGCCCTCGACAGTTAGCAAGCTGTTGTTTTACGTCTTGTGCTTAAACATGCAACAGAGACACGAACTTTTAGCTCTTAATAACATGTTTTAAAAATGGATGGCATCATCAAAAAACGATAAATGCAGCTTACCTTACTTTTATGGCTCCAGCTCACTTCGCATTTAGAAAAAATGCCCCGCCGAATTTGAACACCGTTGGGACGGATCCAGGTCTTGGTAAAATTGTATTCATCCGCGACTTTGCTTTCAACGTCCTTAATCTGGTCAGGTGGTGTTCCTCTTCTTCATTTAATATACAATTTAACTGGGATGGAGAACTTTATAAAGTCTCACATCATATTTAGTTCCTTATCAGATAAAGAGTGGCACTATTTGGATCTCGCATTAATATTGCCAGTGGTGATCAGTTTTTATAAGATCCGGTTACCATTTTAAAACTCAGCTTGTCAAGTTATGTTCACACATTTAAATTTATGTTTCACTGAACTGACCCGTTTAATAAACCGTACTGGTCAGTAGTAAACCAAGGGCAATACACATGAAGAGAGCACAGTTAGCTTTCAGCATTTAGCACTTAGTGCAACCGCGCTGTCTCAGAACTGTATAAAACAACCCTTTAAAGTGAATACATAAGAAATAAGCAAACAAGGCTGAATGTATCAGCCACACTATTCAGTCTCTTGAATTAGTAAAGCAGTCAGTTAGCTTTACAAACGTTGCAGGCCTGAAGGGACTCAGTTAGCATTCGTCCTCGGAATAGCAGCTCCAAAGATGGCGGCTCCCAGAACAACTACAAGGAATGGGTTACTCACCCCACCATGGATTACAGTTTTAAACGAACGGTAATAAAACGGCTCCAACTCCAGTCCAACAGTCCTTTCCGGTTCACGAGCGTGGTCCGGTTCTGTGGCTCCAAAAAACGTCCAGGGAAAAGTTCGTAGCTCCAACTGGTTAGTTAAAAAATAAAAGTCCACAGCAGCAAAGATCCAACCTCGTCCATGAACGGCTGCTGACCAACTGCCAGTACGTAGCAGCGGCACGTGCACCTCCAGTCCCGTTCTCACCCATCACAGCCAATCAAATTGCTTAAACTTGATTTTGCCCTTGACTGACCAGTGAGGTGGTAGAGACAAGTAAAAACGATGCATTTACTGGCCGTAGTAAATAACAGTTACTGACGAAACGCTGCATTTACTGCGTGTTTTAAACCAACTGAAAATACTTGTGCGGACTATAATGTTAAGGACTTTTACAGCGGGAAAAACCTCCAATATGTGAGTGTAAAACATTAACCAGGTTAAATAACAGGCGATTATTACTGTTTAAATGCATCGTATTTAAGAACATGTCTAAGGTGTGTAGGAGAAAAGAGCCATATAACCCGAGGCGTTACACTTGCCTTTTCATGGCTGATAGGAAAATCCGTCATAGTGGCGACTGGAACCGGGTTCTGGACCCAGTCTGGACTGGGATCAGGATCTGACCAAACACTGAGCTGAAGTAGGGAAACAGTCCCAGATTTTATGAGAGAATTAAATCTGGTAGATATCTGGAGACATTTAGAACCAGCTGAAATAATCTACTCATGACAATCAAGAACATATTTGACTATTTATTGATTCCAATCGAATTTCTCTCAAATGTAACTGATTGTTGCTATGGTAACGTGCTACTGTCAGATCACGCTCCCTGTAGTTTCATGTATTCTAACAACAGCAAAAGCCGAGATCATCCCACTTCCCAAGCTGGAGATTTAGTTTAATAGTAATAAATAAATAAAGTTTCCTTTAAAGTTAATCACACTAAGTAACATTTAGACCCAACAGTCAAACTTTAATCAAATCAATCAGGTTGTCTGTTGTTTTGTCTCCTGCAAACTTTGCTTTAATTCTACTTTCTTTTTTCTATCTAATCATAAAAACAAAGTCAGGCTGAAAGAGAGTCATGAAACAGGAACAGCAGGTTTCCTGAGAGAAGAGGAAGTTTCCAGCTCATAGATTCATAGAAATAGTTGAAATTATTCCTTATTTCAAAGCATAAAAGTGTTAAAGAATGAAGTCTAAACATTCTGAGTAATTGAATAAGACCTAAAGTGAAATATTTAAATTAATATTGGTTTTGTAAGGACACTCAGTGGGACCCGGAAATTCAACCACACACAGGAGGAAGCAGTGAAAAAACAAGTTTAGTTAATATTCAGACTCTGGTTCAGGAAGAGTTTGTCAAACACAGCACTGAGGAGAGAGGCGAGAAGGCTGGTGATGCTCAGATAACGGAGGGTATCTTTGAAATATTCATCTCAACTGGCCTGCAGAGCAGCAGACGGGTGGAGCAGAGGAGCTGAGGGTCTGACAACAGGGAGATGCAGGAAACCAGAGGAACAGTGGGAGCAATGAAGATCTGCACCAGGAGATCCAAAACGCAACATCCAGGGACTTTGTAGATAATCTGGCAACGAGGCAGAGACTGAGACGAGTTTAAGGTGGAACAGGTGAGCAATCAGGGTGGCAGGTGAGCTGGATGAGAGCTGAACACAGCATGGACAAGAATCAGAGCAGGTTTACTTAGAAGAAAACTGACTTTGAGGGAAAACCTACAAGTAAAACAAGTAACTGTAACTTTGGCATCAAATCATTAGAGTGATGGATTATTCTTGGTTTCTTTCCAGAACACCGTCTGAAACCCAGATGAAGATTTTAATAAGAGTATTTCATAAGTCATGGTTAAAAGACTAAAATCTTTGCACTGCAGCTTTTTTCTAAACAAACCAAGGAAGTAAAGCTGTTGGGCAAACAATGTTATCTACAATTTATCAGGTGAAGCTCGTTAAGAACAGGCGACTCATTTTGTTGGTTTCCTTCAAGCTAGTGGAAACATTTACATGAGTCATTTACTGGGGGGAAGTGAACTTTTCACTTTTACTGATAGCAGTTTAAATAATATTAGGAACTATTGATACTTGAGTAGATTGACTTTGTATAAAGAAATAGACTTCAGTGATTGGAAACATGAGATTCTTAGACTTCTGCAACATATCAGCAAATGTTTATGCAAATCTGAGCATAAACATTGATCAGCATTTTCTGTATGTGAGTTTTTACATCATTAGTTTTTTATATTAATAAGCAAAATCAGCATTTGATCTGAAGGTTGTTTATGTATCCATATTAAATCAAATGCCTTCCCAAAGCCATCTAAAGTCCTGTGGAGCTGGATGTGATGGTTCCTGTTTCTGCAGAGGTCACCAGAGTGCATGCTGGGATCTCCTGAGCTGCTTTCAGCTCTGGAAACGAGTCGTTGACGACACACTTCCCAAGATTCGTGTCCAGGTTGAACCAAGGATGAGCTTCATGAAGGATTTTGTTCAAGGTGAAGAAGATCCTGCATGTTTTTAATCCATATGTTGTTCAGTTGGACGCGCTCACATGCACATGACTCCTCTTCACATCCTGTCATTTGCAACAAGCAGCCAGTTTGATGCTGCATTAAAGGGACATTGAGTCACATTGTTTGGGGGGATTTGTATCGATGATATTTGGGTGATTGAGACGAGAAAAAACACAGTTAGTTGTTGAAATAATGAATGATTGAGCAACAGCCTGTGGCTTTAATATAATAATCAGCTGACAGCAGGTTGGATCGTTGCTGTTTCTCCTTTAACTGGACAACCATCAACAGTCCAATCAGGCTTAGACAACAAATAAGGTGAACAATTATTTTAGGCCACTTATTGTGAAAAAGTGATTTCTTCAGAATATGCTTGAGCTTTTTTGTTTTTCTACTTGTAGACCAAAGATGCTGTTGCCATGACGCCTGCTGTCCTGCCATGTCTCTCAGTTGTCCTCCAGGACGATGACAGACTTCTACAATGTCTCTGCTATGTTTTGCTATTCTGCTTGTCAAAAATCTAAACTTTCATCTGTTTTTAACTTGTGCTTTTCTTATTATCCCCAGGATTCAGACGCCATGGCGACTTCATCCTGGTTCATGTGGGGTCACTGACTGTTATGTTAAGTTTATCATTTTGTTCAGATAAAATGTTGAATCATGTGAACTTAAAGTCTTTTGTTGTGTTTACTTAACTTACTAAGGCAACTGGTTTCCTAGATTCTGCTAAGTAAACTGTTCATGTAAGATGGACTAACTTGATGTAGTCGAGTTAAGAAGAGGATCATTTACTTGATATTTCTAAGTTGAAACAAATTCACTAAACTAAG